>NC_051086.1:81564689-81873189 GCF_004664715.2 Peromyscus leucopus
TCCTGAAGTCTGAAGCTGTGTAAAATCCCCTTCACACTAATCTCCAAGCACGCATCTACTTCTCTGCCCTAGGATTTATCATAGCTCTGTTTCTCAAGCCAATGCAGTGTGTCTATACTTTCGGTGATTGTACTGCTGATAAATACAAACAAGAGATAAAAGCACACAGCGTGGTTCATTACCTAGACAAGTAAGGACAGTGCAGGTTCTCATTCCCCAAAGCTGTACTTCTGCATGCAAACAAAACAATTGGCTAGTGATGGAAAAACTCTTTCTGTTCTTTGACAGAGCACAGACTCTCCCGCATGTGGAGGGGGATGCGCTCCCAGGCAGGTCAGTTCAAGGTTGCGATTCTTCATAGTTTGCATGTTTAAAAAGTGGTGGTCAGGAATGTCCCTGGGTAGAAATTTTAGTGCTGTAATGAGCAAAGTTCACTTGTAGGTTACCTAAAAGGGAAGAGTTGGGTGGTTTGAGAAGTTCAGCTTGCCTGGTACAGAGGTCAGTAGAAGGTCAACCTCTAAGTCTCTCTAGAAGACTTCTTCTGAAGGCAAAACGAATTTAGACACTGATTTATCATCATTTAGAGAAGCCACAGCTTTTCTCTTGCAAGCATAATAGGTCCTGTAAACACTAGATAGCTGGTTCACTTTTACATACAGATGCTTGGCTCTTATGTTCATGTCTGCTTACACCTCTTGTGTCACAACATCAGATCATGTATTCACTGAGAATATACATTTGTTTCCTTTTTTGGCTAAACAGTGCACTCTAAAAGCTAGTAAAATGCTTCTAGATCAAATGAAGGTTGATTGAGTGAATAATGTTCCTGATTGGAGGGGTTGTCTATAGTGCTCCAGAGGCCATTCATTGATCTGCTGCATATTCCTATATCTGCCTCTACTCTTCAACTTGAGACATTGTCATGTATTGTCATATGTTGATATTAAAGCTTCTCTATCCCTCTGGTTTGCATATGTGTGCATACAGTGGATGCATGTGTGTAGGTGTGCCACTGTCAACATCTTGTCCTGTTACTCTTCTCCTTATTTTTGAGACAGGGCTTTTCATTGAATTTGAAACTCATCCTGTGATCTAGATTGCCTGGCCAGTGGACCCTCCTGGGTCTGCTTGTCTCTGCTGCTGCTTCCCACACAAACCTCAGTGCTAATATTCCAGGCATGGTGGCCTCCCATGACCAACTCTTTATTCGGGTCATAGGGAAGCCAAGCTCAGGTCCTCACACATTTACAGCAAGCTCTTTACATACTGAGACATCTCCCAAACACAAAACTTCTATATCATTTTATTTTATTTAATTAATTTTACTTATTCTGTGTGTGTGTATGTGTGCATGTCAGTGTGTCAGCCCACATGTTACAGCACACATGTGGTAGTTAAAGGATAACTTTATGGAGTAGGTTCTCTCTTTTTGGCCTCCCTTCTTCTATATATCTTGGTTTCCACTTAATATCTTTAAGGATAAGTCAGTTAGCATTGAAAATACTTAGTATTCACTTAAAGAAAAAGAAAACCTAAATGGTGATGCATAAAAAGATAAGATTGAATATAAAGATGTGAAAAGTCATTCATTCAACTTGTCCAGAAAGTTGTTGAAAAACAAAAGCCTTTGGGTCTCTGTTTGAATCATTCCTTCCAGGCTCTTAGAAATTTCAGACCCACTAATACTGCAACTTAAATAGGCTGGAGCAATCATGAAGGCAACTCCTTCATTTCCCATCCAGACACCATAAGCTGAGAGGCCAAAGTGGCGTGCAGCACACTCTGTGAGGAATTATGTGTTCAATGGAAACTGTGAACTTATACTTTATCCAATGTTTATCTCCAATAATAAAGATGATTTGTTTTTCCATAACAGGAATAATTCTCTCACATAATAAGGAAAATAGGGACAATCATATACAGTCCCTGGATTCAACCAGGATTTCTAAACTAATAGATTACTCAGGGGGAAAGTTAGTTTTACATTTGTGCAGATACACTAAGGATGGGGCAGGACTCTTGTCCCCATCTCTAATTATGAAGCTATTGGACGTTCATAGCTGCTAAAGGAATCATTCTTCTTTGGCAGTCTGGCTCTTGGTAGGTTGCCTATGCTCCATGCATGGTCCACACCCATACACATATGGGCAGCACTATTGAACTTAAAGGGTTATTTAAAAAGTAAAGAAGATGACATAAAATTGGGATGAGACTGTGCTGGGAAGGGTCAGGGGGCTAGAGGAGGAAAATGGGAGTGGTATCATCATATTTCATTGTATATATGTATGAAATTCTCAAAGAATAAATTAAAATAAGTAAGTAAATAAATAATAGACATGCTTGATTGGTGGTAGATACTCCCTGTGCTCACACACGCACTGGAAAGTTGTTTGCACACACTTCCCATCAATAATTAATCGGACAAAGGCTGACTCTATTGAAGTACTTGCTCTTTATAATTCTACATCACTCCAAACCAGTGTCCATCAGTATCATGAGCTCTCTGATCTTCTCAACATGAGGAATGAGTCATTTGGAAGGCTGCAGAAACTTCATTCAAAATGCTTCACCGAGCTATTCCTGTTTGGTCTCATTTTCTTCAAGCATGGTTCCAGCATTCAACACAATTCCTGTGGCTTTGGAAGCTCACATATGAAAGAGGCAAGCATGTTATACATCTGCTGTGCATCAGCCTTGCCACATTAAAGGGAGTCTGTGCAAGTCCTGACATCAGCTTCACTGGAGGTTAGTCAGAAATGGGACCAAGAAGGATAGGGATGCAGCTATGTTAGCAAAGTGCTTGCCTAGCATGGTTGAAATGCTGGGTTCAGTCCTGAGTTATACCTAAAGAAGGTATGGTGGTCCATGCCTCTAATCCCAAAACTTTGGAAGCAAAGATGGCAGGATCAGAAGTTCAAGATCAACCTCAGCTCCATAGAGAGTTGGAAGTCTGCCTGGGATACAAAGAATTCTGTTACAAACAGCAGAAGAGGAGGAAGGAGGAGGAGGAGGAAGGAGGAGAAGGAGGAGGAGGAGGGAGGAGAAGGGGAGGAGGAGGAGGAGGAGGAGGAGGAGGAGGAGGAGGAGGAGGAGGAGGAGGAGGAGAAGAAGAAGAAGAAGAAGAAGAAGAAGAAGAAGAAGAAGAAGAAGAAGAAGAAGAAGAACTCTATTTTTAGAAATATAAAACTAAAGTCTGCATCAGGGCCTCCTTCCAAAACCAGCACATGAACTGGTTTTGTGAAACCGATTGCTCTTAGCCGTTTTATTCCCTCCTGCTCTCAACCTTCACACAACCCTGCTGATCATAGCTCCTCTTCCATTTTTATCTTCTCAGTGCCCACAAGTCAGCATTTCCATTCTTCTTACCCTGAACATTTTTTGTGTCCTTTGAAGCAGCTCCAAACATGATGAGCTTCTGCCTGCCAACATCCAAGTTACCTCATTAAGCATCAGTAATTATTTTTGTTACTGTTCTGGTTATAAAATAGCACAGGTTTTGTGTGGTCTCCCAAACCATCTTTCCTCCATAAGTGTTATTATGTTTAGTGTGCAATTTTACAAAACAAGTCTTTTAATTTTTAAGAAACATACACACATATATGTGTTTCATGTTCTAATGTATATAGAATTATCAATGAATAATTTGATAAAACTGAGACCAACTAACTAGTTCCATATACACCTTACATGGTCATATGTTTTGAAATTAGTTTCTAAACTCTAATAAAGTTTAAGTCATCTCAACATTCTAAGTTTTGGGATGGTTATACATATGTAGACACAGTCAAATGACATTTAGTGGAAATTTTTTGTGATACAGTCATTGAAGGCATGATAGGCAATGTATCACTTGCCAAGGCTGCCTGCATGATAAAAATAAATCTAATTTAGGTCAAAATAGAAATGAGACTACTCAGTGTTGCTTTTGAGCTATTCAAAATCATAAAAATAAATAAATAAACCCTAGTTATCTCAGTCTAACCCATCAGAAAATCAAAGCTCAACTTTCACCTAAATTGCATGTTAATGTTGAGCATCTACCAACTGTCTTCTAAAATTTGTGCTTAATTTATGTGTATAATGTGTGTGTATATAACGGGGGGGGGGCATTTGTACCATGGTGTGCAGATAGAGGGCAAAGAACAAGTCTGTGGAGAGGGTTCTCGCCTTGCAACTGTACATGAGTTCCAGGGATCAAACTCTGGTTGTCAGGCTACCTTTGCCCACTGAGCAATCTTGATGTACCGTTGTTTGAGTTGTAATTGACAAAAGCTATATTCATCATATACAAAGCAATTTGGAATGTGTGTATATACATACACAACACTCACATAGAAGATACACACACACACCACACATTTTGGATATATGAAATAGAGAATCTGTAGGGTGCTATGAGAATTGCTTCACCAGCAGCTGTAGCAGGGCTCAGAATACCAGATAAGAACACAGAGAAGAGTGTGCTTGTACGATTTCAGATGAGTACCAGAAGTTGACCTGGAACTGGACTAGAGGCCATGCATGTTGCATTCTGGGAAAAGATCTTATATACATTTTGTCCGTGCCCTGAAACTTAGTGAGATACTGAGTTTAAAAGGTGACAGATGTTGATTTGGTGAAGTAAATTTCCAGGCAGCCCTTCATCAAGGCTACACCAAGAGTTCCACTGACTCCTTTTTAGCCACATTTACAGTGATCACTGTGATCAAAGAAGCAGAAAGGTTGAAATCAGACCATTTGTCAGGAAAATAAGTACGTGCAGCGTCGGAGCCAAGGAAAGTGTGGCTGCTTAGGCCTGTTGAAAAGAGCCAAGTATTTTGTGTAAGGGCAATGGGAGATACGCCCTAAGTGTGGGCAGGGTAAAGGGAATACAGGGTCACGGAATCTTCCAGCTGAACTTCAAAGGAAAGATGGGTAGGCCAGATGATGTGCAGCAGAGTCAGATTCCTGCAAGCAGACTCAGGGAAGTGATATGCAGAGCTTTATGGGTGAAGTCAAATATGCAGTGGAGGTCTTGGAAAACCAGAGATGATGGGAACAAGTGATCTCTGCAGAGGGAAGTAGGACCCAACTAGTAGAGTCAGTTCAGGGCACAGGCCAGGTAGACTACAGACAGCAAGGCCACAGAGGTGGGGCTGTCCAAACCTTTTGGTTCACATCCTGCCACCACATGCCAGAATACTGAATGTGAAGCCACAAGATATGGATTTCTCCTGCTAGATTTCCATCTCATTTTCATCTAACTCTTTGTGGATATTTGCCTATTCCTCTCCTTTGGATTAAGGATGTCTGTGCCATCGTATATTAGACATACACAACTTGCTTTTTATTTTTGAAGAGTCACACAAATGAAGTTATATTGAGTCTCAGATGAGACTCTAAACTTGGTGTTCTGATTGAAGTTAGAGCTATTCAGACTGCAGGGAGTCGTGAATTTTATATCATGAGATTGACATGAGCCTTTGGGAGGTCAGTACATAAAATGTTATAACCTACAGAGATGTGTTTGGAGCCAAGTTAGCGAGCAGTAGACATGGTTAATATTGATAATCAGCTTGATTAGACAGAGAAATAACTAGGGTATTAAAAGAGACCTTTGAAGGGGGTTGGGGAGTGGCATTTTCTGAAAAGATTGCCTATGGAAAAAACCAACCTGAGTACAAGAGGTGACATCCCAAAGGCTAGGACTCAGATGAAGTAAAAGGGGAAAGGAGAAAGAGTCCAGAACAAGTGCATGCAATACATCTTACTGTTTCATGTCAGCCATGATGTGATCCATTCTACTGCACCCCACCCCCCATGTATGATTGATATCTCTGAATCAATGAGCCAAAATCAATTCTTTCTTCCTTTAAGTCATTTTTGTCAGACATTTTGACTCAATGATGAACTGACTGATTACACCTAGAACACAGGTTTCTTGAACTTATCCCCCTACCTAACTGAAATTTTGTATCCTTTTGGCTAGTGTCTTTCAACTTCCACTACCTCCAGCTACATTTTCCTGCCTCTTTCTGTGAGTTGAACAGTTTTAGATTATATAACATTTTATGTTGATTGTTAACTTGTTTAGACTGAGAGATGCCCAGAACATGGGGAAAGCATGCTTCTGGGTGGGCCTCTGAGGGTGTCCCTAAAATGATTGAGCTGCCAATAACTCAAGAGAAAAAAAAAAGAAAATATCTACTCTAAATGTGAGCAGCAGTGTTCAATAGGCAATGGGGAGAAGAAGAAATAAAAAGGGGAGAAAAGAATAAACCAGCAAAAGCAAGCATGATCCATTTTTTCTGAGTGTGTCTACTGCTATGACATGGACTATGAACATTTTAGCATAGCTTATTCAGCTCCTCAGCATGCACTTACAGCTGCCTCTAGGCCTTGGATCTCAGATTGGAGTAGCATCATATATGGTATGAGATAAAGGTCCAGTGACTTTCTTCTGTATAGGAATAGCCAGCACAGTTTATTAAAAAGGCTACACTTTTCCCGTTGTGTGTTCCTGGCAATAGTGTTAGAAGTCAAGTAACTGCAAATGTGTGGATTTATTTCTGGGTTCTCTATTGTGTTGTCTGCATCTTTCTATTAATGCCAGTACCACACAGTTTTGATTACAAAAACTTGTAGTTGATTTTGAAGTCACATGGTATGGTGCCTTCTAATTTTTCATTTTACTCAAGATTATTTTCATTACCAAGAGTATTGTATTATTCTATAAATTTTACAGCTTTGTCTATTTTTGTAAAAAATGCTATTGGATTACACTGACTCCTTTGGTTGCCTTGCAATTAACCTATAGATTGCTTTGAAAATTAGTATTTTAATAATGTTAATCTTTCAAATCTATGGACACAAGATACATTTCCCTTTATTTATGACATTTCAATTTATTTCATCAAAAATTTACAGTTTTCAGTGTGGACATCTTTCACATTCTTAGTTAAATTTATTCCTAGGTCTTTGATTCTATTGACTTCATACAAATGGAGCTATTTTCTTGGTTTCTTTTTAGACAGTTTGTAGTTATTGAATAGACATGTTACTGATTTTCATAGATTGATTCCGTATACTTCAATTTTACTAAAATCATGTATTAATCTTAACCATTTGTGTGTTTGTGTTTCAAAGTTCTGTGGAGCTTCAGGGATATAGAAGAAAGACAGGCAGAGATAAAACTGCATAATCACCATATATTGGGATCACAGGCCAATGACGGGCAATTCTTCTATCACAGGCTACTTTGCTTTGAGACAGGGTCTCCCACTGAACCACGAGCTCACCAACTGGCTAGGCAGGCTGGCTTAATAAGCTCCAGGGATCCACCTGTCTCCACACTTCCTGCACTGGACATATAGATGTAAGCCACCACATCCACCATTCATATGGGTGTTGAAGATCCAAACTTGCATCTTTGGGCTTCTGCATCCACAGCAGACATTTTACTGATGGAGCCATCACCCAGATCTATTGAGAGATTTTTATCAGGAAAGGATGGGGAAGTTTTGCTGAACCTTTTGCCGATATTAAATTGCCTTTGTCCCTCACTTTCTTAGTGTGCTGCAGCATATTTACACATGACTGCATATTGACCTATCCTTACATGCCAGCGGGAAATCCAATTCCCTCATGGTTAATCCTTCTAACATGCCTTTGATTTCCACTTACTACATTTATATAAGTTTTTTTTAATCTGGGGGCTGGAGAGGTGACTCCATGGTTAAGAACATGTACTGTTCTTATAGAGGACTCCAGTTCAGTTCCCAGCACTCACACATATATACTAACACCTATAACTCCAGCTATAGGTGAACTGGCTCCATTTTCTGGACCCTGTGAGCACCTCTACCCACATTCACATACCATCAGAGACAGATACATCTACACATAATTAAAGATAAAATAATTTTTTTAAAAAAAGAATTTTGAATCTATTCTCATCAGGGATGTTGCCCAATAAGTTTCTTTTCCTATAATCTTGGTGCCTTTGTCTGGCTTTAGAGAATCAGCTAATAAAACTGGCATTATAAAATGAATTTAGAAGCTGTCCTGTTTCATTTTTTGGAAGCATTTGAAGTGGACTAGTACTACTTATTTCCAATATTTAGTAGATAACAGCAGAAAAGCCTGAGATTCCTGAGTTTTCCTTTGATGGGAGACTTTATATTGCTTTCTCAGTCTCCTTGCTTATTGGTATCTGTTGAGACATTCTGTTTATTCACGAAAAATAAAAGGTAGAAGTGATTCTTTTAAAAAATCTTAATTGTGTCTGATTCTCTTTGGCTTTGATCTCTTGAAAGAGGAAAATTAAGTTCACAGTCTGATTTTTCTCTATTGTATAACCCCTTTCCTCTATTACATAACTATTTCTGTGTATGATTTTTGTGTTGCCTGTATGATGTCTTTACAAAAATATTTATATGAGTAAAACACTATATTAAAATACATTTAACATATTAAAATAGACAGCCCAATCTATCATGATAGTATTACTTTTAAATAAAGGGAGAAGGATGGTAGAGAGTAAGGAAGAAAACAAGTCAAGACAGAAAATAGTTCATCTTAGACTATCATGAACAGTCTACAGTCCCATAGTTTATTTTCTAAGTCCTTATGTTAATCAGCAAATACAACAAAATAAACCAAATAAACAAAAGCTAGATGTTTTATTATATACTTTTAGATTCCTACTCTAGGTTAATTTTTTTCATTTTGTAAATTTTATTTGTAGTTTTGGAGCTTCAACAAATATACACTTTATGATGAAAGGAAATGAAAATAACAGCTTCGTTTGAACTCCTAGGTTCAGCACTTGAAAAGGATATACAAATCCTCACTCTGATATTCCTTGGACTATTTCTGAATGTAGAGTTGAAATGAGAGACTATATTAAATCATGTCAGGTAGAAATCCATTATCTTTAAGAATATTTGCACTATACACACACACACACACACACACACACACACACACACACACACACACCACTGGTTTTAATTCTGATAGCATTTTTTGAACAAAAGTTAGGGTGTAAGATCCTTTTATGAGATCCACCTCATTTAGCAACTCTTGCCTTGGGACAATCTGAGCTGATACTCAATTATTCAATAATTAGGTGAAACTCACAATTTTATTTCACAAGTAAATTTTCATTGACGACACAATACATACTCTAATTTAGAAACAGTAAGCGAATATATAACAAATAATTTACTTCATATGCCATATATAATTATATTCCTATTTCTTAAATGACCCGTTTTTACCACCAATGGAAGGAAAACATTTCATTACTTACCTAAACAAATCTCATTTTGAATCTTCTCAGGACCAAATCAGTTGAGAGTTACATAGTCATGAGTATTTGGTTGGTAGTCAACAAAGCTATCAAATTTTTACATTATATATTGAATTAATTTAGGTAAACTGGCAATTACAGGTTGTAGGTTTCATATAAAATGTAATGGCATTTACTAAATATAACTGAATCATAATGATGTGCTAAAAACGTGTATTATAAAGTCAGACTACCTTGAATCACAGTTCTACTACTGATGTTAGGCAAGTTATTTGAAATTGCTCTGCCTGAGTACTCTTACCTGCATAATAACAACATTACTTTACAATGATGGTGATTTGGGTGTTAAAGTTAATTAATGTACAAAAAAATCAGTGTCCAAGAAATAGTCAACAAGTCAAAATAACATTTGAATCATATTGCTTATGCTTACAAAATTGTCATAAAAGATATTTAATCTGTCTCCTTTGGTCCTCAGTGATTTATACAATAACTTGCATATGCAGTAACTTGTCTCATCAATGACTTTCTATAATTATTTTTACAGTGAACATATGTTACCTTGATAGTTGGGGAGAGGTAGATCCAAACGGAGACACCTAGGGTAATACTGCAGTTATCCTTTACACAAATAATTGTCTTTCTATTTATATATGTGTCATGATGAAATTTTAGGATCACCTTAGTCAGTGATATGATCAGACAACAACACCCAGACTCACATGAGACTGATCCCTGACAGAGACCTAACAGAGTCATTAACGAAGTTTTGAATGACAAGCAGATGAATATTCATACTGGCTGTTCAACACATCCCTTTCCTCACATAGATATAAATTCTGGAAAGCAATCTGCCTGGGGAAAAAGAGCTAGAGGAAAGTCTACATACATAGTTCTACACAGAAAACCTTATATAATACAATTGGTTGAGAGTTACTTCCCTGAAGAAGATATACTTCCCTATTCTACCCCAGGTCCTCTTTTTAGTTCCTACATTTGTTAATATTAAAGTTTCCTCTTTGTTTTTGTCTTTTTGAAAAAAAGAGGCTATAACAAGCATTTATCTTCAATTGCACCTGAACTCCATTCATAAGTCAATGATTCTATACTAAGACATCCATGCAATCTTTGTTCTCCATGACTTCCAAAGAAAAGACAATATCCCAAATGAAATCAATATATCCCATTCACTATTTATTACACTATGTAATAACATCTATCTTCAAATGTTTTTATGTGTTGATATATTGTGTACCCTAATAAACTTGCCTGAGGATCAGAGGACAGAGCCAGCCACTAGATTAGACGTAGAGGTCATGCAATAGTGGAACACACCTTTAATCCTATCACTTGAGATCCTGTGCCTTTGCTTGGGAAGCACACACACCTTCAATCCCAGGAAGTAATATGGCAGGGCAGAGAAAGGTATATAAGGCGTGAAGAAACAGGAACTCGTTCTCTTCAGATGGAGGATTTCACAGAGGTAAGAACTAGTGGCTGACTGTTCTGCGTCTCTGATCTTTCAGCTTTCACCCTGAAATCTGACTCTGGGTTTTTACTAAAAGACCATCTAAGATTCAAACAACATCTTTATACACAATTACAGAAAAACCAAGAATTAAACAAATCTCCAACAAGGGTATTCAACAGTAAATGCACCTAAATACTTACAAAGCAATGTAAATTCAACAATAGATCCTAGCATGTCAGAGTTCCTTCATAATTTTCAAATTTTCTACTGATCTTAAATTTTGGAGGTTCTTAAAACTTTATCCTATAAGCAGAAGCTATAGAGTTCACCTAAAAACCCACCGTTGCCAACTTCATCATAAACTAGATTTAATACATCACCCCTCTAAAGAAACTAGATGTAGGAGAAAAGAAGGGTTATGGACAAATTACTATGAGAAGAGACAGACAATAATCTTGATCCCATGAGGATTTTGCCCCAGTAGCATTACACAGTGTGCTAAAAAACTGCACATAAGATCCATTCTGATTCATTTAAAAAAAGACATCTGAGTAATTACTCTAAATATGCCTCATTAAAAATATACAGATGGAAATGGTCCCCTGAAAAATCAATAAAGTGCTTCATATGTTTACAAATATTTTTGAAAACATTATCAATCTTTAAGATATGTTGTCTCCTGATTTTTGGTTTAGTTAAATATATGCCAGCCATATCTTAGCCAAAGATGTTTGCTTATTACACAAATAAATCTTAATATGCCACTCTCTTACATTTGGGAAAAACTTTTCAACTGCCAAATGAAGCCAACTGTTGAACAACAAATCATAATATTTGTTAACATACTTTGAAATTGAGCTGCTGTTCTCCCCCTCCCCTCGAGGCTCAGTGATTTGTCTGCGTCATTGTTTTGCATAAACTTGAGAAACACATCTTGGGTAATGGCTAAAAAATGTGGCTGATGGTTTTGAAGTCCTTAATTTTTAAAAATAGTGCCACCACTTGAGAAATAAACACAATGTCTAGGAATAAACTTTTTTTTTACAAATATGCAGACTTCAAGCTCCCTTAAATGATTAAAAAATAATAATAACTTACATAACACAGGCTACTTTGAAAAGAGTTTAGGAAACAGAATACATCCAGCTTTAGGCATTTCAAAACAATCAAAAATCTAGCTCCCCACATCAAATCAAATATGAAAAACATAAAGGCTTTGTTTCCCATAGATCCCATGATGGAGTTCATGGAGCTCAAAAGGAAGCTATGGGCCAGCTGCTGCTTCTCTGCCCAAGAGGAAGGTAACTATTCCAGGGGTCTGTGGTGGTATTGTGTTCCCCAAAATATTGTGCACCCTAATAAACTTATCTGGGGTCAGAGAACAGAACAGCCACTAGATACAGAGGCCAGAAAATGTTGGCACTCACACCTTTAATCCTAGCATTTCAGAGGCAGAGATCTACATGGATCTCTGTGTGTTCAAGGATACAGCCAAGCATGGTGACTGACGCCTTTAATCCTACAAAGTGAGTCTTTAATCCCAGGGAGTGATGGCAGAAAGCAGAAAGGTATATATGAGGCATGAAGACCAGGAACTAGAAGCTTTTGGCTGGTTACGCTTTCAGGCTTTCGAGAAGCAGTTCATTTGAGATCCATTTGGATAAGGACTCAGAGGCTTCCAGTCTGAAGAAACCGGATAAGCTGAGGAACTGGCAAGGTGAGGTAGCTGTGGCTTGTTCTGCTTCTCTGATCTTCCAGCATTCACCTCAACAACTGGCCTCAGATTTGATTTTATTCATAAGTACCTGTAAGATTCATACTACAGGGGTCTTCATGCTAGCCTCCCAGCTGTGTGAGCGTCTGTCCCCACAGGTTTCCACACCAAGTTGCTCATCTCATGATAAGTTTTAATCATAATTATTTGTATTTCCCTTAGAATGGAGGATACTTTTTGAGAGCTAAGACCCTGACTCACTCATCGTTAATGTTATTAAGTATAAATGTATTCCTTTGAGTAGAGATGCTCAGCAGAGTGCCTGGACTTGGTTCCACCTTCCTCCATTACCACCCTGCTCTATGCTCCATTTTATTTCTTGGTCATTCTCCTATCTTCCTCTCCTATATGTGATGTATTCTAGCACCTCCATGTATGGTAATTTGCTTATGTATCTGTTTGTCAACAACTATTTAGCTCATGGATGACAGAAACCAAATAAAATGTTATTCATTTTGGCCTTGGATGGTCTACACTGAGCAATAAAAAAAAAATAAAGAAAAAACCTATTGTAGTTTTAAAAATCCAAGCTGTGGATTCAGATTAAACAAGTAAAATTGTAGATATTGCTCTTCCCAGTTTTATAAACTAAGGCATTATAAAGGCTTCTATAAGTGTAGTGATCTATGGAACAAATTATAAAGTCTATCTTATAGAGTTGTTGGGGAAAATGTAGAGAGAGAGGACAGACAATGAATACACCATGAACATAACTATAGTAATTTTCTGAAATGAAATTCATTTGCGTAACCTTTGTCATCTTATTTTAGGTGTTTTCTATATAGTGTAAGCTTGTGAGAGAGCAAGCAGGACTGTGGTCCTCATGAACAGCTGTGAAGCTTGTGAGAGAGCAAGCAGGACTGTGGTCCTCATGAACAACTGTGAAGCTTGTGAGAGAGCAAGCAGGATTGTGGTCCTCATGAGCAGCTGTGAAGCTTGTGAGAGAGCAAGCAGGACTGTGGTCCTCATGAGCAGCTGCGGCTGTGTGGGCTGTGATAGCTTTCTGTTTAGAGGGCTTTTCAAAAGCAACATGAGCAAAGATACCCAGGAATTCCTAAAAGAGTGCAGAGGAAAGGAGGGAGGGAGGGACAGAGGGAGGGAGGGACAGAGAGAGGGAGGAGGAAGGGAGGAAGGAAGGGAGAGAGGGAGGGACAGAGAGAGGGAGGGAGGGAGGGAGGGAGGGGGAGGGACAGAGGGAGGGACGGAGGGAGGGACGGACAGACTGAGGGACAGGAAAGGAGGGAGAGAGGAACAGAGGGAGGGAGGAACAGAGGGAGGGAGGGAGAGAAGGAGGGAGAGAGGGAGGGAGGGAGGGAGGGAGGGAGGGAGGGACAGGAAAGGACAGTGGAAGAAGGTAAGGGGAGGGGCTAGGTCTGGGATCAGGAAAGAAAAAGCAGCTAGAATTTATGTAACTGAGTGTAGGAGACAAGGGAACTATTTCTAAAAGTAACTCCAAAAATGTACAAAGGAGTCAGTCTCCTTAAATCTAGATGAACTATAACCTGCCTGAGCATAAAATCTAACTGAAAGAGAGAGAGAAAAAAAAGCAAGCACTTGGAAAAGAATAATCATTTCTGCAATAATTATTAAGTAGGATGTATTTTCATTTAGACTTCAATAAAGAAGAAAATGTGAATAGCTTGGAACATCATGGAATTGGGGAAAGCCAGTGTCTGAAGTTAGACTAAGTGAACCCTTAAAGCTTGTGTTTCTAATCTCTAAATGTGTGTGGCTTAACCGCTTCATAGAATTATTGTAAAATGCAATGCAGATATATCAAAAAGACCCTTAATCATAATACTTGCATGCAACTACTACACTTACATAGTATAAATAGCATTAATGCTATTTCTCTGTCCCACGAAACATCAGTTGATTCAGGATGAATGAATTCACATTGTCAAACATACCAGAATCCCTCAGCAGCTCAACACAGTAACAGTTTCCTAGCTGAAGCATCTCTGGTGGAAGAAGGTGCGGCTCCATTATCAAGAGTCCCAGTAGCTGAAGAGGCTTGCTAGACTCCTTGTTAGATCATTGTACTCATGCTGCTGGCTTAGGTCAAGATTAAAGGCCTGGAATAATATTATATAAGGCAACATTTATATATATACATATATAATGATTAAGAGATTTTTCTATTCATTTTACATACCAACCACAGATTCCCCTCTCCTCCCTCCTCCTGCCTCCCAGCCTTCCCCCTCAATACAACCCCCATTCCCACCTCCTCCAAGGCAAGGTCTCCCATGGGGAGTCGGCTGAGCCTGGTATATTCAGTTGAGGCAGGTCCAGGGCCCTCTTCCCTGCACCAAGGCTTCGCAAAGGGTCCCACCATAGGCATTAGGTTCCAAAAAACCATCTCATGCACCAGGCATGTGTCCCAATTGCACTGTCTGCCTGGGGGACCCCTAAACAGTTCAAGCTAAACAACTGTCTCACCTATCCAGAGGGCCTAGTCAAGTACCATGGGAGCTCCTGAGCTATTGGTCCACAGTTCATACATTTCCACTAGTTTGGCTGGCCGTCTCTATACATTTTCCCATCATGATCTCGATGTCCCTTGCTCATTAGAATCCCTCCTCTCTCTCATCAATTGGACTCCTGGAGCTCAGGCTGGCGCCCAGCCGTGGATCTCTGCATCTACTTCCATCAGTCACTGAATGAGGGCTCTATGATGAAAGTTAGGGTATTCAGCCATCTAATGACCCCAGTAGGCCAGCTCAGGCACTCTCTCAACTATTGCAGGTAGTCTAAGATGGGGTCATCCTTGTGGATTCCTGGGAACTTCTCTAGCACTCTGTTTCTCTCTTTTACCATGATATCATCCTGAATGGGGTAACCCAGACTCAGAAAAACATACATGGTATGTATTCACTCATGAGTGGATACTAGATGTAAAGCAAAGTATAACCAAACTGTAACCCACACCTAGGAGGGAGGACCCTAGGAAGGATGAATGGATTGCCCATCAAAGGAGAAATAGAGGAGATCTATATGAACAAACTGGGGGTGAAGGGGGGCAATGGAGGGCAAGGGATGGGAGATGCAAACATAGGGGAAAGGGAGGTTTGAGCTGGAACAAAAACAGAGTGGTAGAAGAAGGAAAGAGAAATCTAAGGCAACATTTCTTAATCTCAGAACCCCTGAGACCTCAGGGTTTGTGTTAATTACCTGAAACCCTACTCAGGACTGGGGCATCTTTTGAGAAAGTGGTTGTAAGTCAGATCTTGAGAAGAACCTCCAAACACAGCTGCAATAACATGCAGTGTAAGGTCTGAAGGGCAAACACACTCTGTAATTCTGTAATTGTCCTAGAAAATATCTAGGAAAACTTCTCAAAAACAAAACAAAACAAACAAAAAACCGACTGTTTTTCATATTAAATAAATGGGATTCCGAAAATAAAATTCCAGGGCTGGAGAGAGATGGCTCAGTGCATAAAGTACTTGTATTGTAAACACGAGGACTTGAGTTTGGCTCCCTAGCACTCCTGTGAAAAGGCCTGAGTGAAGTAACACATGCCTGTAGCTCCAGCTCTGGGGAGGCAGACAGGCCACCATAGGGCCTCACTGACCAGGCAGTAGAGACTAACCAGCAAGCTCCAGGACTGTGAGAGACCCTGTCTCAAAACTTAAGATGGAGACCAGGCATGGTAGCCTTTAATCCCAGCACTCTGGAGGGAAAAGCAGGCAGATCTCTGTGAAATTGAGTCCAGTTTGGTATATCTAGTAAGCTCCAAGACAGCCAGGGTTACAGAGAGTGCCTGTCTAAAAAAACAAAAATAAAGATGTTATGCCTCCGTGCATAAAGACACTTGTAAAACCTGATGACCTGAGTTTGATCCCTCCTAACCACATGGTGGGAGGAAAAAAACTAACACCTGAGAGTTGTCCTCTGACTTCCATGTGCACAGGCACACACGCGCACACACACACACACACACATGCACGCACGCACGCACGCACGCACGCACACGCGCATGCACGATGTCTAACCCCTGGAAACCACAAAAATGTACCTTCTCTTAAAAATTCCACATTATCACATAAACAGAATAACTTAAGTGTTTTTTAGAATTAGATTCTTTCGTTCAACATAACCACTTAAAACCAATCCAAGTTGCTTTGTGTGACAGTCACTTCCATTTACTGTGTATATGCCACACAGTTGATCTACTTAAAGACATTTAAGTTGTATTCAAGTTTTGGGTAATTGTAAATAAAGCTGTTGTCAGCATCTATGCGCTAGTTTTTATGTGAACATATGATTTATCTAAGGTAAGGTATAGGTTGCCTGTTGCTGGACTAGTGAATGAACTCACCAAACTTGAGCACTTAAATCAATGAACAAATATTTTTGTCATTGTTTCATTGAGTTGGGGATCTAAATGTAGGGGAGTTGTACCCTCTGGGATCTTCATAAGATATGATTAACCTGTCAGGCGGTCTAGAGAAGAGCCCAAGTCAAAGGGCTTTTACTAAGGTAGGATGTGGTCCATCATAGGTTCTTGTATTGATGACCTCAGTTCTTATTTGACTATGGCCCAGTGGGTTCTTTGTTGCTTGATGCATGAGTGTCTCCTGCATGGTATGATTGAGTATAACAATCTGCTTCCTGGAACATATTACTTGGTAACTTCTAATATCAACTGTCATGGGTTACCTGGAGGAAGACATTCAAGATCCTGGATAGTGAGCACAGCACGTTCATTGAGGAATGTGACTTTTCTCACTCAGAAAAACAAAACTAGGCAGAATTTGTGTTGTAATACACTGGGGCACCACAACCAACCAAATGGGAAGTTCAAAACATATTGACTTCTCTAGAGTGGCTCCCATACAACAGGGAAACAGATCTTTATAATCAGTGACTCTGTGTGGAACAATCACAAGGAAGGACTGCAAAGACAGTGTCTTTACTCTTTACCAGAGAGTTCCCATGGTCAGTCTAAACTAGAAGCCATCTGGGGGCAAGAACCCCAACATCTAGGGAGGAGCGTACAGTCCTGAAAGTAGACAGCATACTATATATACACTAGAAGCTCCACTTAAAGCATGTTTGGATGCACTCAGAAAATAAAACAGAAAGCCTTATTTCCTTTGCAGATCAGGGGATCATTCTTGGCTGTGAGTATTTAAACCACATAATTGAGGTATTGGAAGCAGAGTATGTGTGAACGTCTGGGGGTAGGAAGAACTTAATAAGTTAAAATCTATGATCACTGACAAACTGAGATCAGTCAGGAAAGAACGAAAATAAAGAGATGGGAACATCAAGGTCATGTGGGAACTAAGAGATCACATAAGCCATTCAGGGCTTTACCAATGGTGATAAGAAACCACCAAAGATATTAAAGGAAAAAAATGTCATTAGTACTACATTTCAAAAATTCATGCTAGCTAGATATTGAGTGAAGAATTAATTACAAGAATAGATGTTATACAATCAGAAGAGACAAAGTAGTTCAAATTATGAATATGGAGTCAGTATAACAGAAGTATACTTAGAAAGATCTGAGATTAGATTTGAGATGAAGGAGCAGTGTGAAGAGAAAAGACACTGACGGGTATGGTATAACAAGAAGGTTCATGATAAAGATATTACAAAGTTCTTAGAACTCACTTTTCAGTCTGCCAACTGGCTAATTGTGTGTCTCAGAAAAATTTCTAATCCCTCGAGACTTTCATTTTCCCATTAGAGCATTGAAGACAATAACATTGTCCTCTTTAGGGTTTATGTGAGTATTAAAAGTGACCACTTATGGGAATGGAGACTGGAGATTGGGACTGGAGGCTATGGCTGCTCTTCCACAGGACCCAGGTTCAATCCCCAGCACCCAAGTGGCCCCTCACAACCACCTATAACTCCAGTTCCAAGGAATCTGACACCTTCTTCTGGTACCAGCCATGTGCTTGCTGCACAGACATACAAGCAGGCCAAAACACCCACACACATGAAACAAAATAACAATCGTTTTTAAAAATTGATCACTCTTATAAAGATGGGCTCACTCCACAGAGACTGTTTACTACGGACTATTATTGCCAGCGCCAGTAGGCAGCAAAGGGTGGTAGAACAGTATTAAGAAAGAGTCTTTGCAATTCATTAAGGAAAATGATAACATGCATGTAAAACAACTGAATGGCTGTTGGGCTAGGTGTTATGAAACGAAGAAGGCAGGAGTGAACCAGGTAAGTGGTCGGACTTTCAAAGAAGAAACTTCAAAGAGATGGAAGAATAAATAGGGATGAGAGAGGTGTATTCAACACGTTGCATTTGTACTCGGTCAACAGTCGTCTCAAATTCCATACTCAGCGTGCTCATTATATATCTAAATATATGTTCTACTTCTTATTGAAAGCCAGTTTGTACAGCAATTTTCAGGGGGAAAGAATGGGGTTGGGACTAGAGTGAGCTGGTTTTTTTAAAAAAAAAAATGGTATTTCTCATAAAGTAACACTGAGTTCAACAGTACTGAGATTTCCTTGTGACTTTGGCTTCCCTCAGGGCATGAAGAACAAGAAGTTAAGTAGTCAATGAAGCAGAGAGAGAAAGTGATGTCCTCATGCTTCTTTCCACATATGCTCACAAGTCAGTAGAAGAAAGAGGAAAACACACTGACAGCTCTCTGATGGCGAGCCAGGCCACTCAGTCTTGCTCGATCGAGCAGCAGCCATGGCATAGGGCAGGCAGCCTGCCACCATAAAAATTCAGCAATCCTGGGCATGGAAAAAATGTTGTGAAAGTCTCTTAAAGGAAAATGCATACCCCAGCCATTGAAGAAGATGGAAACAATGTATAAATAGATGCAGGAGTGTGGCATTTTGATTGCTGAAACCTAGGCCATGTGGAAAATGAGGAAATGAGATGAAATAAGAACTGAACCTAATTATCCATTTTACTCTCTCCATATACAGAAATCAGATGCTTGTGGACTCCCAGGGAAAACTCATATTCCCACAAGGGATTCGGAGCTGGGGTTTAAGTTGCAGCAGATAAAAAGGAACCGTGATGTTCGAGCCTGAGGAAGAACTTCAGGACCATAAACTAAGTCCAGCTCATACACCACTTTAAAATAAATAACAGAAAATGCCTTGGCCAGTTCCTCAAACTGGTTGATAGTCTCTTAGAAGTCTTTAAATATTTTCTCATTTAAAAAAGAAGTTGGACTTGGTGGAACACATCCTTAGTCCCAGTGCTTTGGGGTGTAGAGGAAGGCAGATATGAGAGTTCAAGGCCACTCCTGGTCTACATAGCAAGTTCCAAAATAGCCAGGGCTATGCACAGAGGCCCTGTATCAAAAAAATAATAAAATAATAACAATTAAAAAATAAAATATCTATGGTGCTTTTAGTAGTATTAGATACTTTGGATGAAAGTACCCAGAAATTTTTATTTACTGTGAAATCCAAAGACTTAAAATACAACTGAACTTTTCAGTAGAATGAAAAGAATCACTATTTTAAGAACTTATTGGCCTTTTCTACCCAAAATTCATGCATGTTAAGCTGCATTTGTAGAAACTTATGGAACATCAACATATGTACATTGGAAGACATTCAAGTGATCTTTCTAACTAAATCATTTGTCATTTCTAAACACGTGACCAAGGAAAGTGAGCTGAGATAAACACTTATTCACCTGACAGAATCTGAATGGGGGCACTTATATACAGCAGCTTCCATAAAATATGATGGACTTAAATTACTATATGTAAATTCTTAAATGATTTTTTAATATTATTTTTACACTCTGGCCTCAGTTTCCCCTCCCTCCTCTCCTACTAGTCTCTCCTTGACTCCCCTCTGCCTCACTCCATCCATTCCTCTTCTGTTTCTATTCAGAAAAGGCAGACCTCCCATGGATATCAACCAAACATGGCATATCAAGTTGTAGTAAGACTAGGCACCTCCCCTCATACTAAGGCTGGCCAAGGCGACCCAGTATGAGGAATAGAGTTCCAAAAGCCAGCAAAAAGTCAGAGACAGCCCCTGCTCACACTGTTAGGAGTCCCACAAGGAGACCAAGCTACACAACTATAATATATATGCAGAGGGCATAGGTTAGTCACATGCAGGCTCCATGATTCTTGGTTCTATCTCTGTGAGCCCCTATGAGCCCAGGTCAGTTGGTTCTGTGGGTTTTTCTGTGGTGCCCTTGATACCACTGGGTCCTATAATCCTTTCTCCCCTTCTTCCACAGGATTCCCCAAGCTCTGCCTAATGTTCAGCTGTAGGTCTCTCCATCTGTTTCTATCAGTTACTGAAGCCCTTCTGATGACAATTGGGCTAGGCACCAACCTATGAGTATAACAGAATATCATTAGGTATCACTACATTGACATTGTTTTTTCTTATTTGACCATTCATGTTTGGTTCTATCCTCGGTCTCTGGGCCATCCATCCTGAGTCCTGGCACTCTAGGCAGTGCCAGGGGTGGTATCCCTCATGGCATGGGTCTCAGGCTGGGCCAATCATTGGTTGGCTGCTCCCACAATTTCTGCACCACCTTTACTCCAGCACATCTTGTAGATAGGACAAATTATAGGTCGAAGGTCAAAGGTTTTGTAGCTGGTTTGATGTCCCAATGCCTTCACTGGAAGTCTTACTTAACTACAAGACTGTCCGTTTCCTTTAGATTTTCCAGTCTTATTGAGAACAGATTTTTTTGAAGTATGCCCTGATGATTCTTTGGATCTCCTCTGTGTCTGTTGTTATATCCTCCTTTTGGTTTCTGATTTTGTTAATTTGGATATTCTTTCTCTGCCTTTAGTTAGATTGGATAAGCGCTTGTCTATCTTGTTGATTTTCTCAAAGAATCAACACTTTGTTTCATTGATTCTTTGTATTGTTCTCTTTGTGTCTAATTATTAATTTCAGCACTCCATTGGATTATTTCCTGTCTGCTACTCCTCTTGGATGTGTTTGCTTCATTTTATTCTAGAGCTTCCAGGTGTGCTGTTGCTACTATGAGATTTCTCCAAGTTCTTTATAAAGGTATTTAATGTTGTGCACTTTTCTCTTAGCACCACTTCCATTGTTTTCCTTAAGTCTGGATTCATGTTTTGAATTCATTTTTGTCAAATTCTAGAAACTCTTTACTTTCCTTTTTTATTTCTGCCTTGACCCAGTGGTGATTCATTTGAAAGTTGTTGAATTTCCATGAATTTGTAGGTTTTCTGTTGTTTCTGTCATTGTTGAAATCCAGCCTTAATCAATGGTGGTCTGATAGAATACAGAGGGTTGTTATTTCGATTTCCCTGTATCTGGTGAGACTTGCTTTGTGACTGAGTATGTGGTATTTTGGAGAATGCTTCATGAGAAACTGAGAAGAAGGTATATTCTTAAGTGTTTGGATGAAATGTTCTGTAGATATCTGTTAGAACCATTTGGTTCATAACATCTGTTAACTCCATTATTTCTCAGTTTAGTTTATGTCTGAATGACATGTTCATTGGTAACAACAGGGTATTGAAGTCTCCCACTGTCAGTGTGTGAGGGTAGATGTATGGTTCAAGTTTTATTGATGTGTCTTTTACAAATGTGGGTGCCCTTGCATTGGGATATAGACATTAGGAATTGACACATCATCTTGATGGATTTTTTCCTTTGATCAGTATGAAGTTTCCTTCCCCATCTCTTCTGACTAATTTTGGTTTTAAGTCTATTTTGTTAGGTATTAGGATAGCTACACCAGCTTGCTTCTTGGGACCATTTGCTTGGAAAATCTTTTTCCAACTTTTTACTCCAAAATAATGTCTGTTTTTGATGTTGAGGTGTGTTTCTTATATACACCAGAAGGATACATCTTGTTTTGGCATCCATTGTGTTAGTCTTTGTCTTTTTATTGGGTAATTGAGTCAATTGACACTGAGAGATATCAATGACCAATGATTGTTAATTCCTGTTAGTTTTTTGTAGTTGTTGGTTGCAGTGGTAGTGTGTGTGTGTGTGTGTGTGTGTGTGTGTGTGTGTGTGTGTGTGTGTGTGTGTGTGTGTTTACCTCATTTGGGTTATGCTAGTGTGAAATTATTTATTGCCTGTTTTTCATTTGTGTAGTTCACCTCCTTGGGTTGGAGTTTTCCTTCTAGCACCCTATGTAGGGCTGGATTTTGTGGATGGATCTTGTTTAAATTTGACCTTATCATGGAACATCTTCTTTTCTCTATCTATGATGAATGCAAGTTTTGTTGAGTATAGTAGTCTGGCTGGCATCTGTGGTCTTTTAGAGTCTGCAGCACATCTCTGATCAAGCCCTTTCTGGCTTTTAGAGTCTCCATTGGGAAGTTAGGTGCAATTCTTTATTTTTTTCTTTATTACAAAATTTTCTACTCACTCCATATACCACCCACAGATCCCACGGCCTCCCTTCTCCCACCCCCAGCCCTCTCTCCCAATCCACCCCACATCTCCCAAATCAAGGTCTCCCATGGGAAGTCAGCAGAGCCCAGCACACTGAGCCTAGGCAGGTCCAAGCCCCTCCCCACTATACCAAGGCTGCGCAAGGCACTACACCACAGGCACCAGATTCCCAAAAGCCTGCCCATGAACCAGGGACAGATCCCGATACCCCTGCCTGGGTGCTCCCCAAACAGTTTGAGCCAAACAACCTGCTTTATATGTAACTTGGCATTTTTCTCTTGAAACTTTTAATAGTTTTTTTTTTCTTTGTTCTCTGTGTTTAGTGTTTTGATTATTGTATGACAAGGGGACTTTCTTTTCTGGTCTAATCTGTTTAATATTCTGTAGCTTCTTGTACCTTTATAGGCTTGTCCTTCTTTAGGCTAAGAAAATTTTTGTCTATGATTTTGCTAAAAATATTTTCCAGAACATGATATATACTCACTCATAAGTGAATATTAGCCATAAAGTAACAGAGAACCATGCTACAACTCACAAACCCAAAGAAGCTAAGTAATAAGGAGGGCTCAAGGGGAAATGAATGAAGCTCACTGTGAATGGAAAATAGAATGGACATTTCCAGTGTATTAGGGAAGGGACCTGGAAGGGGGAATGAGAACAGGAATGGGAGGGAGTATGACGGAGGGTGGAGAATAGAGGGAGAGAGTACTGGGAAAGACACTGGAATCTGGGGCATCTCTGGGATGAGCTAGAAACCTAGAGCAATGGAAACTCCCAGGAATCTATGAGGGTCACCATAGCCAAGAATCTTAGCAATAAGGGATACAGAGCCTGAACCAGCCATCTCCTGCAACCAGGCAAGACTTCCAGTGGAGAGATTGCGACACCAGCACAATCATAAACCCATTGACCTACAATTTGTCTTCCCTACAAGATGTGCTGGGGTAAAGATGGTGCGGAAATTGTGGGAATGACCAACTAATGACTGGCATAACTGGAGACCCATACCCTGAGAGGTAAGGTAAAACCAAATATGAATGGCAAAAAAGTCAATGAAATGGTCCCTAATGATATTCTGCTGTTTGCATAGATCAGTGCCTAGCTCAACTATCATCAGAAAGGCTTTACCCAGAATTTGATGGAAACAGATGCAGAGACCCACAGACAAACTATTAGGTGGAGCTCAGGGAATCCAGTGGAAGAGAGAGAGAAAGGATTGTAGGACCCAGTTGTGTCAAGGGCACCACAAAAAAAAAAAAAAAAACCACAGATATGACTAACCTGGGCACCTGGGCTCGTAGAGACTCACAAAGACTGAATCAGCAACCAGAGAGCCTGCATGATGCTGACCTATGCACTGGGGTGGTATTGTGTTTCCTGAAATATTGTGCATGCTAATAAACTTACCTGGGGTCACAGAACAGAACAGCCACAATATTAAACATAGAGGATAGGCAGTGGTAGCACATGCCTTTAATCCTAGAATATCAGAGGCAGAAATCCCTCTGGATCCCTATGTGTCACTAAGCATGGTGACACATGCCTTTAATCCCAGGGAGTGATGGCAGAAAGCAGAAAGGTATATAAGGCACGAAGACCAGAAACTAGAAGCTTTTGGCTGGTTAAGCTTTTAGGCTTTTGAGCACCATGGTTTAGCTGAGAGGCATCCAGTCTGAGGACACAGGATCATCTGAGGAATTGGCAAGGTGAGATAGCTGTGGCTTGTTCTACTTTTCTGATCTTTCAGCGTTCACCCCAATACCTGGCTCCATAGTTGTTTTTATTAATAAGAACTTTTAAGATTCCTGCTACAATGCACTCTGAATACATGTTGCAGTTGTATACATTGTACTCCATGTGAAACTACTAACAAGAACAAGGGATGTCTTTGACTCTGTTGCCTGCTTTTGGAACCCATTCCTCCTACTTGATTGCCTCATCCAGCCTTCATAGAACAAGAGGTGCCTATTCTCACTGCAACTTGATATTCCATGGCTGGCTGATATCCATGGAATGTCTGTCTGTATATGAAAAGAAACAGTGGAGGAAGAGTGTATGGGGCAGTGTGAAGAGGAACTGGGAAGAGGGGAAGGAGTGGACACTTTGGTCAGGATGTAAAAATAAACAAATAAACAAATAAAATATTTTTTCTACCTTTGAGCTGGAAATTATCTCCTTCTTCTATTCCTGTCATACTTAGGTTTGACCTTTTGAGGTGATATTATGCTCCCAAATATATTGTGCACCCTAATAAACTTATCTGGGGTCAAAGAACAGAACAGCCACTAGATATAGAGGGCAGAAAATGGTGACACACATGCCTTTAATCCTAGCATTCTAGAGGCAGAGATCTGCCTGGATCTCTGAGTTCAAGGCCACACTGGTAACAGCCAAGCGTGGTAACAGGAGCCTTTAATCCCAGGAATGATGGCAGGAAGCAGAAAGGTATAAAAGCCGTGAAAACCAGGAACTAGCCTGGTTAAGCTTTTAGGCTTTTGAGCAACAGTTCAGCTGAGATTCATTCTGGATGAGGACTGAGAAGCTTCCAGTCTGAGGAAACAGGATCAGCTGAGGAATTGGTGAGGTGAGGTGGCTATGGCTTGTTCTGCTTCTCTGATCTTCCAGCATTTACCCCAATACCC
Organism: Peromyscus leucopus; assembly: GCF_004664715.2. Classification (NCBI taxonomy): domain Eukaryota; kingdom Metazoa; phylum Chordata; class Mammalia; order Rodentia; family Cricetidae; genus Peromyscus; species Peromyscus leucopus. Next base: position 81,590,233 of record NC_051086.1, read on the forward strand.
AGCTCCAGGTTTGTTTTTTATTAATAAGGCCATTTAAGATTTATGCTACAATATTTTCATAATGTCCCAGATTTCTTGGGCATTTTTGGTCAGGAATTTTTTAGATTTAACATTTTCTTTGACTAATGTATCTATGTTTTCTATCTTGTCTTCAACAACTGAGTTTCTTTCTTCTATCTCTTCTATTCTGTTGGTGATGGTAGCATCTATAGTTCCTGTTCACTTACCTAGATTTTTCATTTCCAGAATTTCTTCAGTTTGTGTTTTCTTTATTACTTCTCTTTCCATTTTCAAGTCTTGAACAGTTTTATGCATTTCCTTCAACTGTTCTTTCTTTTTCTTAGCTTTCTTGACATTTTTTAAGAGATTTACTGATTCCTTCCAATTTTTTTATTGTCTTTTCCTCAATTTTTAAGGGATTTATTCATTTCCTTTTTTTTTTTTTTTTTGAGACAGGGTTTCTCTGTGCAGCTTTGTGCCTTTCCTGGGACTCGCTTTGTAGACCAGGCTGGCCTCAAACTCACAGAGATCTGCCTGACTCTGCCTCCCTAGTGCTGGGATTAAAGGCATGTGCCACCACCAACTGGCTTATTCATTTCCTTTTTAAGTACCTCTATCATCTTCATAACATTGGTTTTAATGTCGTTTTCTTGGGCTTCAGCTGTGCTGGAATACTCAGGGCTTGCTGTAGTAGCATGGCTGGGCTCTGGTGGTGACATATTGCCCTGGCTGTTGTTGATTGTGTTCTTACAGTGGCATTTAGGCCTCTGTATTGGGAATGATTATAGGTCTGGGTGCTGATTTCTTGGTTTGTCTTTCTTGGATAAGTATTTTCTTCCTTGGTTTCTGTTTCCTCTCCTGTCTTCTGGCTGAGGTGGCCTGTGGTTGAGGAGAGGGCCTCTGCCCCACTTGGGGGCTAGACTTCTGATGGCCTGTATGGACTCTGACCCAGCAAGGGTGCTGCCCAAGTTGGGAACTGGAGTTCTGGCCATGCGCTTGGCCTCTGATCTGACCTGGGATTCTCTGGGGTTCAGGATTCTGGCTTGACTTCTGGTGGGGTAGGAGGCTTCTACCTAGATTTCCTGGAACTGGCCTGGTCTCTGGGCTTGAGAGCTCTGTGCCTGGCCTCTCCTGTGGTAGGGGCCTCTGGCCAGAGATGTCAGCCAGGATATGGTCACTATATGTAATTTTTTAAAAGAAGAAATTAAAATTTTTTTATTTATATATACTAGGAAATGAAAATCCTAAGTACACTAAGCTAGCTTTTCAAGAAATTATTTTTATATAATTTCAAAAGAGGTTTGAGGAGCCTAAAAGAGAAATAAAAGAAAAATTTTCCAGAATCAGTTGAGTTCACTCTCTTGGCAAGATATCTACAGTTAGAGCACACTGGGGTTAGGCTACTATTTTCTCTTCTGTTTCAAAATGTATGAAGGAACTGCAAGTTAGGCCACAAAGCTTGGAAGAAATGTGCACACTTGAAGAAACATCTTTAGGCACTATTTATAAAGACTTGAGAACGCTTTATGCTTGTTGCCTCTATACTCCTCAATCCGGCTCTGAATAGGTACACTTGGAAACAAGAGAAAACATGCCATGAACTGGTTTTTAACCTGGGTTTCTCTGAGGGGAGGTGTCACTCTTTTTGAGTAAGTGCCTGGGTTGGGGATAAATGGACCACTCACTGTGCATGTATGTTACATAATGCTTGTCTGTGGGAACTGCATTAAAAGGCCAACTGCGCCTCACAAGAAGTGGTAGTTCTTGGAAATAATGACTTCATAAGAGGTGAAGAAAACAGCACATCCAGGAGAACAATGTTTTCTCCTCAGAAGCCTGATGCCAATCAGCCTTAATTGAATCAAGATTCAACTTTCTGATGCGTCTAGGAGCAGACACAACTTAGCATGAGCAATGGGCATGCTTTTAAACTTTGCAAAAGTCAATTAAATAAAATCTTTTATGTCAGTTTGAGAAACAGAAAAGGTTTACGACATGGCCAAGATCAGTTTTCCCAGTAGGACATTTGATACTCATTTTTTATTATTTCATGTCAATTTAGTGACTTATGAACATGGGTCTGTTAACTGAGATTCAGAAAGCAAAGCGAGAAATCATGGCAAAATACAAGATTATTGTCTTAGTTCTAGAAATGCTACATCTTTAGATAAAGATTCCTTCCTACCTGAAAACTAACTTTCATTTAAAATTAAAATTAACCCTTCACATCTATACTTCAGTATATTTTTGTCACCTAACTAGAGATTATTATGAAAAATTTGCTTAAATATTAAATATACACCCAATTCATCTCTTCAAATTCCCAATTCTTACATGAGGTTGATATTTTAATTATGATAGCAATTGGGTCTGAATCATGGTTTATTTAATATAAAGTTAGTTTTTTTCTACATCCACCAACTACCATTCTGCAACTTACTCATCTGTGCAAAAGCATGAAAATGTGGATCTCAGGGAAAGCTGAACATATTTTCCCATAGAAACAGCATCCCTCTGCCAAACTCGAAAAAAGTGCATCTTATTCTCCTGCTATCGTCCCCAAAGGCAGCCACAAGATTACGGCTCAGAAAGTAGACAGCACTGGGTACATTGTGTTCATGCTCTGTCCTCTACAGGAGCGTTGCAGCAGCAGTGGTTGTCAGTGGGAAGCAGTTGGACAAACAAATGATAGTAATTACAAGAATGTAAACAAATCAGGAGAGGCAAATGGTGGGGGATCAAAAAAGAGGCTGTACATACTTTCAGGGGGTTCATGAACTCTTTGATGACGAGTTGTCTTACAAGGTGGAGAGGAATATTATCAAAAGGATGAGTTCAAAGAATGCTGACTTCTCAAAGAACGTCTCAACGCTGTCTTCAGGGATGTAGCCTGCTCTTCAGTGAATAACCCCTCACCCATGTTTTTGTAAGTAACCTGAATTAAACTTATGGAGTCACACATGAACACACAAAAGGCATGAAAAGAGAAACAGAGCTAGTTAGCGAGAGGATCAGTGGGTGCAAGTGGGAGAAAAGATAATGTAATGATTGTTATTGAAATAAATTATATACATGTATGAAAACTCCATAATGAAACTCATTACTATACATAAGTAATATATGGTAAATCACAAAACTTAGAATGTCTCAAACCAGCTATAGATACAATCAATGAAGGAAAAGTTCAAATAAAAGATAATGGATAGATGGACAATGAGGGAGAGAAAGATCTTAAAACCAAGTGTCTAAGGTTTCCCCTTCAGCAAACTTCTCACCTTTGTTCTGTGAAGTGTCAAAATGTGTATCATTTATTCATTGTTAAATAAATTAATTCACTCATAGATGATTCTCAGGATTAAAAATCAGTTAGGAATATGTCAATTCCGTGGATATGAGGATGGTTTATAAAAATAATAGGAGAAACTGGCTATTGTTGTCTTCATATGACTGCCAAAGAAATGCATGGGAGACACAAAAGAATAAGTGTTATGTAAGAAATACAGTGACCAACTGTTTTACAGGGAAGCCCAGGGAGGTTCTGAGATCTTGCTGTGCATCATTTGCAAATCTTATTTCTCACTCATCCTGTCTATGCAGGAAGTGTGCTTCCCTTTCAAAGATCCTATATTGTCTGCAGTATATTAGTCATACCAACTTCATTAAGTCAAATTTCAACAAACAACCTGTTAACACACTGAAAAAGCAACACAAAGAAGATGAGAATATTTACAAATGATATAATTCATAAGCAGTTGATCTCTAAAATAATATATAAGTATATTTATATGTACATATACATAAATATATAATTTCCATATATACATATATTTGTAGCTTTATTTAGTTGCATGTAATTTGGATATAAGCTACTGATTACACAATGTACCTTTTCCAGAAAATAAAACATTGCATTCATTTTATGTTCTTACCACAGAAATACTTAACATGAGTGCATTGTAATTTTAAAGTGCACAATGCTGTATTGTTGACTGCGGGTACAGTGTTTGGTAACAGATCTCAACATTTTAGTCATCTTGCTTGACTGACACTTCAGCTTTGTTAATTATGTCTCGTGTCCACTTTCTCCAGTTCCTAGAAACACCATTTACTCATTAAGTCTATGAGTTTGACTATTTTTATTAACTTTTATTTTTTACTACATCCTTTTTTAAATTTATTCTCTTCTCATATAGTACATCCTAACTTCAGCCTTCCCTCCTTCCACTTCTCTCAACACCCCTCACACCTTTCCTTTCCCCCAAGATCCACTACTTCTCAGTTTTCCTTCAGAAAAGAACAGGCCTCCCAGTGATATCAACCTAACTTGGCATAACAAGATGCAATAGAACTAGGCATATAACTTCATGTCAAGGCTGGATGAGGCAACCCAGCAGGAAGAACTAGGTCTCACAAGCAGGCAAAAGAGTCAGAAATCCCCACACCCATTGTTAGAATTCCAACAAAAACTTCAAACTAAAGAACCTCAGCATGCATGCAGAGGGACTGGTTCAGACCCATGAGTGTTCCATGGTTGGTTTTTCATTTGTGTTGTAGGTTTTTTTTTCCTTTGTGTGTGTGTGTGTGTGAGTGTGTGTGTGTGTGTGTGTGTGTGTGTGTGTGTGTGTGTGTGTTTGGATGGCAAAGCAATAGAAACTCTAATAACTATTCATTTAAAATGGGACAAGGACTTGAATAGGCAGTTCTTTGGGAAATGCATATAAATCATCAGCAGGTATTTAATACAGATTTATAAACAGATTAAAATCACACTCATCATCTGATATCTTTCAGAACTGCAGGATGCATTGATGAAAATGCAAACTATTGCAGCTGGTATAAAAATCATCATGTAGAAGACTTTCCAAACATTAAGAAATAACATTACCATGTAATCTATCAATTCTTCTTCTGGGCATTGATCATGATTAATGGACATTGTTTTCTAAGAGAAGAATTAGCATTATTCTGCTCAGCTCAGCATGTTCACAACAGTCAAAATAGGAAATGACCTAGAAGTCTATTGATAGTAAACAGATAAGGGAAAGGCAGTACAGGTATACAATGGAATTTGGCCTCATAAAAAGAAAATCTGCAATGTCACACAACATGGCTAAACTTTGAAATGCTAAATCACAGAAACCAAAAAACCAACTACAGAAAGACACAAATGAAATAATTACATTTAAACAACATGCTTAAAACAGCCAAATTCAGAACCAAAGAGATAAGTCAGTGGTTAAGGTGCTGAACACCAGACCTAACACAGAACCTGGCAACCTACAGAATGAAAATAGAGGACTCATGAAAGTTGTCTTGTGACCTCAAACACACACACGCACGCACGCACGCACGCATGCACGCACACGCACACACACACCAAGGTGTAGCAAAAAACAAAAATCAAGGTCAGTAAAAATAGACTCACAGACTCAAAAAGTAAATTCTATTTCTGGGGACTGGCAGAAATGAAACATAATTAACAAATATAAAGTTCAGTCAAGCAAGATAACTAAGCTGTTGAGACCTGCGATCAAACGCTGTACCAGTCAACAATACAGCGTTGTGATTTTAAAAATTAAAATACACTCATGCTAAGTTTTTCTGTAGTAAGAACATAAAATGAATATAACATTTTTGATGGAAAAAGTGCATTGTGTAATTGGTAGCTTATATCTAAACTGCATGCAACAAAACAAAATTCTAAAGAGTTCTAAGCCACAAAATGTCTTAAAACAATTATATCAACAAAAAATACAAAATACAAAATCAAAGTTGGCTGAGATTCTATAGGAAGATGAGGTCACTCCTGCCAAGATATTTAATTGTAGAGAACTGTGTAGTGAGGGGGAATCAGAGATGAAGGCTAACTGCATTTCACTTGTAGCTGAATAGGATGATTGAGATAGCTGAGATGTCAAAAGTTCATAATCACATTAGCCTCTTCACACCTGGAGAGCATGCTGCATGACCTAACACTTCTCCACATTCTAAGTCAGATGCCATCTCTGCTCAGCTGAGGCATGGACTTTGCCCACACAGTGTTTCCAAATGTGCTGTCTCAACATGCACAAGTCATCAGAGACCCAACGTTAAAACCCCCATGTATTCTCAAATAAATAAATGGTTTCATCTGTCTCCAGACTGTGATTTTAAGACTTAAAAAATATCTAATGTCAATAGTTTCCTTTTCTGTCTTTCCTCCCCTACTCCATTATCTATTTTCTCTCTCCCCCTCTTTTTCTCCCCCCTCCCCAGTATCAAAACATCTTTCATAAAACCAAGTAGAATTGTATGTATCTTGTTAAAGTGGCGTTTTCCTGTGTCCCAAATGTATATAAGAAATTGTTCTAGTGATGAGTTTACAGAGTGTACTGCCCTCTTTTACCCTTTCACCCTCTTTAGCATATTCATGCCAGTACCATTATCTGAGGCATCCTCATACTTGCACCTATTGACTGACCTCCAAGAGCTCACAGTAGTTCTCCATTCACTCACTAGAAGACTCCACACACTGCACCTTGCTTACCTCCATCACCTTCAATATACTGCATTTCTAAAACTGTGATCAAATACCTCATAATCCAGAAAACAACATAGAAGAGTGGAGAAAATCAAATGATACCTCCCTGGTACCCATATACACACATCACATACCTTTCTTCTACTCACAAAATAGTGCACATTCTCTTGTGTTATTAAACCTTATTTCACACAGGATATGCTTCTAAAAACTCAAGTTTGGAATCAGATACCTTTGAATTCTGGTTCTGCACACCTAGACTAGGTGTTGCCTTTAAAAGGACACAGCTTTACTTTATTGTAATTGACTAATTTTTAATTCACAAGCAATCAAATTTCATTTTTCCCCTGGTCATATTTGATGTTCCAACCAACAAAAGTATTTTCAGCTTTAGGAAAGGTATCACTTCTCATCTCCACCTCCTCTGCCTCTTCCATCTTTCAGTTCTTTCATGTATGGCTATTTGTGATTCATTGCTTACTTAGTAGACCAAGCATCACACCAACAATATCTTTCTGCAGATTGGTAGGAGTGTCTTCTCTCTTCATTCCTATGGGGACCACCAAGCCCTTATCATCACAGTAAATAATGATATAAGATAGGCTTGTCTTTCTCTTCATCAGTAGGCATATTTTTATTACTTTTTGCCATTTCATGTGCCTACCAGAAAGCCTACTACAAAATTCATTATTTTTTAAATTTTTAATCAGATTTCCACATCAACAAATAGCTTCATACATTTCTAATCTCAGTACATTTATTTTAGTATGAAAATCAAAGATAAATAAATCATATTACCTTGGTAACCAGAGTCATTTAAGAAACTGCCCATAAAGGCAAAATGGAGAACTGAGTCATTCAAAGCAAAAGTTGTTACTTGCATTGTCACTTCATCTGTTCTTATACATAGCTCAGACACATCACTGGACACATTAAGAGCCATATATCCAGAAACCACATGTTGTATTCAAAACGTCAAACTGTCTTTGTACTACTTCACCAAAATGCCTGAGAAAAGCAACTTGTAGGGAGAAAAGGCTTACAGCTTGCAAAGGTTGTTTCAGTTACTTTGGGTCTATGACAAGTTAACACATCATAGTAGGATCTGTGGGTAGCAGAATTAACTTGCCACGAAAGAAAAAGGAGAAGTTTAAGAGTCCACAATTCCCTCTGAGTACACAACTCCAGTGACTTCAAGACCTCTCCCAATGCCCAACCTCTTAAATGATTCATTGCCTTTCCAATGGAGCAACCAGGAATACTATGTCTTTGATGTATGTATGTATGTATGTATATATATATATATATATATACATTATTTTTGTGAATTATTTTAGTCACTTATTTATACAAAGAGTACAAGATATAGACAGAAGACAGACAAATGATAGAAATGATAGATAGGTAAAAGATAGATGTTAGATAGATAGATAGGTAGATAGATAGATAGATAGATAGATAGATAGATAGATAGATAGATAGATGGATAGAGAGAGAGAAGAATAGATGATAGATGCTAATAAGACTTAAACTGATTAGATAGAAGTATTTATATGTAATATATTACAATATACATTTCAATTTAAAATATAATCACAGCATTCCCTCCCTCACTTTCCTCCTTCCTACCCCTCCCATCTCTGTCCTATCTCCTACTCCTGCTCTGCCCCAAAATGCATGGCCTCCTCTTCTGTAGACATTCTTGGTACATATACATATAAAAAGATAAATATTCAAATAAAACCTATATCGTGTGTAGATATACGTATATTAGCTCTCAGTTATAGTTAATTTATATGAGTGTGTGTGTGTTTGTGTGTGTATGTGTGTGTGTGTGTGTGTGTGTGTGTGTGTGTGTGTGTGTGTGTGTATAGATATATAGAAAGCAAGAAAACATTTAGGAACTTTTGTTGTGTGTTTAGGGGAGAGAAAAACAGAGACAGAGATACATCAGACAGCCAGTCTGGGAAAAGACAGACCCTTCAAAGGCATCCCAGTATCCTACTTCCTCCAAATGGACACAAATTCCTAATTGCCCATTCAGATATGAATTAATCAATAGACTAATCCATTATATATTTGCCATCCTGTTATCTCTTTGGCAATACTACCAGCTAGAGATGAAAGCTTCAATTCTTAGCAAGAATTACCACTAGAAACAGAAAACCTCTATCAGAAATAGTAATACCAAAATTTTTCCAAGGTAAGTTGGGGCTAATTTCTCACTATAAACTTGTGTGTGAAACTATAAATAGCCTGATAGTTTCCACTCCAGAATGCAGCAAGCTGGTTTCAAGACATCCCTTTCCATCTTACAAATTCTTGAGTTACCATTCAACTCTAAGATTTCTTATACATCCTGAGATAGCTACCTTGAAGGTACCTTCCTTCTAGAGTCAATCATCTGGAAACTAACATGAGCAAAGCAGATAAACTCCATCATATATTTTTAGGACAAACATTTCTAAATATAACAGCTACTCAAAATAATGACGTTAATAGGAATAATAAAGAAAATTATAAAGGTCATAACAGAAAAAAACTAGTAAAATCTGGATTAATCAGAGTCAAGTGTCTGTTGATATGGAAGTATGGAATTCTGCTGTGCATGGAGATTGCAAGGGGCCCAAAATATTGCTTGTTTGTTTGATCAGTTGGTTGGTTGGTTAGTTGGTTGGTTGGTTGGTTGGTTGGTTAATTTTGATTTTCAAAAACATCTCTAAGGAAAAAAATCAAAACAAACAAAATCTACAATCTATATGTATTATTAGGTCAATTTATATGTAGTAATCTGCACAGTGTCTAACAGATGTTGCTACTTTTAGAAAAATGACAATATCTCAAAATAACCCAGCAGTTTACTGCAATACCCGAGAATGTCTCACACGTAATTTTGAAAAGAACTACAGGTTCATTATGTTGGTTAACTCACAATTTGAGACACATTTGAATTCTGACTCCCTCAGCATAACATATGTAAGTTAGATAATTTTTGTAGCATGAGATTCATCATTCATATGCACTTTGCTCAACTGCAAATTGGATTTGATAATATTTACTTCATAGTTGTTTTGAGGATTTAATTAAGGAATACCAAAAAGTATATAATGCACAGCTCACTAAATATTACCTATTTTCATCTTTACTAAGCATATTTTATGTCATGCAATATTTGTGTGATGATTAACTTTGATTGTCAAGTTGACAGGATTGAAAATAACCTAGGAGAAATACCCAAGGGTGTATCTAGAAAGCATCAACCGAGAAAGATACATAGCGAGAGGAAACCCACCAAGAAGGTGAGTAGCATCATTTTGCAGACTGGGGTTCCAGAATGGATAATGAGGAGAAAGCAAATAAAGAACCATTATTCATCTGTCTCCTGACTTTGGGTGCAATGTGGCCAACTATGATACAGTTAAATGCTCCCTGCCTCCCCCACCATGGCGAACTACATCACTTCAAACTATGGACCGAAATAAACTTTTATTTTCTTTAAGTTGCTTCTGTCCAGCAATGAAAAAGGGAACTAATAATACAATTCCATTGCCAGGTTCAGAAACCATCAGTTAGTCTTAGGAAGAGCCATGTGTAGGACAGAAAAAGTTCTGAAGGCAGCTTTATCAAGAGAATCCTCCAGATACTTTCAGAACATACCAAAAGAAGAACTTAGTCTTCCATGCTATCCTTTCTTAAAACAAAATTCTTGTTTCAATTAAGACTTAGTCATGCAACTAGCTGGAGTTTCCAAGAAAATAATGTCTCTATATCTTTAGTATCTAATTAAATACAAAAAGAAATGCAATAAGTTAGCCAAGCTTTTGATTTTAGACATGAACAGTCTCCAGCCCACTCGGTGGACTGGCACTTCACTCCTCCACATTTATCAACAGGAAAAGGTAGTGAGATTGTGATGTCTGCTGTAAAAGAAGTTGCTGAGAAGGGGAAAGAGTCATCACACAGATTTTTCACAGAACTGTGTCTACTCCAATACATTTACTTTGCTTGGCAGAACAACTTAGCTGATTTTTTAGTTGAAGACAGGATTTTTCAAGATGATATAAAAGTTTAAAATGTGGTCACTCTCCAGCTCAGTGTTAAAACTAGTGTGATCTTTTGGACCAATGTTGAACCAATGGTATTAGCTGTACATTTCTCCTTACTACAGTGGTTATTATGGGTTTTGTTTTTCTTTTTTTTTTTCTTTTATTTATTTTATTTTACAATACTATTCAGTTCTACATAACAGCCACAGATTTTCTTGTTCTCCCCCTTCCTGCCCCCCTCCCCTTCCCCCAGCCCACCCCCCCATTCCCACCTCCTTCAGGGCAAGGCCTCCCCCGAGGACTGAGATTGACCTGATAGACTCCGTCCAGACAGGTCCAGTCCCCTCCTCCCAAATTGAGCCAAGCGTCCCTGCATAAGTCCCAGGTTTCAAACAGCTAACTCATGCAATGAGCACAGGACCTGGTACCACTGCCTAGATGTCTCCCAAACAGATCAAGCCAATCAACTGTCTCACCTATTCAGAGGGCCTGATCCAGTTGGGGACACCTCAGCCTTTGGTTCATAGTTCATGTGTTTCCATTCATTTGGTTATTTGTCCCTATGCTTTATCCAACCTTGGTTTCAACAATTCTCGCTCATATAAACCCTCCTCTTTCTCGATAATTAGACTCCCAGAGCTCCACCCGGGGCCTAGCGTGGATCTCTGCATCCAGATTCCTCAGTCCTTGATTGCGTTTCTGGCACAACTATTAGGGTGTTTGGCCATCCCATCACCAGAGTAGGTCCTCAAAAACACAGGCAATAGATAAAGCCACAGCAGTAAACTCCAAAGAAGGAAGTACACACACAACCACCAAAATTAACAGGGATGAACAATCACTAGTCATTAATATTCCTTAATATCAATGGACTTAATTCACCGATAAAAAGACATAGGCTTACAGAATGGATACAAAAGCAGGACCCATCTTTCTGCTGCATACAAGAAACACATCTCAAATTCAAAAAAAGACACTACCTAAGAATAAAAGGGTGGGAAAAGACTTTCCAATCAAACGGTCTTAAGAAACAAGCGGGTGTAGCCATCCTGATATTCAACAAAATAGACTTCAAACTAAAATCAATCAAAAGAGATCAAGAAGGGCATTACATACTCATCACAGGAAAGATCCACCAAGATGAAGTTTCAATTCTGAACATTTATGCCCCAAACACAAGGGCACCCACATATGTAAAAGAAACACTACTAAAGCTTAAACCACATATAAAATCCCACACATTAATAGTGGAAGATCTCAACACCCCACTTTCACCACTGGACAGATCTCCCAAATCGAAACTTAACAGAGAAATAAAGGACTTAACTGATGTCATGACCCAAATGGACCTCTACTTTCTTAGAGGGCAGATCTTCCTGGAAATGCCATCAAACACAAACCCCTAGATATGTTTCCTAGGTCGATTCTAAAGCCAGTGGCATTGGTGATAAGCCTAACCATTATACCAATGCATAGTCTCATTGTTTTGTAGCTATACAGGGACATGAGCTCAGACAGACACTAGATCATCAGTTCTGTGTTAGAGTAAACTGTGGCTGGAGTTTTCTCTCTGGGTGCCGCCAAACCCCGACAGTCCCTTAGCCCACTTATAAAATAAACATACAGACACTTATGTTATTTAAACTGCTTGGCCATTAGCTCAAGCCTATCATTGTCTAGCTTTTACTCTTATATTCAGCCCATTTCTATTAATCTATACTTTGCCATGTGGCTTGTGGCTTACTGGTACCTTACATCTTCCTTGTCCTGGCAGCGGCTGCAGGCAGTCTCTCCCTCTCCTTCCTGTTCCCTCAATTCTCCTCTCTGTTAGTTGTGCCAATACCTCCTGTCTGGCTACTGGCCAATCAGTGTTTTATTTATACAGAGTGATATCCACAGCAGCAAACAGACCTGAATCTAACTTATGAGGATCAAAGAGAACATTGCAAATCTGTAAAGGAGCCTTTATTTTCATGTTTCACCTCATATTACAATCAATGAGGAGGAGCCTCAAGCAAGACAAAACAGGCTTTCTTATAGACCTCATTTATCTTCTTCAGTCTTTTGAAAAATATTTTGAAAATATTATAAATGAATACAATGTATTTACATCATTTTCTCCCCTCGCTCTTCCACTTTAACTCCCTCAACACCTTCTTCCATTCATGACCTCTCTAAAGCAATTATTATTGCTGTGTGTGTGCTTGTGTGTTTGTGTGTGTGTGTGTGTGTGTGTGTGTGTGTGTGTGTGTGTGTGTGTAAAACCTATTGAGTTCATTAACTGTTGCTTATATGTACATGGGTTTAAGGGTTGACCACTTAGAATTAGGTAACCTGCCATGTCCCCATTCCATTGACAAGTAGACTGGTGCTGTCATCATGAGGTCTTATTTATGCAACTATATTGTTGATATTCTAAAGGTAGACTATGATTCTCATTTCTAGAAGACATTACCTCACAGCAGACATCCTGGTCCTTTGTCTCTTAAAATCTTTTGTTCCCTCTTCCATGATTTTTCCTGAGGCTTAAATGTGGGGGTTGCATTGTTGATGTACCAAGTAGAGCTAAGCACCATATAGCCACTTATCCTCTTCATTTTTGATCACCTGTGGTATCTTTAATCATCTGTACTGCAAAATGAAGATTCATTTCTTTTTATCTGTCACTAACAACTGTAATAACAAAGCTAGGATGTCACACTCATCAGGTGTGAATTCAGGTTCATGTGCACTATGCCACACATGTTGGGGTCAGAGGACAACTTTCAGGGAGTCAGTTTGCTTTTTCCACCATGGTTTCTGGTGTCAAGCTTAGGTCATCAGGCTTGCATGCAGAACCCTAACTTTCCTTCTCTAAGACAGAGTTCAGCATCTGTCAAAAAGCCTTCAGAGTTCAGTATCTCTTTGGAGATAGGCTCTGCTTGTGTCTAGGAAGCATAGGCCTTGACAATTCACTCTCTTAAACTTTTGAGTTTGAAACATTCACAAATCTCCCCTAGCAGTCCTTACTATCACTCTAGTCTCTATCAGGATCAAAGAATCCATAATCATTATCTCCCTTTAGAAATTTATCTCATTTTCTAATCTGACTATATAGCCTGATATCTGCAATGATGCCAGCTTCTTCCACCTTGGTGCAAAGGACTCATAGCTCCACATGAGCAAATACCTCCATATCTTCACCTTCACTCATCCCTTCTCCATGTGCTATGTGAATTTGGAGGTTCCCTTGAGTCGTTGACACCATGTCAATTCTCGCACTATAGGCTGATTTTTGCTTCAGCTCCACAGACACCATGGTGGGGTGGGATGGTGTGTTTTTCTGTCTTCATTGCCTTTTGAAACTCTTTTTATCCAACCCCATTTGAATTAAATATTGTCAAAATATATCTACTCCCAACCTAGTTATCACCATTTACAATTTTACTGTTCTGATTCCATTTCTGTCTCCTTGACTACTCCTGCAAAGCCTCGAGTATCGGTTGTCCTCCTGCTCAGTCTTCAGACCTCAGAGAGTCCTTGGGACTCTCTTTAGAAAGTTACATAGTATAAAATCCTCCACTGGCCTCCCTGTTTGGAACAAGTTTAAGCCTACCCTGTGGTGTCTCCGTTGCTTCACATGACAACCACAACATGCACTTCATTCTTACTCAGTTTTCTGTTTTGCTTTTATCTTTTTCTATTCCCTTAATAACTTTTCCTATACTTAAGCCAATGACTGCCCTAAGGTACAAATGCTTCCTGATGAATAGATCAATGAACAAATGGATGAATGGATTCTCTTTCTAAGATTTATTCTATGAAGGGCTAGACAGATGGCTTAGTAATCAAGAGTACTTATTGTTCTCCTGAAGGACCCAAGTTTGGTCCCCTGAATATAAGTTCACAACTTCCTGTAACTCCATCTCTAGGGCATTCAACTCCCTCTTCTGCCTTCTGCAGACATCTGCACATAGATGGCATGCACTCGTTTATAGACACATGAATACACTAAGATGAGCGGCCTTTTTGGAGCTCAGTGCCGGACACCTTATACAGCCTTGGTCCAGGGAGAGGGACTTGGACCTGCCTCAACTGAGTGTATCAGGCTCTGCTGACTCCCCACAGGAGGCCTTGCCTTGGAGGAGGTGAAATGGGGGTTGGGATTGGAGGGAAGGCTGGGGGTGGGAGGAAGAAGGTGAGGGGATCTATGGTTGGTATGTAAAATGAATAGAAAAATTTTTAATAAAAAAAGAAAAGAAAAAATAATAAAAAACAAATAAATAAAATATTTTAAAATTTTATTCTATGCAACCATCAAAGTATACAAGCCATGACATTTCTCCTACTACTATCCAAGTAGTGAAGAACAGGTAGAAATTAAATGACCATGAAACTGATTAAGTATGCTGTATCAGAGCTATGTAGCAGAACAGTAGATAAAAATAGAAAAAGCAGAACTCTAATAGTTAATCATATTTGTTTTCTTGGGGAAATATCAATTAGACAATGTTGAAGGGGAAAAGTTATGTAACCAAACAAAACTTAAAGTGTGTGTCCATTTATACATTCTTTAACTTTCAATGTTGAATGTAAACCATGTCTTTATGCACATATACATGTGGTCTGGAGTCTAGAATCCTTTTTGAAGTTTTAATGGGGATTAACCTGAAAAGACCTGGGAATGATTTCTGCTTTCTTCCCCCTATAGTTTTCTAAATCATTTCAGATTTTATATGAGCATTTACTGTACTAACAATCAGAAAAATAAAAATGGAAATGTCTACTGTTAGCCTTTGAATCATCGCATAGATGATCCTAAGATTAAGCGATTTTTTTTCAAGGAAAAATATTAGTGTGTTTATTCTACCACTCTATTAAATTCCCTTCATTCCCCCTTATGGTTTCTTATTATTTGAAATATGAAGATGCAGTTAGCATCACAAATAATAATATTAATATAATAATAGTAGTAATAGTAATAGTAGTAGTAGTAGTAATAAAATCCAGAAATATGATTAAGTTAAGCTTTGCAAAGCGTATTTTAATATAGCATCAAGTATATGCACATTTTTATTACTGATTATAATGTTCAACAGCCTGTGACACAACAATCCAGGCTTTGGCAGGCAGAGCACAGTTTCCATTTCTTTTAGTAGAAGATGTAGGGTGTGGAAACTTTCTACTTCCTTGGAAACTCTTCTGAAAATGGGTTTTCACTCAATTCAGCCTCTAAGTGTTTAAGAGGTGAGTGAATTTCTGAAAGTGGTCTGACTGTTTTAGGGTTGCTGGCAGTGACTGTAATTTTCACACTATGTGAAAGGAGGAAAAATCCATATTATTAAAAATTTGCCCTAGATCTCTTTCCCATTTCCTATTTTTTTTCATAAAGAGGCCAAAGTATCCAGGATAATTTTTCTATGGAAATATTTAAACTCAGCATTCAAATATTTACTTATGCAACTACATCTCTAAATGATAATTATGATACTAACAGAGTTAATGTTGAGGAGACACTCCAAGTAGAAGAGATGACTAGATTCAATGCAGCTCTTTTTCCTTTCAACTTTAAGTCATTATATTACCAAAATTGATACTCATCTCTATTCAGCTGTCTGAATGAGGATCAATAAGATGTCTCAGTTCCATACAATTTTTTTTCTGGGAGGAAAAAAATGAGCTTCTTAACAGAAAACATAATGAACATGTTCCAAAGGAAATAGGCTCTTCCCCTGTTACTGAGCATGAGATTGGTACCTTAGTCCATCTAGGTTGCTATGACAAAATATTATTAACAGGGTGGCTTGTAAACAACAGATACATATTTCCTCTCATTCCAGGAGCTTGTGGATCCAAACTCAAGGCAAATTCAGTGTCTGTTATGTAACCACTTTTAGGCTCATAGAAGTGTCTTCTTGTGGTGTCATTATAGGAAGGGGCAACAGGGTACCCTACATACCATCTTATAGGGGCACTAATCGTTCACACGCTGCTCTTAAGACCACACTATCTCTTAAATACTTAGTTGCCTTACGGATTAGTGTTTCAACACAAGAAAAGAAAGCTGCCTTAGTAATCAATTCATGGAAGTTAGCTTCCTAGGACAAAAATCCTAATAGTCAGCTTTCCTGTCTGCTTCCACATTGCCCTTTGTTTCTATAGACTAACAAACTAGTGTCCCAATTCCCAAGAGAGTCTTTTTGCCTTCTCTGTGAATGGAACCCAAGAAGAATGTGCCTATGAATTCTGAGGGATACTATGTCTGTCCCCAAAGCCATCTTTCAAATTGCCAGGGGTAAGGGAAGGAGGAGAATAGATGACAGCACATATTTGAAAATGCCCAACCTACTCTGCCGTATCAGAGACAGAATGTGGGCTTCCCCAAGCCTCTCTCTCTTGCTTCTCTTTTGTTGAATTTAACATCTCACTGGTTCCTATGGCTTTAATTACTAAATTATCAGTTGAACACTGATACATCTGAAGTCTCAGTTCTGCTCTTCACTTCCATTTTGAACTTGAGGCCCATATGGGTAAACTGTCTTCCTGTGATCTCAGCACGATGCACATTGCTTCCACCACATTCCCACAGATCTAGCTTTCATTTGGGTTCTCTGTTGGTATCTGTCACCCAATATCCTTCAACGTTGATGTCTAATGTGAAACACGAAAATGCCCTGTTCAGCTTCCCATTCCCTTCAACTTTACGGACTGTCTCCAACCTCTATAAATTCCACCTCATCGACATGTCTGGAACCAATTTCACCTCTCTAATCTAAGTGTCATTTCCACAATAGAATGTCCATTATCTCTCGTCTGGACCACAGGTTGGCAGGCTACAGACCACAAGCCAAATCCAGACACTGCTTGACTTTGTAAATCAAGTTTTATTGGGTTGTCTATGGCTACTTTCACACTACAAAGCCAGAGTGGGATAGTTGCAGCATGGACTGTATGATACATTAAGTCTGAAATATTTACTGCCTGGCTATTTACAAAAAAAAAAAAAAATCACTATCCAAACCAGAGAAGTAGCCTCCTAAAACTTTATATTGCTCTAATGATTGACTCAATAGAGAAGAATTGATAGTTAAGCAGAGGAAAGAAACATAATACAATATTCAGCTCTCAATAGTAAGCACACAGTGACACGATCCTATAATCTCATCATTGAGGCAGGAGGATCATATGTTCTTAAGGTCAGCCTGAGACACATAGTGAGGACCTGTCTCAAAAGAATGAAATAAAATAAAGCAACAAAATAGAAAAACATAATTGTGAAAAATCCTTCTATGTTTTCTTCCAGGTACATGGATCCCCATTATTTCTCACAATAATTGAATCCTACTTTAGATTGCATTAGTTCATTTTCTGTTATTATAACAAAAGACCAGAGGCAGGGTTCTTTATAAGAAAAAAGGCTTATTCAGTTCACAGATCTTGAGGTTCAATAATGAAGTGTGGCTATCAGCCAGGAACCTGTCAAAGCCTCACATAAGGGTTATCATGGAGAGAGTATGTGGGAGCAGTCACACAGTAGGATTGGGACACCTTGGAGAGAGTATGCGGGAGCACTCACACACTAGGATTGGGATACCCTGGAGAGAGTATGCTGGAGCAATCACAAGTAAGTTTGGGACACCATGGAGAGAGTATGCAGGAGCACTCACACAGTAGGAGTGGGACACCTTGGAGAGAGTATGCGGGAGCAGTCACACAGTAGGAGTGGGACACCTTGGAGAGAGTATGCGGGAGCAGTCACACAGTAGGTTTGGGACACCATGGAAAGAGTATGCAGGAGCACTCACACAGTAGGACTGAAGGTGGAGAGTAAGGAGGGTGTTTTGAGAACAGTTCACTTGTGTGAGAGATATTTCTGAGTTCACAAGAACTACTTTTATTCCTCTGAGAGCAGCATCCTCCAGGGACTCATCCAACTTCCAAGAGGCTAAGGCCTCTCCACACTGCAACAGTGAGGACCAAGCTTCTAATGCATGAGTCCTTAGGGAGACACTAGAACTTCAGCCATGCCCAAACCTGACCATGTACATAACTACAAAAACAAATACTATTTTTCATAAGCTGAATGGGGATATTTTTATTAGATGAAATTTCATTATGTTGACCACACTGATCTTGAAGTCCTTAGCTCATATGATCCTCCATCTCACTCATCTTTGGAGGATCTGAGGTGGCAATAATGCTTCACCATGACTGGCTGAGTCATGGCTTTAGCAATTTTCAATGAAGATACCACCTGTATAAGACTTTACGTCTAGCTAATGTTCAACATTACAAAGATAGTTGGTATACTTAGATCCTTTGATGTAAGATATTTTACTGGCATATGTTATTATGTCATATTCTGTGTGGGTATGCAGTGTGTACAACATGCAATGACCAAGTCAGGGTAAGGAGTTAGTCTTTCTGTCTCCTTAACTTAAAGGTACTTACTAAGCTTTATATTGGAAAACATTGAACTCTCTTTTGGTTGTTTACAAAATGAATACTAAATTGTAAGCTGCAGACCCCTTCTTTGTTGTAGTACATGTAAATTTATCTTCCTCTGCAGCTGTATTGGTATACATTTCAGATCATGAAGAAAGGGAATATAAAGTCTATTTTTATTCAGCATTTAAGAGCTTGTAGGATCTACTTACAGGCTAGCTTTAGATCCGTTCTTCACTGTTGCTTCCCCTGCCTTTTATTATCACCTATTCCACTCATATAGACAATCTTCCAAGTCAAGCATGTCATTTACCATTGAGCTCAGGACTATCTCTTCTATTGGAGACAATTACTAGGCATTGTTGCTCAGGCTGCCTCTTCATTGTTAGCTACGTACAAGTATAATTCCCACCTCATATTCTCACAAATGTTCATCATTGCTGGAAGGCCAAAATACCAAGTCCTATTCAAGAATATTTTCTTTGTGGGACTCAGAGAATGGAGCAGATTCTCCATAGAAATATGTATTAAATCAAAATGAATGAAAGAGACTTCTATGAGACTAACTTGCCCACTTGTCTGTAATGCAATTTTCTCCTTGCTTCTATTTTTTTCTTTGTTCACAGTCGTGTGCACCATATGTGAGATCATCTGCTGCACCACAATGCATTATTCATATCTGAGAGCTTTTCCACAGAATGACTAATTTGGTGAATAAAATATTTGGAAGTTTTCATTCTTTTCTCCCTTAGTGTTTGAACTAAGAATGTAGGATAGCTAACACAGAAGGATCTTAGTAGTACTGATAGTCTATTAACATTAACAGGCTGTAGAAAAAAATACTTAAAAATAATCTATTTATACCAAGTGAGACATTTTTAATGAAATATTGTTTTCTTATTCTTTTTTAAGTTGTATGTATTTGTATGAATGTTTGCCTGAATACATTGCTGTGCACCATGTGCATGCCTGATACTCACAGAGGTCAAAAGAAAGCATCAAATGCCCTGGGACTAGACTTACAGGTGGTTGTGAGCCTCCATGTGGGTACAGAAACTGAATGTCCTCTGAAAGAGCAGCAAGTGCTCTTAACTACTGGCTCATCTCTCCTCTCCCATGTGTCTTTTATTCTTAATCAACTCAATAAACAAACCCTGCAGAAAACTCCAAAAGTTAAAAACTTTACAGGGCTTCGAGTGAAAATGGAGAGATCATAACGGAGGTCAGAAAGCACAGTGTGAATCACTTATCTGAGTCCCAGCCTGGTGTGGTGACTGGGAATCCCAGGTAGAAAGTGTTTCTAGGTATAGGGGCTGACACAAAGGAATGGGGATAGACTTAAAGTGGGAACTAAGAGGGTCCACAGGGAGGAGCAAAGTTGGATCTACACCAAGATTTGATGGAATCCCCCAGGTTCGTAGGTTGAGATCTGAACCTCCATACTCAGACTGTGACTGTATCTGAAGACCTGGCTTTTAACGAGGAAATTGAGGTGAAGTGAGACCACAAGTGACTCCTGATCCAATCTATCTTGCTGACAAGAAGAGATTAGAATATGGGCACACACATAAGAAAGAGTATGCGAGAAGAGGAAGAAGGGAGCCATATATAACAAACACTAAAAGAAGCCTAAAAAGGCCAGTGAAATGCCAACAAGCCCAGTGACCTGAGTTCAATCCAGGGGCCCACATGGTACCAGGAGAGAACCAACTCCTGAAAATTTTCTTCAGACCTCCACATATACACTGGGACACACATGTATATGCATACACAGAAAGAAAAATAAGTAAAATAATAACAAGTTTAATCAAGCCAGTGACACCTTGATCTCAGACATCTCACCTCCAGAATTTTGAAAATGTAAATGTGTTCTGAAAGTCATATAGCCATGCTGTTATGACGAGCTGAGCAAGCACACCCATGTCTCCAGTCAGCTACTAGAAGAAAAAGACAAAATAGACATTTTATTAGGCTTTTTCAAAAAGACAAATTGGAGAAGAATGTTTGGAAGTGGAAACTTCAAACTTTGAAATTCCCAAACTCCAAACTTCAGTTAGAATGGTTCCAAAATGAAAACTCCTTTGGAGAATTAACTTACCATGTACATTCTTGCCTCAATATCTTAAATCTGTCCAATCATAAAAGAGAATTCACCTGGAAATATTCTGTCTTTTCTGCCTCTTGATTCTCTCCTATACGCACTGATTTCTAGTTCACTTACATGAAAAAAAAACACACTCTACACCTCTAGTGCATTTAGTGATTTATCTTCTCACTCATCAAAAAGTGATACAGATACATATTGATAGCAAACCAGACTTAAAGGCTCATTCTAGCTTTTACAAGGAGTGGAGATTGCAAGCAATGCAGTGGATGACTATAGTGAGACACTGTCTTCTGTACACAGCAGGATCATTGCACTACGAACTGACAGAGGCTCTGACTTCATGTACAATAAATGCACAAAATCAAGCCAGCCGAAAAATTCCAGCATGGATGAGGAGCTGCTTGGAGAGGGAAAATCGGGTTTTTTCAGGGTTGTGCCCCCTAAGAGGCTACCCATGCTCCAAAAAATGTTCCTCTACCCAGGCACATCTGTGTTTTAATGATGTTTTAATACATGAAATCAGATGGGAATAGTGGTTGTGGGGAAAGGGAAGAATTGGTGTGAAAGGAACCGGGGTTTGGAATTCACCAAAAATATACTGTATGCATGAATGAAATTCTCAATAAAACAGTATCATTCCATATCCTGGAACTCTACACTTAAAAATGGTTTCTTCCCTATGGAGTTTGCATTTTAGTAATGGAGACACAGATAGAGCCATCACCGGGTATCAATGATGACAATAAGTCCAGTATTTGCATGTTCTGAAAAAAATTACAAAGCCCAAATGGAACATTGCTACTTTATTTAGAGATGCCTCTACAGTAAGGTGAGAATTGGGTCTGCTCTGAAATACACACACCAAGTGGGGAGAATTGTGCTCTAAATAGAGGAAAGATCAGGTTCAAAGGTCAAGAAGTCATATTCCTGGAAGAAGCTCTGTGTGCCTGGAAGAGAATATGGACCAGAGAAGAACATTGAAGGCCTTTGCAAGCTGCTCTAAGGGAACATAGCTAGAAGAATGTTCACTAGGGGTGTGTTCACAAGATTGTATCTTGTACTGCCTGTAGTGGATAGCCATTCCAGCTTGGATCTGGAAGTTCCAACCCCCATTGAGACTCTGGCAACTGTCACGCCTACAAGGCGGGGCCAGGGGAGGCGCCTGGAGACCCGAGAGCTGGATGGGCCAGAGTTCTCTCAGTGCGCTCTCTGTGCCGGGATGCTGAACCGTGAAGGTGGACTGTGCAGAGCTCCGGAGAACACGGCTGGATTGAGATACACCTTCCCCAGACCCTGCGACCTACCTTTCACTTAATTTGTGAGTTACGCCATTAAATAAATATCCTTTTAACTACGTGGAGTGGCCAAAATAATTTCTCCAATAACTGACCCTCTCATCTATCTTGCTTTCCTTCTTGTCTATCAGGAGATGAAGAACTCTCTCTGCCATGCACTCCTAACTCCATAATGATCTGCCCAAGCACATAGACCCAAGCAACCATGGATTTGTACCTCTAATACCTTGAGCCAAAGTTAAACCTTCCCTCTTTTAAGTTATGCTCTTGAACATTTTCATTACAGCTACCCAAGAATGATTGTCCTTTACAGTGGCATTATACTCTATGACCATAGGGAATTTTGTTAGACTCTGGAAAAGGTGAGTATAACATTTAAAAAGATGGAATATATGGTGTCAATACTCATCTGTTTATCCTTCCTCTAATTCAACCCAAAATCTTGGGTCTGGAGAAAGACCTGAGTGTTTAAAAATGTCTGCTGCTCTTCCAGAGAACCTTAGTTTGGTTCCCAGTCCTCAAATCAGGCCATTCACAACCACCAGTAACTCCAGCTCTAGGGAATCCAACACTCTCTCTGGCTTCCATGGGCATACACATACATTTGGCAGATATATATGCATACTCACAAATAAAAATAAATCTAAATTTAAAACTTGACATAAATGAGTTGATAAGATATCAGTTTGCCCTAAGTAATTAAACCAACTATTCCATCTCTTTAAAAATATATTTACACTACTAATACCAAAATTATCCATTATATTCATTTTTTGTAACAGAGAATGTCGGGAGTAAATCCATGGCCATGCCATGTGTCATTTCCATGACATGAGTTGACACCCTCTGCAGGTCACTGTAGCTATCTTTGTCTGTTCTTCCGTATACATCACTTCTTTTCTCTTTCCTTTCATGCCATTCTCTTATTCCTCATGTTTGATTCTTCTAATCCTAGTTTGCAAGCCAAGGACTATAAATGGAAATTTGTGTCTAATAATGTGAATAATCTCAGGACTCTATTTGCATAAATGAACATGTGTGGGAGCTTTTGTCCTTGGTTTGTACAAAGAGAAGATGCAGATGGCACAGCAGGAAAAGGGGTCTATTTTTGGAAACACGCCCTATTTAGCTTGGAGCACACAAGGCAGTCCAATGAGCCTGTTTGGAAACGTGAGAGATGAACATGTGGGGGAAAGCCACCCACGACCGCACACCTTTATCTCTTCATGACAACTCACCAACAATGGAGAAATGGAAAAAAAATACAGAGAACATGGCATTGGTAGGGGAGAGAAGAGGGTGAGGCAGCATAAGAAGGCATTCCTAGGAAGATACTGCACAAGCCATTTGTACAATAGTCCACCTTCTGTCAGAAGCACCTGGGTTTTCCCTCAAGAGTGTATACTTCCAGTCTTCATTCCAAGTGTTGCTAATGGCAGCCCTCCACTCCCAGAGGGCATCATGCAACCTGTGGGACAATCAGTGCCCTCTAAACCCAGTTACCTGCCCTGTATTAGAATCATCAGCACACCGGGATCTCAGACTTGATCTACTGAGGAAAAGGTATCACGATTCCTGTCAATAGCATCTTGCTGAGTGGTCACTGTGGAAGCTAGAGGATGGGGACTTAGGTCACAGAGAAACCAGGGGTAAGAAATGGTCCTGCTGATATCCTTTGAACAATAAAGGATCACGGCTTGTACACATAGTCCCTTTTGATTGAAGCTACTGAGAGTGGTGCTTGAAATCACTGGCAAAGGAGAGAAGCTGCATTCCCAGGCTTCCTATGGTGTCACTGGTGTAAAGCACTCATCACATTGATCTCCAGTGGACGTGGAGCTCTGTGGAGCCCTAAACTAGATTGAGAGCTGCTGTTGTTAAGGGCCCCAGAAAATGAAAAAGCAGAATATCTGAGGAATGGAATACAGCTTTAATGAGAAGTATAAACAAATCAAAGACAATTTTTTTTTCTGACTCAAACGTTTTCCTAGTGCCAACACAGTGTGATAGTTTGAGTCAAACCACCGAGGGAAATAATGATGAAAATGTATATGTTCATTCTTTGTTAATAGGTGTATAGCCCAAATGAATCCAGTAATTGGGTTCATTCCCTGCTTCAGCAGAAAGCCATTGAACTTGTAAACTTAAAGTACAATACAACTTGATTGACTAGGCTTTGGAGCATCCTAGCATGGACATAACTAATTGTTGACAGTATCCATTCTACAAACATGTATGAAGAGCTTAGTATTAGAATCCTAGAAAATTCAAGGGTATCTCTTTAGTTTCATGGACCCAAAATCCATCAAACAATTGCAAGTCATAGTGAAGAAATGAAGTAGAATACTTTAAATAACATAAACTACTGAGCCCATGATATGTGGTTCTTTGAACCAACAGTGTATATCATATATACACAAAGTTAGAATATAAAATGTTAAAAGTCAGTGGTGATTCATTGTGGGTAAGGACACATGTGTTCTGTTATAGAAATTCATTTATAAATCCAAGATGCAAGGTTCGGGTGTCCGGTGGTAGTCGCCCTCTTTCCCTGTACACATATGCTGCAGTGTTCTTCCTCCACTCTTCTGCTTATCCCCTTGAGTCTGTCTGGCTCTCATAACTACTGACCAGAAATTAAGGTGTAAGTTTTCTTTTTCTTTTTTTCAAGACAACTTAGGCTATGTCATAAGAAATCCTGCTCATTCCACCTAACTATTTTAGTCATTTATTACACTCTGCATTGCCAAGGTCCATCAGAGGAAGGAAGCCACCTGCTAAGAAGGCTGATGCACTGTGAGGAAGCCCAAGATATGAGTCCATGAAAGACATAGTCGGAGAGCAGGGGGAGACAGGGAGTGCATGAAAAGACAGAGAAAGAAAGGAGGAGGGGAGAGAGGAGAAAAATGGGGAAAGGTGATAGGGGAGGACCAGAAAAGAAGGGAAGAGGAGAAGAGGTGCAGGAACATGAAAGAGAAGGAAAGGGAAGAGGATGAGAGAGGGAGATGAAAAGGAGATGAAGGGGAAAGGGAGAGGGGAAGGATGGGAGAGGCAGAGGACCACCTATTCAACTTTACCTTACCATCCAGCCCAGGCTCCAAACCCGGGACTAATACATTAATCCTATCAACTGTGTTGTATTGAACTAAGGGAGCAACTAATGCCACATAGGAAAACTCCTCATAAGCCACCTGAGAAGCCAGAAGAACTATTTCCAGAAATGCCCCAAACATCACAGGACACTGAACATCAATCCCAAATGGGCCCTATTTCAATTCCCCACAAAATTTGTGAGAAATTGACCTTGTATGTGACGAGGTATTGCAGTATCTTGCTACACAGTATTATATAACCAGAGCAGCAACTGTCCTCTGGAGTCAGTATCTTTTTACCCCAAATTCATGCTTGAAAAATTAATTGGGTGACTATGAGGCCAAGTCTGAAACTAGAAGCTGGACACTAAAGAGGTGGTGGGTTTTAGCGTTGCTGTATTGTGCTTTAAGGAAGGAAGCAGGAAATGGATTTATCATAAGATGGTTCAGGAATATAGAAATGGAAGTACTGCAAGCCACAGTGCTGGAATCTAGCCTGGGCATATTAAAGACAGTGAGAAGCACACATTCAGCACGTGGTCACCAAAGGCACAGAAGCCTGTCACTGTCTGTGTGAGGTAATCAGGCCAACTTAGCACGTCTGAGATGAAGCTGTTTTGCCAACATGGACTGTGTTCTGCTTTTCCAAACTTATGCTACATTTGACCTTTATGATTAAAATCTAATTAAAAGTATGGTTATTTTTAAAAGGTAGAGATGGTGTAATTGTCTCATCTATTAAAGTTATGACTAATTGTTAACCTTCTTAACAGGCTGAATCACTCCCATGCCTTTCATTTCAACCTTTTGCAAAGCAAAGTCCAAAAGGAATTCAGATTGCAAAACAAAGTCTGCTAAAAAATAAAAAATAAAAATACAATTCACTTTCATCACATGAGCAAAACAATTTCAAAGTGTTTTTGCCTACTGCAAAGTCTAACAGCATGGTTATTCAGTTACTCAATGTTTCTATTTAGATTCAAAATAATTAATAAATTTGATTAAATCCAAGACATAAATTTTGTAGCTTCTACATACCTAGCCTGATCTCATATGCCAATATATACACTTATGTATAGAAGACTTATAAAGTACTGACCATGATCAAATAGCCTACACACTAGTTGGGGGAAATAATCCTGTGAACACAAATCCACTGAAAACAGAGCAGAGATCTGCCTCTTTCTAGGAACAAGACTCATCTATAGCTAGAAGAAAATGATAAGTATGTGCTTGTCTTCTTATATTCAAAATATCACCAGTATTTTTCCAATGTTCTGCCTGGATACTGATGAGCTTCCCCTAATGGCTAAGATGACTCCCTAGGGACAGTAGGCAAGTGTCTTCCTGCTGCTACTATGGACCAAAGGTTGCCTGTGAGAGAGAAACAGTGCTCATAGAAATCCCAGCCATCCAGATTTCATTTTAAAGATTCCTGGTTTGGGGCTCCTAACTGAACCCACCATGTTCTCTGTCCATGGTCCTCAGTATAAATTCTGTGTCTTCTCTGCACAGCTGTAAGAGCCTCTGTCAATCTTGTTTCAGTCTCTCCCAAGGAATGACTAGGTATCTCTTTAAGGTGTTTCCCAAGTAGTGCCCCAAGCTAACTCTTTGTATGCCATGTAAATATACTTGAATTAGATTATTGCAGACATGCTGTGCAAAATGCTAAGATACATCACAACCATAAAGCAATGACAAATGCAATTTTACTTATTAAACTACATAAAGACAAAATATATTCGAAGTGTGTTCCCAGAGAAACCATGAAAAATAAAGTATTGCCTTGTTTAAGTTGTTTACACGTGACTACTTTCATTTTAAAAAATTGTACAAAGCTTAAAATAGAGCAGATAAGTTAACAGTACTTCTTCAATGTCCTTTAAATGCTATCTACCTCATCTTCTGCCTCTTAACTGTGGAACTCCACACTCAGACCACACTCTACCAGCATATTGCCTACCACTGCCTGATCCTCCTGGATCCCAACACAATACATATATCTTTTCTCTCTTTTTAAATTGTATGTAAAACATTGTATGTTTGTGCGTGAGTGTGTGTTAGTGAGTGAATGCTGATGCACACATACAATGCTACATATGTGGAAGTCAGAAAAAGCTTGGGTGTCAGTCATTACCTTCCACCTTGTTTGAAATAGACTTTCTTATTGTTTGCCTCTTCCTATGGCAGGCTGTCTGGCCCATAGGTTTCCAGGAATTCTCCAGTCTCTGCCTTCCATATCTCTATAGTCGCCCTAAGATTACAGACACATGTTAGTGTTCCTGGATTCATGTGGCTTCTGGGCATCTAAACATAGGTCTTCACACTTCAATGATTAGTGTTTTCCCTGTGTAGCCATATTCTCAGCTATTCTACTTTGTTTTCTACTGCTGTGATAAAACATCCCAACCAAAAGCAACTTAAGGATAAAAATGGTTTATTTCCACTTACATTTCTAGGTACATCACTGAGGGAAATCAGAGCAGTAACTCAATGCAGGAACTTTGAATCAGGAACTGAAGTAGAGGTGATGGAGGCATGTGCTTAGCAGACTTTTTCCTAGGGTCATATTCAGCTACTTTTTTAATATAGTCCAAGCTCACCTGCCTAGGGATACTACTGCCTACAGTGAACTTGGCTCTCCCACATCAACTAGCAATCATGAAAATATCCAAGAGCCCCACAAACATGCCTACATGCCAATCTGATGGAGGCGATCTTCAATTGAGCTTCCCTTTTCCCAACTTGACAAGTTAACAACCAAGATTAGCCATTAGACCAGCCCCATGTTTTCTCTTAATCTCCCTCCTCTCTCTCTCTCTCTCTCTCTCTCTCTCTCTCTCTCTCTCTCTCTCTCTCTCTCTCTCTCTTTCTCTCTCTCGTGCACACGTGTGCTCTCTCTTGCTCTGTCTCTCTCTGTCTCTCTGTCTCACTATCTCTGTCTCATTCTTTCTATATCTCTGTCTCTGTCTCTCTCACACACATACACACACACAATATATATACTCTTTCCATCAGTGAATTAAGATTTTCTTTTTTCAAACCACTGCCAGGTCCTTAAATTCTCCTCTCTTGTCACAGAAAATAGACATAAATACCAAAAGACATCCCCAAATGCTCACTTACAAAAAACAAGTTTTAATGCAACTTCTCAAAAAGTATGCTGTAGCAGGAATCTTAGAGAGTCTTACTAATAAAATCAAACCTGGGGCCAGTTATTGGGGTGAAATACTGGAAGGTCAGAGAGACAAAACAAGCCACAGCTAACCTCACCTGGCCAACTTCTCAGCTGGTCTTGTTTCCTCAGACTGGAAGCCTCTGCGTCCTCATATCCAAATGGCTCTCAGCTGAACTGCTGCTAGAAGCCTGAAAGCTTAACCAGCCAAATGCTTAACCAGCCAAATACTTCTAGTTTCTGGTCCTCATGCCTTATATACCTTTCTTCTTTCTACCACCACTCCCTGGGATTAAAGACTCGCTTTCTGAGATTAAAGGCATGTGTCACCATGCCTGGCTGTTTCCAGTGTGGCCTTGAACTCACAGAGATCCAGAGGGATTTCTACCTCTGGAGTGCTAGGATTAAAGGTGTGAGTGCCACCATTTTCTAGCCTTTGTATCTAGTGGCTGTTCTGTCTCTGACCCCAGATAAGTTTATTAGGGTGCACAATATTTTGGGGAACACAATATCACCACAGTATGCCAAGGTTAATTGTTCCAAAGTCAACATCTCTTAACGGAACCCCTGCCTGCTGAAACAAAAAGAAAAGACAATGAAAAAGTAAGACTAGCAATTCTTTAAAGATATGTATAATATTAGAGAATTGCTTTATTTTCTTATTTATCTGATCTACATTCTTGAAAGCAGACCTTGAGGTAATGGAGAAAGGTTATATTTTAAGGCAGAACCCCAGCAAATACATTTCACCCCTTATAAGTGAACTTTGTACAGGAAAAACCCTCCTTGAAGCACATAGCCTTGATTCTTCAGTTTGATTGGAGATTCAGTTACCACCCGCTTCTCTCCATTTACTTCTTTTGAATGGTCTGGCTCCTACAAAATGTCAACTGTCCACACATTTTGGATTCCCAGGCAAGCACTTACCAGGCATGACTATCCATCACCTTACACTTTCCTTAAGTTCACCTATCTCTCAGCACCCACTTGAGTAAGGTTTGAATTAAGGAGAGGGTTAAGTCACTAGGCATCATTTATTGCTTCCTGCGAGGTTATCCCAAGATGCCTTGTGTATTACAACCCAGGATGCTGTGATATCTGAGATGTTTTTCCTCTTCCAATCTTAACTGAGTCTTTAAAAATGAACAGAGAACCTTGTAAGAAAAGAAAAAATATGATTCCAAGAATGGGTAAACATTCCAGAGAGGTTCTTGTTTTCCCCCAACAGGTCTGCCCATCCCTACAAATTGCATTCTTGTATGAATAGTCCAAAAGTGAGTCACAAAACAACAAAGAAAACAGCGTTTCTCAACGTGACAAAGGAAGATTTTTTCTTATTTGAATTTGCACGTTGTTTATATTTTCAAACAGGAACTGGAAGAAAGGGGTTGTGCTCTCAGTGAGTATATCCAGTCACGAGTTCTTCTAAAAGTTTCACTCTTTGCCCAGTTCCTCTCAGTGGTGAATACTTGGAATGGGGGACTATGACTCAATTTCCCTTTATTCTTTCATCCATCTTTTCCAGCATGCCATGCGTAGATTTGGTGCCAGTGTTGATTCCAAACTTTAGTTCTAACCACACTGAACCCTCCCCATCTTGTGAAGTCCAAGTTTCCAACGTTTCCAAATTCTTCATAGACCTTCGTCACTCTTTGCTCGTATCATAGCTTCTATTAGTCCCTTGCATGACACTGCCTTAGCTAACCTTCCCTGTGTCTCCTCTTTCTTTTGCCTAAAACAATATTTTTATGAAATGCCTCATTCCTTTTGCCTTTGATAACAATATGTTCTCCATGTCTGTAAATAGCTTTTCTGAACCTCGCCTAGAGTCCTTCTTAGAGGAATACTGTTGCCCTTCATGACTATATTTCTCACACCAGTCACCATTACTCAGAGTATATTATTTGACACGTGTAGGCTTACCACGATGTCTGAATTATCATATAAATCACCCTTGTCCCATTACTGTCAGTTTTATGACAATTATCTTTCCCAGGTAGAGGATGATGAGAATTTACATAGTATACTCTGATTTCATCCTACTGCCAAGACGAATACATCACAAACACATTTGACACGTTAGTGTGAGACATGGATGTGATAGCCCAGGAGAAAATGGGAAGGCAGTCCTAGAGCTATTAGGATGTGGGTGCGGAAGAAGGGAAGAGATGGTAGGCGATGGAACAAGACGAAAGCATGAAAGGAATGTGGTGAGGAAATTACTAACTCCTAAATTATCATAATTTCCAGTCTCATTTTCAGTCAAGTGATCTACCCAAGAGTTGCAAGAAGAAGAAGCAGGATTTTTCAGCACATAGGAAGCCCCAGGAGTATGGGGGTACAAGAACCTGTTAAAGAAATAGAGAAGCTGCCGTATGGAGAATTATGACTAGGGTAGGCCCAACAGAAAACTTAAGGATGCTTCACAGATTGTGTTGGAGTGAGTGAGTTAGGATTTATTTAAATATATCTTGCATCTGTACTAATATAGAGTAAAATAAAAGAAAATTAAATTCAGCTTCAGAACTAAGAGAACCAGAGGGCAGAAGGATAAGGATACAAGTAATGACAATTTTTATTTAGGTGCTCTGTGTCCCAACACTTCCATTTCTTCATTTGCAAAATGGAAAGAGTCATGTTTACCTTTTGCTCAGCTGGATTGTTTTGGTACTCAGATGATGATCACGAGGACATGAGGAGCTGTTGAAAGATGAAAGATGAATGGCTATTGTTGCTATGACTTCCTTTATTTGGGATCGAAAATTTCCATGAGTTCAGTCTGGAAGTAAACACAGCATCAAGCACTGTCATGTAAAGCCTAGAAGGACCATCATCTTGGAACTTATTTCTAAAGCTACTGTTTGGAGATTGCCTGCAGGCCTTGATACTTCTGAGACAGCTACAGTTACCACCATTAAAAAAAAATATATATCCCAGCCGGGCGGTGGTGGCGCACACCTTTAATCCCAGCACTTGGGAGGCAGAGGCAGGCGGATCTCTGTGAGTTCAAGGCCAGACTGTGCTACCAAGTGAGTTCCAGGAAAGGCGCAAAGCTACACAGAGAAACCCTGTCTCAAAAAACCAAATATATATATATATATATATATATATATATATATATATATATATATATATATATATCCCATGTACTAAGAAACACTGCTCTTTCAATCCTCGCAAAGCCCTGATTTTTATATATATTCATACATATTCAGATGTGGTCTATTCAAGATAAAGGAGTATATCAACTTACCCAAGGCCATTCTAGTTATTTTAGACCCAGACTACTTGATGGCAAGGAAGATAATATCCTCACTAATTCAGATTCATTCAAACTTCACTATTGTATTGCATTATTATTGCTATTATTTACCATTATTGTTGCCCAAGCTGCCCTGAAACTTGACAGGTAGCCAAAGAAGCTGAAGGCAATTTTAGAGATTCTTCTGCCTCTGCCTCTTGAGTATTGGGATTACAGGTGTGTCATCACACCTCAGTTAGCAAAATCCATTAATATTTTAACAGAATTTTTAAAGATGCAATACATATAAATGGAGCTTGTCTTTTTAAGGAGAAATGAATGAGATGAAAGAACCTTACCCACTTCCTCTGTTAACCTCATAATGTCCATTCCCAACATTGTCTCCTCAAGAACACCTACACTGATCTCTTTGGTTTGCTAGAATAGAGTTCAGAAATACTGCACTTTGCACCCTTGCCTACTTTTCAATGCACCTTTCCAAGTCTGAAATATGAGGACATCCATGTAGAGCAGGAGGGTTGCATGCTTTTAGAAGCAGAAATGTCATTTACCAGTGGTGCCAGGGTCCAATGCAGGAGGCATCCTAGTTTCACATTAGCGCCAAAGGAATTCTTCCTGGATCACTTATGAAGCTTTAGTCAGTACTTGTCATGGGCATAGTCCAGAATGAAGTGAAAGATTGCTCTTGGCCATTCCCTACGAAATGAGGGCAAGAGAAGAAAAATGCAGTATAGTTGAGAGAGTTAGGCTTGGACTTGAAGCCCTGGCTGTCACTTACAGACTGTGTCATTTTAAGAAAATCTCCATCATCACAGGGGCGGCGTTGGTGGAGGGTTTTCTATTCTCATTTGTAAATGAGAAAATCAGGCCATTAGATCAGGTATTCTGTAGGATTTTCCTATTTCTGGAGTTCTCTAAATCCAGGAAGAACATTTTCAGTCTTGTGTGTCCCAACTCCCCAGTAAAGCCACAGTAATGCCAAGATGACTTTGTTCTTTTTTTACTCTGTCCTCAGTTTGTGTGGCCCTGTCTTTTGGAGTGCTGGTAAACAATAGTCGTCGAATGAACTATTTCCCAGGGTCTATATTGTTATGTGCCCCCAAGGTCAATATCAAAATAGAGGATTGTACACAAGTATATATTCTTTCTACCAAAGTGATCTAGTAAATATCAAAACCTCAAGAGCTTAGCAATACCAAAATATAGAAAAATAATTAGGAAGTGATAAGTTTTTAGTACTTTTTTTTTTGGCTTTTCAAGACAGGGTTTCTCTGTGTAGTTTTGGTGCCTATCCTGGATCTCACTCTGTAGACCAGGCTGGCCTTGAACTCACAGAGATCCACCTGGCTCTGCCTCCCGAGTGCTAGGATTAAAGGGGTGCACCACCGTTTGTAGTACTTTTACCCTGTGCTTTATATAATCTATGTAACTTCACATCATTTAACTTTCTTTTGAGATTATAATGTAATCGTAACATTTCCCCCTTCCCATTCCCTGCTCCAAAACTTCCCATATACCCCTCCCTACGCTCCTTCAAACTCATGGCCTCTTTTTCACTAACTATTTTTTAATGCATCCTAAATATAACCTGTATGTAGAGGCCATATAATGTTGTATGTATGTATGTTTTCAGGGCTGACTGCTTGGCACTGGATAAACACATCATTTAACTTTTAATGATAACTTTGATTTTTGTGGGTTTTTTCTTCTGTTGTAAAACTTTTTCTTCTTTGTTATTAATTTTTTTCATTTATTTTACTTCCCAACCCGTTTCCACTCCCTCCTCTCCTCCCATTCCCTCCCTCCACCCCTTTCTGCCCTCCCCCCTTATTTTTTTTTATTCTTCTATCATGCATTACATTCTAACAGCAATTTCCTCTCCATCCCCTCATTCCACTCACTCCTATGTCCCTCTCCCAGAGATCCATTCCCCTTCAGAAAACAGCAGGTCTACCCCCCGCCCCCGGCATATGAACGGAACAAAGCATACATAATAAGTTACAAGAAGATTAGGCACAAACCCTTATATCAAGGCTGGATGAGGCAACCAGGAAGATGAAAAGGTTCCCAGGGGCAGGCAAAAGAGTCAGAGACACCCCTCCCCCCCCCCACTTCTCTGGCTTCTTACAATCCTTCCTCCCCTCTTCCATAGGTTTTTTTTTTTTTTTTTTTTGAAGCTCTGCCTAATATTTGGCTGTGGGTCTCTGCATCTGCTCTCATCAGCTGCTGGAAAAGCCTCTCTGATGGTGATTGGGCAAGACACTGATCTATGAGTATATTAGAATATGATTAGAAATCATTTCATTGACTTTTTCTTCCCAGTCCTGTTTGGTCCTATTGTAGGTCTCTGGACTATCCAGTTTGATTCCTGGCCATCCAGGCAGTGCCAGGCACTGGTTCCCTCTTGTGTCATGGGCCTCAAGTTAGATCAATCCTTGGTTGGCCCCACCTACAGGTTCTGCATCACCATTTTCTCAGCACATCTTGCAGGCAGGAAAAATTGTATTCCTAAGGTTTTGAGGCCAATCCCAGCATTGGAATCCTTGCCTGCTTACAGAAGATGGCAGGTTCAGTCTCCATATTCAGCTATTACTCTAGCAAACCACTGAGATAAACATTTGTAATGACAGGGTCTATTTGATGCTATGGTTTCAGAGACTCTTATCCACAATCATTTTTTCTCCCTCCCTTTAGTCTCACAGCAGCACAGCATGACAGGAACATTTAACAGAGCAAACTAGCAAACTTACTTGCTTACTTTGTGCCTGTGAAACACAAGAAAGAAAATGAGATGTGGATCTCATAGTCCCCTTAGAGGACACACTCCTAGTGACCTAGGCATCTCCTACCAGGTCCACACCTTGAATTTTCAAGCATTTTGCTGTGTTGGAGACCATGAACTTATCACATGGATCCTTGTGAGACATACCAGACCCAAAATTCATCATACTCTGTCATTCTCTCCCTTCTCCTCCCCTCCCCCACCCCGCCAGCATCTCTGTGTCAGTTCAGTTCAGTTGGGACATTCTACTTCAAGTCTTCATTGAAGTCTAGATCTTACACAAAACAATGGTGTAAAATCAGAAATATTAGAAAAGTCATGTGTAGTGGAAACAATGAGCTCACCCACTTTGAGAGGCTAATGACCTGCAGATCCACTCACTTGGCTTAAAGTTCCATGCAGCTCAGTGACTTGACAGAATATTGGTTTGAACACAAGACTGCTACTACAGAACACAGCCTGCACCTGGGTTAGTTCTAGGTCATAAAATAATGTTAAGACAACAAAAACGGAGTATTTGGGGCATTTCTACATCCTTGGTCATTTTCGTTTTTCTTTTATTTATTTTCTTATTTTTTATTTTTTAAAAAATTTTATTCATTTGATATACCAACCACAGATCCCCTCTCATCCTTCCTCCCATCCCCCCCCAGCCTCCCCACCCAACCCACTCTCAAACCCACACCTATCCCCTCCTCCTCCAAAAGCAAAAGGGTAAGGCCTCCCATGGGGAGTCAGCAAAGCCTGGTATACTCAAGTCCCCCAACCCCACCCCTGCATCAAAAGTGAGCAAGACGTCCCACCATAGGTAATGGGTTCCAGAAATTCTAGCCATTTTATAATGACTTATGCATCTACTCACTAAACAGGATGAATAAGTTTAAGAAGTAAATGTCATGAATTGAGAAAAACTAAATCCAGAGGTAAGATGAAAGCCTTATTTTGAAATCCTGGTTGTAGTTTCAGCATTAGTTTTGTTTTGTTTTGTTTTTGTGGACACAATGTGAACATCAGCTTAGACCTAGGTAAGTGTGTAGCACACAAAGCTCCTGGGTAAAGCTCAGGCTTGTATGGCCTGAGGAAATATTCAAAATCATACATGCATACTTCTTCAACAAGGAATCACCATTCCTTTACATGCACCTACTCCACATGATTGAGTTGATGTGAAACTGCTTTTGGAAAAAAACTGAATCATTTGTTGTACTTGGCTTTGCTATGACCCATTTGGGGCAGCAAAAATATCAGAGAACTGTGGTATAGTTTCAAGGGGAGGTACTGGATAGAGCTACTCACAGTCATAGTTTCAAAAGGAAAGGAGAGGAGAAAGAGGAAGAGGAGAAGGAGGGAAAGCAGGAAGAGAGGGAAAAGAAGGGGAGAAAGAAAGAGAGGAGGAATAGGAGAGGAAGAGAAGTTAATTCCCTATGGTGCTAGATGCCTTACTCAGCCTTGATACACTGGGGAGGGGCTAGTGCAGACCCAACTTGGTATGCCAGCCTGTGTTGACTACCCAAGGGAGGCCTTACCCCCTATGAGGAGGGGGTGGAGAGGGGTGGAGGAGGAGGGAGCGGGAGAAGGGGAGGGGGAGTAGGAATATGGGTTTGTATGCAAAATGAAAAAGAATTTTAAATAAAAAAAATAAAAAGGAGGAAGAACAGGAGGAGGATGAAAAAGAGGAAGAGAAAGAGGTAGAGGAGGAGAATGAAGATGAGGAAGCAGAGAGGGTGCAAGAAGAGGAAGAGGGGTACCTAGAGCAAAAGCATGCATAAGTAACCACTCAGGACCAACTCAAACAATTAACGTGTATGTCTGATAAAGAACCACCAAGCTAGGAATAAATGATAATTATATAAAAAAGGGGAGAGGGGCTGAGGCAGTAACAGAAGCTGGTGGCAATTGTATTCTTAGCCACATTGATAGATGCTACCTAATTGTCAAAATATTTTTTTAAAATTTTAAAAAAACTTTAAGAACTCAGAACAAAGCACATTCCTTATTTGAATAAATTCCTAAAGTTTCCATGGATGTTACACTTCGAATGATGTTTTGGTTGCACAGAACCTAGGGAAATGTGGTACTGTGCATAGGTATGGAGTATTTCCAATGAGTGCACTCCCTCAACGGAAGGATGAAGGCAGAGAGGGAGAATGCACAGTCCAGGTTTTTGCTGCACGTAAGCAAACCGGCAGTTAATAATAGGTTAAGATGGTGGTAAGCTACAGGTTAAAGCAGTGAAAAGTATTTCTGGTATTTCTGGTAAATAGTTAAAATGATTTTAGGAATTGTGTTTAGAATGCAAAATAGATGGGTGGGGAGAGATGGCTTAGCAGTTGAGAGCACTGGCTGCTCTTCCAAAGGACCCAGGTTCAATTCCCAGAACCCACATGGCATCTCACAACTGTCTAACTCCAGTTCCAGACGATCCGGCACCCTCACATAGACACACATGCAGGCAAAATACCAATGTTTATTTAAAAAAAAAAGAATAGAAAATAGAAATCAAAATTAATAATGTGAGTGATTTATGGGTGGATTTTAAAATTTATGTATAAGATTGCATCATAGAACAGTAACAAGTGTCAAGAAGGCAGAAATGGGTCTCAGAACTGGTCAAGCTGAAATTCAAGTCACTAGTATATAGTTCAGGTAACGAGCTTTCTAAAATTTGTGTTTTGCTGAGGGCACAGTAGTGTTTAACATCAGTTATTATTTGGACCTTGGAAAGTTGACTAAATTGTCTTGTCTTCCTCATCTACCAAAGTTTTAATGTCACCTACATTATAGGTCTGTTTATTTTTTAATTAACACAATAAAGGTCATGGATCCTCTAGAAATGAATCCTTAAGGAGATAAAAAGGAATTGGTATAACAATCTCCCAGTTGAAATTTTTGTTGAGAACATGAGTATGATGCAGCCAATCTGAAATTATAGTGGAAAAAAATACTTGAGTTCAATTGTATATAGTACCATGTCATTCTGTGAAGAATGGGATAGTTGAAAGTGGTTAAAAGCAATAGTCTGGAACTAAAAATGGAAAGATTGGGCAAGATATTAAAAACAAAGCAACCACAACAACCTCCCAAGTTGTAACAAGGATTGGGCAATGGGGGCAGGGGGGCTGAGTCATTGTGTAGAAGAGGATGTAAGGATAGGTTACAAGTAGATCAAACCATGCTGGAACAACTACACATGGAGACGGTTCGAGGTGGATGACATGAAATGGTTTTTCCAATCCCATGCAGTTTATTTTTATCTTCCTCATGAAATGTAAAATAATTCACATGACACTTTGATTGAGACCTTATGGGTACCATTTCCATTGTGCAAGACAGGAACATTAGGGTAGAAAGCATTTGCCAAATGGTAACAGAAGATGGCTAGTGTGAGTGAGAGTCAGGCAGAGGGCTGGGAAACAATTTAGTGAGTTTGGAAGAAGAGGCCACCAGTGTTGATAATCCAAATCAAAATGTTTCATTGTCATCATTAGAGCCTCCTCTTGTTTGTGTCATTCGTGGGATGGATCAAGAAGGAAGTAATAAAAGCCAAGAAGACAAGAACATTAACCAAGGCCCTCTGCTCTATGCTGTGGAAGTTATCCTTTCAGGAGTGTGCTCAGATCTAGCAAAACTCTAGGTAGCTCTTGAAACCTATTTCTAGAGAAATTCCTGGTCTTTAGAAAAATGATAACAGTCTTTACTTTTGTCTCATGAGACACTAGCTCCAGGTCCTTTGGGAATGTAGTGTGACATCTACAACAATCTACATGAAATCTGGAAACATTTATATCTATGGTGTGACTCTGCAGTAGAGGATTTACTTTGCATGCATGAAGTCCTAAGTTCAGTCTCCAGCACTGCAAAGGATGAAATCTCTCAGGAACCTAAAGAAAAAAATGTAGGCCCTGTTTCATGAAATCTGTTTCTAATTTTGTTCTGTCTTTGGAGCACCGTTGGGACATTTATAAAAAGGATCACTTCACTGCTGGCCAGCTCACGCAGTTGAAGTCTCCGATGTATGGTAGAGAGTGAGAATAGTTAGGGTTATGAAAACTCTATCTATCCCATCCATTTCCAGGTACGGGCTGTACTGTTGTTGGGCAATTTCATAATCTCACTTGCACATCTGTATTTGCTTAAAATTTGAGTGTGCTTGGACGTGCTTTTACAAATGGCTATCTATAAATCCCCATCCATTAGGTAGCCTGGACTTTTACAAGGGGATCCAAAGGCCTAATGAAAAAAACATTTTGATAATGATTTTCTGTTTACAGAGAGTGTTTCCCCCAGTCAAGGAGCATAAAGTGTTTTGGTTTTTTTTTTTAATTAAGCCATAACAGCATACCTATGAGATAGGTAGTCATTTGAAATCAGTAGCTTTGTGTTTTATAGATGGTCAGCTCACTCTTCTGCCAGTGTGGCAGAGTCTCCTGGGAAATTGAAACATATTATCCAAGCCAGGTATGACTGCTTACTCTAGACAGTCACTACTGCACAAACCAAAAAAAAATTTGAGTCTAGAACTGCTGGAGGCAAATGAGCACTCAACATACAAGATGGGTTTCCAGTGCATGTCTGTGAAGTTCCTCTCTCATTTATGTTTTCAGTGCTGTCCCAGTAACAGTATCATGGAAGCCCCATTTGCTATCACAGAGAAAGACCTTTGTGTATGGCGGATAAACAGCCAAGACATTAAGCACAAACATGTCAGAATAGGAACACACTGGTAAGGTTCACATTTCTAAGGAAAACCATAATAAGATTTATTTCAGAAAGTATATTGGACATTATTCACTATGGGTATATTAATGTGTGTGCTAAATTAAGAAGAAACAAACGGATTTCTGTTTACTTCATGAAAAATGCTTGAGTAACAAAATAAAAATCCCAGGAGTAATTTACCAAGTAAGAGAGCTCCTGATATTTGCTGGGCCCGAAGTAATGGTTCAAATGAAGCTTTATTTGTATATTCTACCTCCCAACTTCAATGAACAAGCTTTGAAAATGACAAAATAACTACTCTGCTTTGGAGACCTACATGAAAGATCTATATTATAGATCTTTCCTTCTGAGGCTTAGGGATAATTGTGGAAGAGGAAATAGGATGATTTCAAGAGTCAGAGGTGGTGGATTTCCACCAGGAAATAATGTTTTCTGAACTGTGTGTCAGAACTCACGGCAGTTGTGACAGCATGCAAAAGATCTGTGCAAACTCAAGCCAGACAAACTCACAAAATGGAAAGGGAATGTGAGCATTACATCTCACCCTTAGCAGGGGACCTATTGCGTTGACAGCGGCTGAGAAAGGGGGAGCTCATTTTCTGTAAGAGTGTAACCCCTAGTAAGTCAACCACATCCCAGTAGAGGACCACACATCCAAGAATGAACAACACAAGCTGGAACTGATGGCTGCAGAAGAGAGAAAACACAAAATTGGGTGAGTGTGGAGTGGGGATGGATCTGGGAGGAGCAGGGTAGGGGAAAAATGCAATCAGAATGGGGAGAAAAGACTGTGTGAGTCAGGGGGGATAGACATGACCCACTGAATCAATTAAGCAGGGCACACATGGGCTTGCAGAGATGAAAAGGACACTCATGGGGCCTTCATGGGTCTGTACCAGGTCCACTGTGTATTTTGTGACTGTTAGCTTGGTGGTTTTGTGGGATTCCTAACAATGGGAGTGGCTGTGCCTCTGACTCTTTTGCCTGTTCCTGAGACTCTTTACATCCTATTTGGTGCCTTATCCAGCCCCAATATGGGGGCTTTCTCCTTGTTTTATATCTTTTTTGTCCTGTCTGGCAGTCATTTCTTGGAGGCCTGCTCTTTTCTCAGGAGGAAAGAGAGGGGAAGTGGATCTGGGGGAAAGAGCAGGTGGAGAGGGCTAGGAAGAGTAGACAGAGGGGAAACTGTGGTCGGGATGTTTTGAGGAGAGAAGAATCCATTTTTAATTTTAAAGAAGTCAAAAATAAAAAAGAATTTTTTTGAAGAATAAAATTGTTAAAAGAACTGTGTAGTATTATGGTTGTCATAGGACAACATTGTTCAAATATATAGGAGAACAAAGCAAGGAATAAAGAATTAAAGCATATAATGGAATTGAATTCAAACTATACAAACTTGGGGATAGTCTCCTTGAAAAAGAAAATGTAATGTAAGATACAAACAAATGAATCCATTTTTTAAAGATATTTTTATTCTCATGATTCAAAAGTACAGATGAAAATACTAAAGTTAAACAAGACTTGGGGATAAATATGTATAATTTTAGTATTCAGGCAACTGAGGCAGGAGGATTACCACAAGTTAAATAGAGGGCAGCCTGGGCTTCAAAGCAAGACAGTCTTTTTAAAAAGCAAAGAAAACATTATTATCTACCTATATTCAATTTCAGTGGCTGATATCTACCCAGTTCTTGGGAAAAAAATCAATGTAAGATATCATGCATTTTATTTCCATATATGCAAATTTACCAGTAAGGTGGACTGTTTAATATAAAATATTTCTCAGCTTGAAAACTCTGTAAATGATTTATGAATTCCTTTGGAATCATGCATCAAAATATAAAGAGAAACAAGAAAATAAGTGTATGATATTATGAGAAAAAGATATGTAGGCCTGAAATAATCTTTTAGATGCATGCTACCTAGTAATGTACTATATTATCTGACAAACTCATCTGTTCCTCCTCTAAATTAAACCCTCCTATAGCCCTGATTTTCCCTGCAGGCTGAAGCAGCATCTATCTTAGTAGGGAAGCTGAGACCAATGAATCTTCATGTAATCTGTATATAATCTCTTTGGCTTTAAGGACACACAGCAAGAAATATGAAGTTTCTCCCAAGACCTGGGTGAATGTTGGTCCTAAGAATGGATGGTTAGGAACTTTGGTCACATTATGCCAGCACTGAAAGTTAGACGACTAGTGACAAGAAATCTTAAGTGTTCTTTCACAAATTGCATGTGTGTATATATGTGCTTATATGTGCTTATGTATATACATGTGAATGCACATATTTATCTGTGTGTGCACATGCATGAGTGTGTGTGTGTGTGTGTGTGTGTGTGTGTGTGTGTGTGTACATACATGTGCACACTGTCACTGTGAGGGATTCTAAAGCTCAGAGCCTGAAATAAACACTTTCTTTGACTCTAAGTAGACTATTATTAGTTTCAGATCTTAGTCCAAACACTTACAAGAACTTTTGCAGTCACTCAGTTGAGAATGCTTGGACTACAAATGAGAATTCCTGCATCTTCAGGACTGGCTTGTTTTAGCTTTTACCATTGAGTAAATGAACAGTGCATCTCAAATCTAACACTTAGGTTATGGACTAAATAATACAGTTGAGATAATGACCCTTATAGGATGAACAAGATCATAGCAAAGTGTTTAATGATGAGAAACAAGAGTTCCATCTTACTTTATGTCTTTCAGTAAAACAGTGACCCCCCAAGATAATCTTGTATGGTTAAATCCACTTTGCACACATCCATCAAACACCATGCAGATCAGTGAGCAGAGAGGGACAATATATCACACCCCCTGCTGCCAGCATAACTAGAAAACAGAAATAATACTGATGTCAGTTTTCATAATTAGGTAAACCAGTATTGTGGCAGGGTCCTGTGCTGTTGTTCCCTTTGGGGGGGGGGAAGGGGCAAGTAGGTGCAGAGTCAACAACACAGACTCTGGGAGAATGTTGATACAACAAGCTCAGTTTATTCAGGAAGAGGCAAGCTTTATATGCCCCCCACCCTGCCTCAGGGGAAGGTCAGATGAATATGCATCTACTGGTGTGACATGCCTGCCTCTCATTGGTCTGGGTCATCTCCAGATCATGTTTCAGCTGCTGTTGCTAAGGCCCTTAGCCAGACCCAGGTTGGTTCACAGAAAGTATCTTATTACTGGTTTGGGCTGGCTGGCTCTCAGGACTGTTAGGAATGAGTCCTCCCACATGATAAGATCCAAGTGATGAGAGAAAACAAAAAATGCCACTCAAATAAAGACAAGGACTGGTCCTCAGAAGAAAATTCAAGGTATAGGTCTAACCCTTGAGGAATCAGTTCTGGGCCTGGGATTCACGCTGAAGAGGGTTTTAAAATGACCAATGTCAGGGTTTGCCTCCATGGGAAGGCAGCACTTCCAAGAGAGAGGAAGCACATGTGTGAGAGGGTAGCTTGGTGTCTGGTCAGGAAACCAGAAGAAAGGAAGGGGTAGGTGACTGGAGTTCTTGGCAAATGGAAACCTAGAAATGGAACAGCATGCTAGATGAGCTGTGTGGATCACCAGATATATTCTAAGCAACTGATTAGATATGCAGACAAATAATACTGGGATTAAGCATGGACCAACATGCCCAGCTCTGTTTATTTGGTTTCTGGGGAACAAACTCTTGTCCTCCTGCTTACAAAGCAAGCATTTTACCAACTGATCTATCCACTCAGCCCAAAGTTGAATTCTTTATATAGTAACAGCTATCATTTTAGATCTGAGGAACAACAGATGTGAAGGAGCCTGGTCTTCATGTAGATCAGTTGGTTTACTTGCTGCTTGTTTGTTGTTTGAGAGAAGGGGACACAGGAGAAAAAGAGTACATTTAAAATCAGAGCAAATGATTTGATCATTCAATCTTTAAGTAAGATGGTCAGCTACCTTGTGAACCAATTGCCATTGTCCGTGGTGATGTCCTTAGGAATCTGCTGATAGAGTGGATAAAACAATTTGGATTGAAATCCATGTTCCAAATAGTGCCAAATTGGTGTGTACCCAAAATCATAGAGAGAAAAACCCAATGTACTTGGAGAATTTTGAAGAAACATTTCTACCCACACCCATCACTTTCAAAAGCAAACCCTCTGTGGGAAAGCATGAGAGCAAATGGCATTGGCAGGTTATCCAAAGGGCTTCTGGATACATATCTCCTAGAATTCTGTGTTCTTTTAACAGATGTTAGACTTCTAGAAAGTTCTATTTTGCAAAAAGCTTGGAATTGAGTTCCATTTTACATATGTATCACTTTCAAGCCAGATGTTACATAAGCCTGCAACTGATTGGTGGTTTCATCACCTGCCATTACTCAGATGGAAATGGAAATGATGTTCTGCAGAGTCAACTCAAGAACAATGAGAAAATCCTTCCTTTCCTGGTTCTTCCACATCCATGACATTAAGAGTAAAGGAGTATTTCTCAGCAACCAGGACTCCTTCTCAGCTGAAGTCATCCAATTCTCCACAGATCCAAGCAAAGATGAAGGTTGCCTGCACTGGGCCCCTAATCTTTGAGATATATAAAAAAAGTAGTAATTAATGGTAGGGAGAATAATTCAATGAAGACAAGAAAGTCAAGTTCTTACTAAATAAAATTTTGAGACACTACATGGATTAAGTCTCTTACCTCCCTGAAGTCCATTAACAAAGGAGAGAAATATAAGAGCAGATAGGAAGAATGATGGAACAAATACCTAATGTACATGGGTAACTTACTACACATAAGATGAGAGTCCTTTCCATGTAGTATTCCACCAAAGTAAGGTAATTAGTTTTGTAATATTAATATTATTGTT
Organism: Peromyscus leucopus; assembly: GCF_004664715.2. Classification (NCBI taxonomy): domain Eukaryota; kingdom Metazoa; phylum Chordata; class Mammalia; order Rodentia; family Cricetidae; genus Peromyscus; species Peromyscus leucopus. Next base: position 81,634,497 of record NC_051086.1, read on the forward strand.
TTCTAGTTTTATTATTAAGAAAGTTAAAGTTAAGAGAGACTGTAAGACAATCTGTCTAAACTCAGAATTAACTAAAACTCAAATCCCAGTGCATTCTGACATGATGGTCCATGATCTTCATTGTTTTATCATATTCAAAAATTAAAAAAAATACCAACACATTGAAAGCAGAATTATAGACCAAACAATTATAGAAAACACTGGCACCACACAGCTCAAGAATGGCTAACATTCTTCATTTGGGTGGAAGCTTTTAAAACTCATTAACGATTGAACCTGGTATTATGAAAATGGGAACATTATTATTTAATAATATATATATAATATATAATAGCCTGGTATTATTAATATATTATGTATTATATAATAACCTGGTATTATTAAGCATGGGAACAAAACAGGGGAAGACAGGACCATAAGAATAAGAAACAAGTCATACTATAACAAGTTATCCCAAGCACAGTAAATTAAAATAACAAGAATTTATTGGCAGAAGTCAAAGATTGGCCCATTAGAGGATGATCCTGCTTGAGGCTCTTTGATAATCCATTGCTTGCTCTTTTCAGTTGCAAGAGGATGCTCCATTCCTTGGTCCATAGCCCCTTCCTCTGAAGTGTGCTGTCTGACCTCTATAACTCTTGCCTTCCTCTTCTAAGTACTTTGGCCCACCCAGATAATCTCTCTATATCAAAACACCTAATTTAATCAAATATGCAGAATTTTATTAATGGTATAACACAATATATTCTTAAGTTCAATAAGAAAGAGGAATGTTATTCAACCTGTCACTACTGTGATCAAAAATTTTATTTAAAGATGTCATTTGCACCTATTGAAGTTGTGTCATTGATTTGGGGGCACCAGCACCTTAGGCATTAAGTTTCCAAGAGGCAGTGGGACAAGATATATCAATGGTTTCATCGTATTATCCTGATTAGAAACTCAACTTGTCTGAGCTTTTCATGAGGATATTGCCAAAGGTATTAGCCAAGGGCTTTTATTTAGATGAAAAATTATAAATCATCTTAAAGTATTATGATATTGTGATTTTATCTAATAATGATCAAAATGGTTTAAAATATCATATTGTATAAAATAAAGACATATAAATATCTAATATGAAACAGGCTACATATTAAAATCATATTGGAGAAAAAAGATGGGATGTTTCCCATTATTTCCCTATTTCCAGACTTGTTTCAGTGAATTTGTAAAACTGTTAGGATAATATCAGTTCTGTTCATCAAATAACTTTCTTTAGCTTGAACCCACATAAATAGGGCTCCAGTTTTGTCAAGTAGCAATAGGAGGAATGAGATCATTGTCAAGTGCTAGCCAGTCTTGGATTTCTCTAACTTTCTTCACTATCAATAAAGTTGTTGACAATTTATAACGATGGAAGATTGGGAGCCAGGAAAACACAGTGGATAACAAAAGGCTCTTGAGTCAACCATCTAAATTGGAAGCTGATTCCACTCTTTATGGGCTGTGTGATCCAGAACGATTTATCTAATTTGTCAGAGCCTTGATACATCATTTGCACATTGTTGCTGATGATGGTAAACCTCAGAATTGTCATGAAGAAGACATGAGATCATCTACAATATAAGGGTCACACACATACAAGTTTATCAGTTGAGATTTGGAACCTGAAATTTTCCTTAACTAAGAATATAGAGAGGAGGGACTGTAAAGCAGTTAAAGAGTACTTGTTGGTCTTCCAAAGGACCAAGGTTTGGTTCCCAGCACTCACATGGCAGATCACAACATTCCATAACTCCAGCTCCATGAGATAAAACACTTCCCCTGGCCTCCAAGGGTGATAGGCATGCAAATGATGCACAGACACACATATAGACTAACGCAAACATATGAAATAAAGAAAATTTTAAAATTAATTAATGTATTTATTTATAATATATGTAAGGGTAAGAGAGTTTTACCTGCTGTCTCTGCTTCACCCATTTATCATGGAGCCAATAGTACTTTAAAAGTAAATGTTATTAAAAACACTTTAGAGTTTATACAGTGCTCTTGATTACACACATGCTATAAAGACTAAAATCAAATACCAACTGATCTAACAGATACTAAGTAAATTCTAATATAATCACTGTTTCTAATTATGAGAATGCCACTCGTGTGTGTTTTGACAGTGCTCTGGTTCTGATCCTCTGACATAAAAAGATTGGTCTTCTCTTTATGAGTTTCACTGAGATCATGATGGGAGGACATGCAGAGATGACTGGCCACACTAGTGGCTGTGGAGCCCCCATGGGACTGGACTAGGCCCTCTGGATACAGAAGATGGTTGTTTGGCTCGAATTGTTTGGGGGCACACAGGCAGGGGGATCAGGATCTGTCCCTGGTCTACAAGCAGGCTTCTGGAACCGGGTGCCTGTGGTGTGACACCTTGCACAGCCTTGGTGCAGTGGGAAGGGCTTGGACCTGCCTAGGCTCAGTGTGCTGGGCTCTGCTGACTCCCCATGGGAGACCTTGATTTGGGGGAATGTGGGGATGCGGGGTTGCTTGGGAAAGAGGGCTGGGGGGTGGAAGGAGGGAGGAGGGTGGTCTGTGGATAGCATGTGGAGTGAGTAGAAAATTTCTTAATAAAGAAAAATAAAAGAAGAAAAAAAGGACATAGAAAAAATAGAGTAACCAATGGTCAGCTCTTCATATTGAAAAACCATGTTTTTCAAACCCTTTACAACTTCCTAGTGTCAATGATGAACAAATGATCGGGATACATTTCAAATGAATTGCTCATGGTGATGAGGCTAAGAAACTCTTTATTTTGGGATCTTGAGGTTATTTTTTAGATTTACTTTAAAAGAAAAATCTCAGTTTTACTTAGAGAAAAGCAGGCTCAAATCATCTTATCTTGGATTCCCAGAGTATGAAACACTTCCAGCTAGAGATTTTTTTTTAAAGATAGAACATACAGCCACAGCTCTTGAGAAACATTAAGTGTATTGTCTTCTTTCCATTTCTGTCACTGCAATAAAATAACTGCATGAAAGCAACTTGAAGGGAGAAAGGGTTTATTCAGCTTATAATTCCAGATTGTAGTCTGTCATCGCTGGGGTGTCAAGGCAGGAATGTGAAGTGGCTGGCCACATCATATGCAGTCAAAAACAGAGAGAAAATGAATGCATGCATGCCTATATTTAGCCTATATTTATCCTCCAAACCCAGCTAATGGTGATGCTCACTTTTAGGTTGGGTCTTCTCAAGTCAGTTAATGTAATCAAGACAGTCTCCCACAAACAAGTCTGCAAGTCAACCTAATGTCAGTGATCCCTCACCAAGATTCCCAGGTGAATCCAGATGCATGAAATTGACAGTTAAAACTAACTGCCACTGTTACTAACACATATTTAACTACCACTTTGCTGCTCTCTTATCTTTGTATCTGCTCTAAAATGTTACTGTTCTTCAAGGTTGCAACCATCTTTTTTCAGTCTGCATCCATACTCTCAAGAAGAACATCTTTCAATCGACACCAAAGCAGATGATTCCATTTTATATCACTGTTCCAATTCTCTCTTTCAAACACTAGCTGTATTTCTAGCTACTCGTTTCTGTAATTAAGAGTCCCAACATATCCAAATTTAATTTGTCCAATTTGTCCAAGACAGACTGCAGAATTCACCTTTTTTGCCCATTTGTGCGCGCGCACACATACAGCACTCACACACAGCATGTACACACACACACACACACACACACACACACACACACACACACACACACACATGAATGAGGTTCCCCAAAGAGGCCAGAAAGGTTATTGTTATTCCATGGCACTGGAGTTACAGCAAGTTGTGTGCTGTCCATCATGGATGCTACGAACTAAGCTCCAACCCTCTGGAAAAGGCTTACCTGCTCTTAATCACTAAGCCACCTCTCCATCTCCATAATTCATCTTTTTTATTTAGGATTTGGGTTATTGATTCATCTGCCACACACTTATATAAATCAAACCCTTAAGAGTTACCACAGGTCTTTTTTTTCCTTCTCCTTGCCACCTATAAAATCCAGTGCAGCTTACCATGGCTATTATAATTGCTGTCCCCTCTAGAACCAGTGCCGTTCCTATTCCATGAACTACTTACTCTGTTTGGAGATACCACAGTGCTTTGGAGTCTACTTCCATCTCAATCCTCTCCCCAAACATTCCCTAGAGTAATCTTGACCAAGCCACCCTGAAGGAATCTCTAACAAAGAATCCTTCTGTGGTTCCCATTCACATTTATGAACATCTAGATTCATTATAATGAGAGTCCAGGCTCTTTCTTACCTCACCAGTCCTCCTATTTAGTTATCCTTTCCAGCACATGACCTCATGCATTTCACCCTCCACAGTAACAAAACAAATTTAAATTCTATAAGGCATCAGTGCCCTTGGTCTAGAATGCCCATCTCAGGATCTTCCTCCCAACCCTCATTCATTCCTGTCACTTACTTGGCTAATTTTAAATTGGTTTACTTGTCATCTCAATTTCTACTTTCTCTAGGAAGCTCTTTCCAACTGTTCCAGATGAGTTAGTAGACTCATACCAGGTTCTTAGAAACCACCTTTGATTAAAAAAAAAAAAAAAAAAAAAAAAAAGACTTCTCAGGTCTGCAAGGCAGCTGAAAGTAAGGGGAAGTCCAGCACCTCTACTTTCTCTTTGTCTCTGTCTCCTCTAATTCAGATTATCTGCTTACTTGTACCTATAGGCAGATGAATCACTTTGAGTGACTGCAGAATATTCTCTGGTGGGTCAGCCATTCTCAATGTATCCTCATACTCTGGTGGTAGGCCACATTCACCAATGAGCGGGTCATCTACCTCATGCACCTCTAAGTAGGAAGGTTCAGGTAAATTTTCATCTAGAGTGTCTATCTACAGCATTCATCTCTAAGGATAAAGGCATAAGGATGAAAGTCACCTTACATTACAAGGACAGACCTGATGATAGTAATTATTTGTGATAATAATGCTGTAGTGTTGAATATTGTCCTCTAAGAATAATATAGCCATGGTCATCTTAATCGGAGAAGTTGTGATCGCCCAAAGAGCTCCTTTACAAAATCAGGTCTGTTGATTTTCTCTCTCAGAAGGACAGAATGGAGAGGATCATTAGCCCTTTACCTAAGACTCTAGTCTTCTTTTCTTACACCTCTGCACACACAAAGATATATGTAATCCCACTCAAGCTGTATGTGGTCTCAGTAGGTATAAGAGTATGTAGGAGGTGGAGGCTTCATGAGAGAGAGGATTCACTCTGTTCAGCTTTGGAGAACTCATCACCAATAGTGGGATAAGATATCAGCTATGCAACTATATGTGGGTCAGCTGCACTCCTGTAAGCATCTCCTCAGCCATGTTCTTATACTTAAGCCAAGCAAACTCATTGGTTCTTCAAGCCAGACTTGAGCTGAATCATCTCTTCAGTCTTTGGTTGGTGCCCTGTCTGTGGTGAATAGACATTTGTTCACTTCTTTCCAGGAAAGGTATTGTAACACTTGGATTCTGATCAGGCATGTGACAGAACCAAAGGTAAGGTAAATTTCAAAAGAGTAGTTTCTTGTACCTGTTATGAGTGATAAGTTTTGCAACTGATGCCAAGCATTCTAATGGCGGGCTGTTCTCAGAGGCAATTGCTATGTGGCTGTCCTTCATATGCTATGAAATGATGTGCTATTTGATAAATATGGCCTACCAACAGAGTGTGAAGATAGATTGAGAATGGCTAACCCATGAGAGAATATACTATAATCACCTGAAAAGATGTGCATGGAAATTGTAAGAAAGCAGCAGCAGTTTTTGTTTTTACCCTGCTATAGGTGAAATGTATAGGTATATGTCTATACAACTGAGATGTCTTCCCAGAAAGAACTTGCCCCCAAAGGGAAAAAATGATAAAAAGACATGCAGGTGGCATCTTCTATCTTAGTTTCTGGTTTAACAGATAGATTGGATAAAAGAGGGGATGTGACTGAATTACTGGCTTGCTATTTTATATGACTGGAGGGACATAAGGGAAAGAGTACAATTAGATCTTTACTAAGTAGCTCCCCCTGGCATCCAAAGTCTTTGAACCCATGGAAAGAACTAATGAGAAAGGAGAAACAAAGATAAAAATGACAGTGAGGGAACTGGGTGTGAGGAAGATGATGTGTGAGACCTGATTCTCTGGCCCAGAGAAAACTGTGTTTACCAGAGTCTTAGGAAGGGAGGGAGGGAGGACCTCAAGCCTGGCATGAGGTGTTGGTGGTCTAGCTGAGTCTTGATCCTTTTGAGGTAGGGGAGGCACTAAGTGGTCTCAGTAACTTATATTGGCATCTAATTTGCATTTGTAAGATGCTAAAGTAATCAAGAGGGAATCATTAAAGGAAAATTCAGGTGATGTGTCCTATCTGGGTCATTTGATAGCAAATACGGCAGAATGTGTGTTAAATCTGAGTTTCTGGTTAGAAGCAATGACAAAATGTTATGAATGTGATTCTGGAAGACTTTAAAGACTGAATAACAGTTCATAAAGAGGTACAAGTGATCCCCGTCATACTGATTCTGTAGAAGTAGAGATCCTGGGGTGGGAAGAGGGAAAAGCCCACTGCTTTTCTAACAGAATGGTCAAGGTTGTCTGGCCTAGGTGAGAACTGTACAAAGACATGGGAGGCACCGTGCTGAATTGTAGATTTACTGCTCCTTTATCAGTGCACATACCATTTGGTCTTGGGTAGGTGCTGAATCCAGATGTCTGTAGACAGAAGTTTTATTGTGTCCCACCTGGCCCACCATCAGGACAAATCTCTCACCCACAGTCCCATAGCCTTTTATAAAATAATCACACAGAGGCTTAATATCGTTTATAACTGCTCAGCCATTAGCTCAGGCTTACTACTAACTAGCTCTTACATCTTAAATTAACCCATTTCTATAAATCTATACTTAGCCACATGGCTCCTGGCTTACTGGTACCTTTACATCTTGCTTCTCATGGCAGCAGCTGGCAGCATCTCCTCTTCTCTTTCTCTCCTTCCTCCTCTCTAGTTAGAATGTCCCACCTAACCATATTCTGCCTCACCATTGGCCAAACAGCTTTATTTACCAATCAGAGCAACACATATTCACACCATATAGAATGACATCACCCATCAGATGTCCCTTGGTTCCTGGTTGCCTGGAAGAGCATCAAGGGCAATGAATATCAATGGATGAATATGGAGATAGATCGATGCAGGAGAACAGGATTAAGGAAATTACCTCCCCTCCACCCATCCCTTATATTATGTTGTGTACATTTCTTCCCAATTATTATTATTAAGATTACCCCCCCCACACTTCCTAATGAAAGCCCCTTTAGCAGCCAAGTGTGGCCAACAGAAAGGCTGTGGGAAGAGTGTGACAAGAGCCCATCAGATACTGGAAGCAATAGGCTATATATCAGGTGAGAATGAAGCCCATCTCCCCTTTAGCCCCAGGGCAAGCCAGCCTGGATGAGCCCATAGGAAAGAAGGCAGGGCAAGTCCTCAGCAGAATGAGGAAAAAGCAGAACAGCCCACAGAGAATGGCTATGAGTTACAGAGTGTTAAATAATGCACTGTTCCATCCATGCTGTAGTACAATCCCATTCTATTTTCTCTTTTTTTATATACACATATGTAGATATGTGATAATGCATATATGGAAGTCAGAGGACAATTTGCAAGAGTCAGTTCCTGCCTTCCACTGTGTGGGTCTTTGGGAATCAAACACAAGTCATCAGGTTTGGTAGCAAGCATCTTTCCTCACTGAGCCATCTCTCAAGCCCCACTGATTTACTAAGGAAACAATTGACAGAGCAATGTGATCTTTTAATACTTCATTTCGTCTGGCATATACCGTCCTCCAGAGATCTTGCCCATTCTTTGTGAAAAGGTTTCTTTATGTAACACTGAGCTGTGAGTGTCTTGCAGGTTTACAAAGGTATCTGAAATATGTACAAGCACACCCAAAAGAACAAGGATAGACGATCAGGATGTGAAGGCCAGACAGACCTGTAAAATTCTTGTGAGTATTGAGTCAGATAAGATGCATACGATATCTGACAAGATTAATGAGCAACACGTACAATAAATAACCTGTGCCTTCATATATAAAATGGTTACAAGTGTCTTCCCACAATGCTGGCATTTTCATTTCTCACCTTTTTCAACTTACCAGTCTTTGTGTCACTTTATTAAAAGGAGTTTATATGGAATTGGGACATGAAAGCTCTAGAAGCTTTAAAGCAAGCTAAGATACTTACAGAATGGGCTAAATGGCTGTGTGTTCTAAAAGCCCAGTGCCTGTTTTTGTTGAAATTTACTAGACACTCAGAGGTCTAAATCGAGGGACCTGGGCAGAAACAATCTCAGCAAACAGACTCAGTAGAATTTTGGTCCCAATATTTAAAGGGGCAGAGGTTTCACATTCATCTCTAAAATGCCAGTTATGAGCATCACATGAAGATTACAAGAGGTGGAATTCACCACCAGTTCCACCAAAGTGACTATGAAAACCACTTATTCAATGAGGAGCTGGACTGAAGGGCTTCTGACCAACCTTTTCCTACAGTGACATTGAATTAAACCTTACAAAATTGGCATGCATTGTTACATCAACAAAGCATGCAGTCCTTTAAGCCTTATCATCAATTCCTTGCAGGTTATCCTGGGACCAGAGTCATTTCAATCCATCTGGCCTCTCCCAGGAATTTAACCAGCAACCAAACCTGACAAGATACTGAAAGAAGTGATGAGCATCTTGGTATGCTGAGAGTGCAAGCAAGGATTTCAGACAAGAATGGGTGGTTGCATCAGTGAAAATGAACACAAATACCATGTGGATTGAGAAAGGAGAATAGAAGACAGTGAGCTAAGAGCAATATGGAAAGGAGCAAGTAATGAGACTTGGCCCATGACCATCTGTACTGAGCATTGGGCTGTAGTCAGAGGCTTGACTTTATGGGTGGCCCAATGGGAAAAGAGGTCTGGTAAGTGCTGAGTTGGCCACTGTGGAGGCAACAGATGTGGAAGGAAATCTATAACAGAGTCCAATGGGAATCAGAGCCACTGGTAGTTTTCCATGTGGCAACCCATAGACCACTAAGTTCTCATAGACACCAAGAAGTAGTTCCTTACTAAAATATGGGCCATCTGCTAATAAGTACCCTTGGAAACTTCTTACTGGGTTCAAATAATGTCTGGCCACAGGGGAGGCAACATAGACTGGAAAATAGCTAAGGTTCCTGGCATTCCAGTGAAGTATTCTGACATTTTGTATGCTGTCCAATTATGTAAGGGCTGTTCTCAATTATAGCCACAGAGGAGTGTTGGTAGGGTGGAGCAAATACATAAATCTACCTGTCCTATACAAGATTGACAGGTAGATTACATAGGACCCATGCCTGGAAGTGAAGGATGCAGCTATGCCCACACCCATGTGAACAATGCCACAGGCCCCTGGCAAGTATTTTCCTGGAATCAACAGGTAATGTTACTATCAAGGCCCTCATCCAATTTAGTGTTATGTATGAATACTCTGTGGAATCAGCAGGACAGTCGTTTCACAAACACTGGTATGCAGAACTTAGCTGAGGACATCCAGAACCAATGGTATATCTGCCTGCCTTACAACCCTATAGAAGCTGGGTTTGTTGAAAGGAAAACAAAACAAATAATTTGAATTAACATTCCTTAGAGGGGGGGAAAGACAATATCATAAGTCACAAGGAATCAAATGAAAAATCTCAGTACTAAAGGTACTTGGACATAGAGGTCATTGGACATAGAGGTCCCTGTGGCTTCCCAGAGAACTCTGATTCTTGCTACTGCTATAGGCTACACTGTATGGCAAGATGGTAAGGCTTTCTTACTGAAGACACTGCATCTTTTGGTTGCTGGACATAAAAAATCAGAGTGCAAGTAAGCCAAAAGCTAGCCCCACTGGCTAACATTCATATTGATGGAAGGTCCTATGTGGGCTACTGGGAGGAAATTTTCACCAATGTGTTATTATTAGCATGCCAGACAAAATGTGCCTCCTGGGACAACAGTGGCATGACACATATACAATAAATGGCTTTTTTGATTAGGTTTAACACCAGTCCACAGTAAAAAATATCCATATTTGGCACTGTAAGGCAAAAAGCTGTGACTGAGGAAGCAGTCACCCCTTAAGGACACACTGGTGTTAAATAGAGATGATATGCCTGTCAGACTGTTTTTAAAGTATCTGTGTTTATGTCATAGGTAATTGCTATTGTTGGCCTTGGTCAGGGAAGCCTCTTTTTGTAGTGGGCAGTGGTTATAGTAAAGACTCAGCACTGGTTAAAGTGTTGAAAATAAGTGATTGTTACTGTGGCATTGTGGCCTAATGTTCAGCCCCAAATAGAAGAAAATAAAGAGACATGCCTATCACCCCCTCCAAGTCTCAGTAACATCATGAAAAAACAATGGAGAGGTGCTGTAGAAGGCTGTCTTCACATGATACAATCAATAGGATCTTAATCGGAGCAACCCTAATAGTTCTCAGGGGACCCTCAACAAGATAGGGCTTGGTGTCATGTTTTCACAGAATAAAAGGTAGGAAGGATTATTAGATCCTCACCTAAATTTCCAGCCACCCCCTCCTGACAACCCCTTGCCACCAACTGTACTTAATCCTGCCCAGTTGTTCATGGACTCAGGAAGTGCTAGAGTGTTGAAGATTATCTGAAGGAAAGACCTCATCTATATAGCTTTAAGGAGACCATGACCCATGCTCGGGGTGGGACTTTTTAGTGATGCAATTACTGGGGGATCATCCACATTCCTGCCAATAAACTCAATAAAGTCTTTGGCACACTGATCTAGGCTTGTGTGGGACCATTTCTTTTCTCTGTCACTAGTACCCTATCTGAGATGAAGAGACATTTGTTCACTTCTCTCCAGGAAAAGTAACATCACCCTGGAACAGTAGTCACCATCTCAAGAAAACCAGCCTATCCCTTCAAGCAATAAGGACATTCTCAAGATCACCTGACAACCAAGACTTCAACAGTGATCAATCAGGTCACACCCTGATAAGGCCTGCTTAATTATGCATGTTGCTCCCCCAAACCATCACCCTAAATTTTTCTATATTCAAATCTAAAGCCCTAGTCAGAACCCTGAAGATGGATTTGAGGTCACTGAATCACTTCATATGCTCTTTGCAAGATAACAAACCAGTTAAATCTTTCTCTGATTTCCACCATTACTTGTCTCTGGACTTGGAGAATTGGGACAGATAGCCATACTCAGCATTTTGCAGCTCACAAAGCTGGAATTTTTCACCCTAAAATTCTAGAATTACTTCCTATGACTGAAGTGTCATCTTTTGCAATATTTACACATACTACAGTAGATTGTCCAGTAGAATTTTCTGGGTTGATGAAATATTCTATACTTACTTTGTATAAACTGGGAGCCACTGCCCAGATCTGGCTGTCAATCACTTAACATGTGACAGGAATAAATAAGTCAGAATTTGAATTTGATTTAATTTGCTTATAGTGAAGTAGCCCCTTTTCTTTAACAGTGCTTATATGGATGTTAACTAGGCATTTGTAGTACAATCATAAAAGCAGAAGCTTCATATTCCTTTGGCAATTATTTCCTCATGACTTGGTCATATCCAACTTTGAAGAAAAGCAGATGAAGATCTTTATATCAGTGTCTTGATGTCTTTTCCTGTTGCTGTGATACCCTGGCAAAAGCAACTTAAGGAAAATGTAGCTTATTTCAACTCATAATTAAAGGTACAGCCTAGCATAGCAGGAAAGCCATGGCAGGAGGAACATGAAGCAGTTGGTCACATTGTGTCCCCACCCAGATGATGAGATCAATAAATAGATACATGGTGCTCAGCTAGCTTTCTACACCTACAATGCCCATGACCCAACCAACAAATGGTGTCACTCGCAGTGGGCAGACCTTCCTAGTTCATTTAATGCAATCAAGACAATTCTCAGGGATTCCCAGAGGCCCCATCTCCCAGGTCTCCCAGTCTCCCAGGACATTCTAGATTCTGCCAACTTGACAATTAACACCAACATTCACAATCAAGAACCCCTCTACCTTGAGGAAAATTTCCACCTGCCAACTCTGAGCTCAACTCTAGTTTATTTCTGCCAGTGTGCATACCTCCCCAGAATCACATGGACATACCTCATTAGACATGAAGAGAATTTAGCTAACCTCTAGTTGCACATTCTCATCTGGTTTCCAAGAAGGTATATCTTGACCTCCTGTTCCCATGTGATTTTAGGTGGCTTGATACCTCCTAAAATGCTCATGGAAATTGAGATTTTCAAGTAAGTAAGAGGTACCTGGGGACATGAAATTGCTGGAGGATACTTCCCCCAACCGATGTTATATTTTCTCGGTTTTTGGAGGGAGTGTAACACCTGCAGGATCATATAGTCCACTGTCTCCAACATCCAGGCTTCATTTCAATACCAAATTAAAGAGCATTTTGTCTTCTGCATGAAACAGTCCTCCATTCCTGAGGTGATCTACATTAGAAAGAACAAAAAAAATCTTAGATCTAAAACTAAATTTTGACTCTTGCTCTCCACATCCTAGCTTAGTGGTATTTGTAGTCCCTGACTCTATCTCGTTTGATGGCATTCAGTGAAAACATCCTTATTGCAATAGGAGACAGTAAGTACTGAATAAGCATTAGAGTTGTAGACATGGTTCTTACTACACAAAATCCTGTTTTTCTTCTAACTTAGATTGAATACCTAAGAAATCTAGCATAATGTTTAGAATATCATTTTACTGCCAATTTCAAGAAGTCATTGTCTACTTAGAAGAAAAATAGTGTTGACCTGTGCTTACTAATCACAATTTGACAGGTACATGCAGTACACAGCCAGAACCCTAGAGATTTACCTCTAGTTAACCCACTCAGAAGCAGGGCACTTCTTTTCTTACAGCAGCCACTCCCATGGGGACCTTAAATTCTGTTCACACAGCTTGTAGCGTGCAACCTTCTCAGTATTCTCTGTGCAAAGCAGACTGACTTACAAATATTTCTTCAATGGAAAAACATCATTTGCAGAGCAGAGAGAAACAACTTGAGAATGGCCGCCTATTTGTTCTGCCAAGAAGATACGGGTCAATGCCTTGATTCCTGTAATCTGAAATTATAAGTCATGGGTAGCCTCAACATTTAATTTTTATTCTGGATCCAATTTAGTGTTAGCCTCAAGAATGAGCTCTGGATCTTATCAACAGAGCAGAAGAGCGTGGTGCCTGTTCATTATGGATGCTAGAATATGGCACAGAGGGCATACAGTCCCTAAGATGAGAGCTGGAACTTCCCCTACGCCACGATGTTCATGGAGCTTCCTCGCCGATACTCTACAGTGTCTAACAGGGTACTAAGACCCACAGTGGGGATCCCTGCTTATCTATCATGACTTTTCCAAATGGTTCCTTCCCCTAAGAAAGAAGATTTCAATAAGCAGGGACCTTCTCACAAGGTACTCTCACAAGATGAACGTTACTTATCTGGCAGACCACTAAGAACCCCAAGGTACATTAAGAGCAAGCACAGTCCGTTCTCCTGAGTGGAAGATGATGAGGTCATCACAGAGGGAGACAGCAGCCTCTGTACCTAGGATACACTTAGCCGTGGAAACCTGGACTGCATCCAGAACAAAGGTGCTAATGAGCTTCTATCCCGTGTCTAAGCAACATGTTCTCTGTGCTGCTGCCTACTGATGAAGACTCTCAGGTAGCTCTTTCACGTACACTCTCCCTGGCTACAATCCTTGGTTCTTACTTGTCCCAGCTATAACTCACACTGTGTTAACTGCGTCAATGGCCCAAGTTCTGCTCACAAACTTGACTCACCTGGTTCCCCATCAGGCTTTTGTCAGTGTCCAGTTAGTAAATTCATCCCTCATAGATCTTAGATAACTGCTCTGGTACCAACAACAGAGCTTTAATCTAGTAAGATTAAAGCCTAAGACCAAGATTTCTTCGCCATTGAATTCACACAAAAAGAAAAAAGGCATTAATTAAGTCATTTTCCAAACACTGCTTTTAAGACTTGGAGGTTAGATTTTTTTCTCAAAAAAGCATTAATTTATTCATTTTCCAAACACTAGTTTTAAGAACTTGTAGTAGAGTCATGCTTTGGGAAATGAAAGGCTAACAATAACAGCAGGTCAGGCCAAGGAGGACTCCCTGAGGATGGAATCCTGCCCGCTCACACTGCCAAGAGTATTAGCGCACATCTTCACCCTCATCTCCCAAGGTATCTATCTCAATCCTGACCCTCAACAATTCTGGCTGAGATTTGATTGCCCTGGGCTTTCTGAGAACAGCAATGTGAAAAAAAAAAAAAAAGAACAATTTGTCCACAGTTTGATGGCAGACGAGTGTTTTCGCCTTTGGCAATGTTCTTCACTAGTTGAAAGATTTAAAGATCTTTCAACCCCAGTGTACCCTTCTGACTTTCACACTTTCTCAAAACTCCCCTCTCAGCATTTTGCTCTCTAGCTCTAACACTGTTCTCTTTAAGGTCATCCATGTCCTCATGCTAAATAAATCTCAAGGCAGTTTCTCTGTTCTCACCATCTTTTACCACACCCTCCTTCCTGCTTCCCTTGCAATCTGTGAGCTCTGTTGTCTCCGTTTTCCACCTCTGCATCACTTCTTTCCTTCTCTCCTTTATCCCCCCATGGCTTTGTGCTATTTCACTCTCCAGCATGGATTTTGTCCTTCAATGTCTATCTTTTCATTCCCCTTCCATGTCCCCAGCCATCATTTCTGATTACCCAGAGCTCCCCAGAGAAACCGAGATTTTCAGCCAGGCACAGCTGCAGACACTGGCAGAGTCCTCTCTGCTTTGGAAAGAGAGATACCAACCCTCGTCTACACACACTTAGGACACAGCAAATACCTCTGTGTTTGGTGATTGATGGCTGTACCCTTATAATGCTGTCTCATGTTTGACTTCATAATGAAAGTCAAAGCCAGGCTCATTTGAAACTCACTTTCTGTCCTTTAGGGCTATCTTTTGATGAACCCAATACAGATCTTCCATCAAAGCCCCTTCCTAATATTTTCCTTCTTCTCTTTCTTGCACCACTGTTAACACTGAATTTTTAATGACATCTACTTGAGTTGACCATGTGACCTCCCCATAGAACTCACCACTTTCCTTGTAGTTATCTTCTCTGTCCCCAGAGTCATAAGAGTACCTGAAACAGCGTCTTCATTCTTATAAATGAAGGCATTAGTCAACAATCAACTCATAACAGATTCACACAGAATGATAGACTGTTGTGAAGAGTTTGACATACAGTGTGAAGACACAGTTGCAGAGTCCACCAGTCTGGATTTGACAGTAAGAGTTAGATGATGTATGAAGGGTAAGAAGCAGTTAGGTATTCCCTAGAAACAGGAAAGAGGTATGCAATGGTCCTATAGCAGGAAGAATCACAATGAATTTGAAGATCGGAGGGAAGAGGTGCATAATGGACCCAGAGAACTGGGGTTTGGAGATACCTAAGAAATTAAACTGAAGCCACTCCAAGTATGGTCTTATTGGCTATGCCAATAATAGTCATTTTACCATAAATATATAATAGTAAATTAAATCTTTTATTATTGAAATTGCCATTTACTTAAAATACATTGGGAATTGGAGGTGGAGTGTTCAGGAATGGACTCAGGGAAGTCAGGTAAGACACAAAGGTCATAGCAATAAAAGTTGCCAGTGTTTATCTGAGGAAATTATTACCAACTAGTAGAGTGAAATTTTGTACTTTTCTCCTTTGCATGGAAAGATCAAATGGTCTAGTGGAACAGGAATCCAGATCTCTAACTTTGTGGCTAGAAACATGTCTCAGTGGTTAAGAGCACTTATTCTTGCCAAGGACCCAGATTCAGTTCCCAGCACCCACATAGCAGCTCACAGTGTATAGTGGGTAGCCATTCTCCATTCACTTGTAAATTACCCCACAAAATAAACCTCCCTTTTAACTACGTGGAGTGGCCTAAATAATTTCACCAATAACAATGTTTTGTAAAAGGAGTCAATGCCTTCTCCTGGCTTCTTCTGGCACTGTAGGCATGTGGTGCATGTACATGCATGCAGGCAAAACACACATACACACAAACTTAAACATATAGATACATAGATAGTTCTCTGACTTCAACTTGAAGTCTGACTTCAACTTGAAGTTCTGCCTTTTCTTAATAATTTTCTTCACCCATACAGGAGAAAAAAATCCAATCTTAAATTCATGCCTAAATAATTACAAAATAATCCAATAAAAGGCTACATAAATGTGTCATTGCTGTCTGTGTTGAAGTTGAAGCCTATACAAGGGAAAGAAAAAATTATGGAAGTATACCTAAATACCATTCTGGAGAGGCTCGGGGTGTAGTTCACTTACCTAGCATGCACAAAGCCGGACTACATCCTCACCACTACATAAAACCAAATGTGGAGACACAATCCTATAATACTAGCACTCAGGATATAGAGGCAGGAGGATCAGAAGTTCAAGGTCACTCTTGGCTGCCTAGCAAGTTCAAAGCCAGCCTAGGGTACACGAGACCTTATCTTTAAAAAAAATAACAGTAATCTGGAAATTATTCTGTTCTCATAAAATGAATAAAAACAATAATGATGAGCTCTGTAATAATGCCACACCTGAAAGAGAAATTCATGGGTGCAGCCAACTTTGGCTGAGAAGCCAAGTACATAGGGTGGTACAGTCAGTTCACCTAAGGCCACAGACAACCAGCTTCTGGCTGCTCACAACCTCATAATCACATGTTGGTTCAGGCTCCAACAAGTTTAATACAGTCACAGGCAGCAAGCAGCAAAATCAGAAGGATTCAGTGACTCTGCTGCCTGCGTGTGTATTGGCCTTATAGCCGAGTCCAGAGATGCCAGCTGGAACTTGGCTCCAACTCCCATCTTAAAGAGAGGCTAGCTCTGCTCCATGCACCAAGAAGTTGCTCCACTCTTCTCTAGTCTCCTTAGAACACTATCCTTGGCTTCCCAAACATGTGTAACAACAGAGCCCTCACGCCCACCATCGCCCCCACCCTCCCCACCATGCATCTGCAAACCTCTACTAGGCACAAATGCAAAACAGTCACCAATCATCCTTTTAGGGACTCATAGGGCAACCAGCCAATTGGCTGCCCTCAGGTTATTCACACTGCAATAGGAAACAAATTTCTTGCTGCAATTATCCTTAAATTTCTACTGTTTACCCCCCAAATAAAGTAATTGCTGCTGTAAAACACCCTTTCCCACACTGTCCAGCACACATCTGTAAATTCTAAGAGGAATGGGGTGAGTTGGACGCCAGTTGGCTTTGGAAGAAGGAATGGCAATGGGCCAACTGGAAGCCAGTTTATTATTCATGGTGGAATTGAACTTGAACTTTTTGTTGCAAATACCCTTGCATGCTTCGGTGCTTACCTTGTAAGTATACAAGTTGGATTTCTATTGGAAAAGCCCACGTTTACGACTGGCTGTGCACTGGTGTGGAGGGACAGAAAAGGAAAGAAAAGACCCCAGATATTTACCCAATGCAGAGTGGTGTTTAGTGTTGCCAGTTGCCCATGGGAATTATTTTAGTATTCAAGGGATCTACAAAAGTGAGTAAACTCGGCTTTCTTCATCACTATTGACTACATGATCTGTAAATAGACATTTGACATTTTCCAGTTTCTCTTCACTGTGCTTTCATGAAAACAGTGGTTTCTCTTCAAGTGACAAGGATGCCTCCTGTTTACTGAGAGCACTTTCCAAAGTAGGAACTCTTCAAAATGCTTAGGCTTTTGTCCTTTGAACAAATTTCTTTTTCCTTGCCTGGAGCACCTTTCTCCTGCTCCTTTGGCTATACACTAAATGAAACTAAAATAAAAGAAGATAAAAAATTTAAATCTCTGAAGACCCAACTCAAATGGGAGAGAGGATACCTTAAGACTATGATAGAAAAAAAACTTATAGACAAGCAACTAAAATGAGCCCAGAGTTGCAGAGAGAGTTGGGAAGACCCCCAAGAACTAATGCTTTTGATATGTCTTTAGACACTATAATTTATGCCTCATAAACTCTTTTTCTCTGCTTCTTCCCTGACTGCAGCTCCTTCAGTGTCCAATATAAATAATAAGTAACTTTCTGACTATATGATCTTCAGGGGCCAGTGCCCATTATCAGTGCTTACATTTCCCAGTGTTGCTTAATGTTTATGGGAGTATATAGTGGATTCCTGGTCTTTGGTGACTCTCCTCAGGTCTGGTGACCTCCTGAGTGAATCAAATAAGTGTGCCTAGGACACTGGATTCCACAGTGTTTGTCACATATACCTGTGATTTTAACAAGGCCATGGAGATGCTCATGTGGAAGGTTTTGTGAGTGACACATAAAATAGACTATTAGATAATATGCCACACTTTTGATGTCAGTGATAGATGGATCTGTCTCCCCATACACATCCCAAACCATTCTCTGCACATGCTTCTTCAAGGCCATTTATCTTCTTCTAGATCCTTTGCAAGAGTCCCTAGAAAGTAAGTAGACTCTATCAATGTTTCTTGAGTAAGACATTTAAAAATTCAAAGTGGATTATGTCACCACTCCCTTATTTAAGTGCTTATTATTTAGTGGCTTCCCAGTGTATCTAATCTTTTGATGGCTAGGCCTATACCTCAAGTAGTGTACTATTTGACTAGCATGCATGAAGCCCTGGGTTGGATATCCAACACAACAGAAGTCAGGTGTGATGGCATGAGCCTCTAACCAAACACTAGGAAGGTGGAGGCAGGAGGATTACAAAATTAAAGTCATTTTCAACTGCATAAGAAGTTTAAAGTGAGCCTGGGCTACATGAGACCATGTCTCAATAACAATAATAGTGAATTAAACTTAAGGACAGCCAATTAATTGTCTACAGTTCTAACTGTACAGGAAGCCAATGGAGCCACAAGGCTGGGGTTGATTGAAAGTGAATGTCAAATACCTCTAAATAAATAAAAAGCCAACCTGACAACCAGCCTACAGCATGGCATGAACCAATACACACAAGAAGTTAAACAACCCTTCATATTCTCCTTCTATAGTATTCTGACTGAAAATGATGAATGACTAAGGCAGCTGAGCAAGAGAAACCCAAGCCAGCATGTGTGAGGCGGAAATGTGAGATAAAACAAAGTGCCAAAGCTACGAGGAGGGGAAAAAAAATGAGATTAACACATGTGATGGGGAAGCAGGAAAAACATGTAAAAATTCGGGTAGAGAACATAGTGGTTCATCTCCAGAAGCAGAAGGAGGTGACACAGCCATGCAAAGAACACAGTAAAGACAAAGGGTGCTGTGTCAGAGACGCCACATGGCCCTCCTAGCTGCCTGGTCTCCTGATTGTTTTCCACTTGTGAACTAAAGGCATTACTGTCTTTTAATAAACCAGTCTTTTCTTAAAGTAATTTAAGTAATTTTCTACTCCCTGGAACCTTGACAGCCTAATAAAAACAAACGTCAAATAGAAAATAATTCTCACCATGGAAAATTCACTAAAAAAAGTGGGTGGGTTTTTTTTTTCAGTTTCTTTTAATGGGTATTTAATTTCTAACAAGCCAGCTTCCCATATAATCTCAACTTTATTTTGTGGAGGCAATAAGGAAAATAAGGGAGGCCTGGGAACAAATGTATTTCTCATGACAATGTTCCTCTGCTTAGAGCCTCCTTATGGGAGCAGAATATCTTGAACCAGCTTCACTATTAGATTGTCAAAATGCTGGTTTTCAAGGTCAAGGTCCAGTGGTGTCTTCAGACACATGATACAGTAACTTCCCACGGCATCAGAGCACTAGTTTGTACAAGGGCTTCACAACTCACTACCATCCAAAATTAGAAGCATCTACGAGTAGTTACATCAACCTTACAAGTGCAGAAAGCAACAAGCTCATCCAGGGAGGAGGTAACAGATCAGTGAGGCAAGAGAACCTGACTTTGATTAGAAGCTTTAAACCCTTAGAATAACTTACTCCGGCTCTCCCTTGTCAGATTTATGAAGTTCCCTCCTTTAAAAAAAAAAAGTATATATTGTTAAAAGGTTGTAAAAATTTAATAGCAAACAGGTTACACTCTGAAGAATAGACTAAGCACAATTAGCTCTCACATTCCTCCCACTCCTGTAAATAATTCCATTTCCTTCCCATGTCTGCAAATTTCATTAGACTGGGGAGGGGAGAGGGGAGGAGACGAACAAAGAAAGGCCTTCTGATTTTCTCCTATTGCAAATTTCAGATCCAATCTCTCAATCGGGGTCTTTGTACAGAGGAGGAATCGGGCTAGTGTGTAAGCAGAATTAAAATGACTCCAGCTCTGAGCCATAAGCCCCTAGCTTTGGCAGGAGACTTTGTATACATGGCTCTGGAATTCACCTGCTAAAATTCAAGTAAAGACGAATATGATAAATAGATATTTGCTCACACTGAGGAGGGTACACACACAGATGTACTATGTGTCTACATTTATGTATGCACATGTCTGTGTGTCTATGTGTAGATGTGTCTATCTGTTTGTGTACAGACACGTGTATATGCCCAAGTCTATGTGTCTGGATGTATGTATGTGTCTGTGTGCCTAAGTGAACATGTATCTCTCTCTCTCTCTCTCTCTCTCTCTCTCTCTCTCTCTCTCTCTCTCTCTCTCTCTCTCCCTCCCTCCCTCTCCATGTGTGTGTGTGTGTGTGTGTGCAGGCACACTCACATGTATAGACCTGTATTTGTAAGAACATGTCTGTGTGTCTGTATGTGCACATGTCTATGTCTGTGTGTCTGTACATCTGTGTGTGTGTTGGCCCTTCCAACATGCAATCTACTTCATGCACTTTTCCACAATAAGTTTTAGTGATCTCAGAACAAAGGATTTTTGTTCCTTCAATAGTTTTAAGATGTATATATGGTTTTACTTTCGTTATTAGTTCTTTGAGAATTTCATAAAGTGTGCATATTAACTTCCTTCCCCTGTTCCTCCCAGGTCCCGCTCCCTTCCTACCTACCCAACATTGCATCTTCTTCTTTTTTTTTTTTTTTTTTTGCTATCAAGTACAATTTGTGCTGCCCATATATTCTGGAAGAATGTGTAGTCTTCCACTGTAGCATGGTTAACTTACCAGAGGCTACACCCTTAAAGAAAACTGTCTCTTCCTTTTTCAGCAGATACCAATTGCCAATAGCTCCTGTGATAGGGATGAGACGTTGTACCTAACTTCCCTCTCTATGTTGAAATTTGGTCTGTCCTTGTGCATGCTGCCATAACTACTATGAGTTCATATGGACAACTGCACTGTTGTGTCTGGGAAAACACTATAATATCCACCTATTCTTCCACAGTGATCCCTGAGCCTAGGGAGGAGGTAGTATGTCATGAATGTCTTATTTAGGGCTGAGCAGTCTCTTATTCTCTGTACCCTAACCAGTTTGGGTGAGGAGAGGGGTCAGTGTTGGCCATCTATTACAAATAGTTGCCTGATGAGAGCTGAATAATACATTAGTCTCTGGGTATAATAAGTAATTAGAAGTCAGTTAAATACTATGTATATTTAGCAGAATAATAGTAGTAGCTTCCCCCCCACACATACCTTTGGACCTAATGTCACAAGTTCTTGTCCCGATCATGGTGTGGGATTCATCTTGTAGAGTGGGGCTTAGTTCCAATTAGAAAGTGGTTACTTACTCCCATGGCATTCATGCCACTATTGCCACAGAGGGCATGTCTTGCCAGGCCATTCAGTGTTATAGTACACTAGGTTCAGAGTTTACATCAGGGTAAGATTTATTATTACATTTTTCCCGATAGCATTCATAACACCTTCCCATCACTATTAAAGTTAGCCGAAGACAAATGTTAAAGGGAGAAGAATGGGGAAAGTGAGATTCCAGAAATCTGGAAGTAGAAATGTGAAAACTCCCCTGGAGTCTCTTGAACTCTCCTTCTCCCTGTCTCTCACTTCTTTTTAGAAAAAGAAATCTATGTCTAAACATATTTGATAGTCCTGGGGTTTGTGTTCAATTTTTGTAAGAGTCTGTTTGGATCATGTGAAAGGAAAAGTATCTTTGGCCATGGGCTGTATATTTCCAAGAATAAATAAATAAATAACTCTTACATAAAAGTTATTGGTTTACCATTTTTAGATTCATATAACCATAGCAATCATTAATTCATAGCAGCTGCAGTTACCTGCACTGGACCTGTACAAGACTTACCCTTTTGACAATCAATCATAGAAGAAGGTGAACAATTTTAATACTACTAAGGACACATTTCAAAATGATATCAATTCTATGTCCTGAGTGTCTTATCACAATGAAAGTTTTCCAAAATATATCCCAATACCTAAGAGTAACTGCTACCTCAGTGAGGACAAAGGCCATTCCCTGCAACAACAGCAACATTCAGGACTGTCACTGAAAAGAAGTTTTAAAAGGAACTGTGGTTGGGAGACCACATCCAGTGTCTGGAGCATGAACATGCTACACCAGTCTTATAGGTATTAATGTTCACTATTAAACTAACTAAATGAAAATACTCCCGGGCGGTGGTGGCACACGCCTTTAATCCCAGCACTCGGGAGGCAGGGCCAGGCAGATCTTTGTGAGTTTGAGGCCAGCCTGGTCTACAGAGTGAGACCCAGGACAGGCATCAAAACTACACAGAGAAACCCTGTCTCGAAAAAACAAAAAAAAAGAAAGAAAGAAGGAAAGAAAGAAAGAAAGAAAGAAAGAAAGAAAGAGAAGAGAAGAGAAGAGAAGAGAAGAGAAGAGAAGAGAAGAGAAGAGAAGAAAATACGTCAGTAATAAATAATCCTGTCACTAAAACCCAATATCATTGACATTTGGACATATAGTATAATGGCCTTCACAGGTATCTAAAATTAAATTAGTGCTCAAATTAAATTTATCTTTTTCTTTATGTGTGTATGTGTGCACATGTTCATACTTACATGTATATATCCTTTGACCGCCACATGCATACATGGGGAGTAAATTTAGCTGCTCATACTGCAAGAAAAAGGACTTTTACTCTCTGAGCTGTCTCTTCCGCCCAAGTTTTCTTTGCTTTGCTTTTTTTAATTATCAAATGGCATAATACTTTCAGAATGATCAAATTCAGCTTTAACTAGAAAAACTGTAATATTTTTCCAAAATCTATATTTTGTAAAAACAAATTATCTTTAAAGTCCCAACATACTCCTTCACTGTTGATAACTCTTTTTCTTTTGTTTGCATTTTGGTTAGTCACCCTAGATACTTTATGGAGGTAAAGCTGTATAGATAAAGTAAAGCGAGAAATTGCTTTCTTCCTTAGAGACCTGTTTATTTTGCAATCAACAAAAGATCAGGGAGGCACTTTGCAAACACAACAAATGAGGAGGCAGCAGTGAAATTGCTGGGAACCTTCAGTTTGTTTAAGTGCCTCCAGAGGAAATGACGGGGCTGCATACGTTAGCCTGTGGACATGTTGTGTATACGTCAGGGTCTAAAGTGTTAAATTCCTTAGTGTTTCCAAATGCAGTCTAAATGTCTATCTCTTCTCCAAAAGGGTTGCATAATTAATAAATTTCATATCACTGAACCAATTCTTTGCTCTTTTTGCTTGCAAAAGTCAGAGTTTATTTTCCTGTTCTCCCTTTGAAGACTGACGCTTGTGATAGATGGTGGATGACAGTCTAGGAATTCGACCAAAATGACAGTCCACACCCTATAAGCAGCTGTGGGCTGGCTACAGTTTGGTCTTTTGTGCACAGCTAGTGCAGTACAGCCAATGGAAAGAAATAGTCACACTTGAGCATGCCATCAATCCAAAAGGACATTTGCATTGGGTGTCAAAGACACCCAAGACATACCCAGTAGAGGTCATTCCAGTTTTCAGAAACATGAAAACAGGTGGGACAGTGTTGGCAAATTTGGCGCCAAACTTCTCTACAAATATTCTATCTAATTTCACCACTTACTGCTTCTACTCCAAGGGCCTGCCATGCCTAACTGATATTGCTACACAGGCATCCTTAATGATCACTACCTGTGATCCAATTACTGATATTGAACATCACATCATATAACACACTGCAGTGACACACCCATTCCCATAACCTTGAAGCTCTCAAAAATTTATCCCTGCAGTATTCAGCTCAATCTGACAGGAGCTAGTGGGGAGGCTTTTTGTTGGTTTTGTTTAGGGTTTTGGGTTCTTCTTCTTCTTCTTCTTCTTCTTCTTCTTCTTCTTCTTCTTCTTCTTCTTCTTCTTCTTCTTCAAGAACTCAAATTACAATAAAGTATTCTAAGCCAGTGGTTCCAAAAATTCAAATTCCTCAGCACTATCTGAGAGGGGTCTGACTCAACCTCTATACAATACCCCCTACAGACTCAGTGTTGACATGCTCTCCAATCACTTGCAATACAGTATTCTGGACTGTAGGAACTCTGTTTTGGAAGACACCTCCTTGTTAATTATATCCTGATTCTACTGTCAGAGAAAGAAAAAGACTCAATAGACTCTGTAGAAGTGACTGACAAACCCCAGTTCTCTTTTTTCATTTTTTTCTTCATTTCTTCTTTCTATTTTTTATTGTTCTTCTCTGTCTCTTTATTGTTATTCTTTCTTTAAAATTTCACCTGTCTCCTTCCACCATGGGATCAGGTTGGCTTTTCTAATATAGTGGTCCAATCAAAAATTTGGTTGTTGTCTTAGAGTCCCACCATTAGAAAATACATTCTCAAAAGTGTGGAGATTCATGACCCTAGGAAGCTATCATGACATCTCAGGAGGGCTGTGGTCACTATTCATGCATTTTCCAACTTGTCACTCAGTCAGAATGCTAGGGAAATTCTTCAAATGCATAGAATTCTGTCAGAGTTTTCCCCAAAAGCAAAAATCAAGAAGGCCCAGGATAAAATTCATTCTAAAAACAGCCCACTTTACACCAATTGCAGCATTCTAGACTGGTAATCACTGAGCAATAGCCCAGCTTTTACAGGGGAATAGAGACAGTTGGTTTATAAGAGGATGCTGGACTCAGGTCATTCTGATAAACTGTATCAGCTACAGTCAACAGTATGGGAGAGAAGAGAGAGAAGGAAAGAATGTTTTCAAAATAGATTACCATGTGCATTTAGAAATAAATCAAAAATCTAAATTTAAATGTAGGTATTGATACCCTTATCCCAAGTTTCTATTTCAGGTTCAGTATTAAACTATCTTAAAAGCAAACTGGCGAGGTGGCTCACTTAGCAGTTAAAGGGTGTTTACTGTTCTTTCAGAAGACCCAAGTTCAATTCCCAATACCCGTGCTGAGTAACTCAAAACCAGAGCTAATTACAGCTCCAGGAGATCTATGCTCTCTTCTGGACTCTATAGGCACACAGACACAGACACAGACACAGACACACACACACACACACACACAGAGAGAGAGAGAGAGAGAGAGAGAGAGAGAGAGAGAGAGAGAGAGAGACCACTCATTCACACAAAATACATACATATACACACAAAAAAATTTATCAAAAAGTTGTCTTAGGATAAATGAGATAAAAAGCAATTTGATTTTCAAATAACCACTCTCCACTAACAGAAAGTATCTAGAACACAAGAAGTAGCTGTTATTTTTTTAATGGCTAAGTAGTTGATACAATATGTTGGAATAAGATGAGGCACAGGACAACCTTTTGAAATATCCCATGTGATCAGAGTCTGAAGTTTGCTTAATTTATTAATGTCAGCCTATACTTGGTAACTAAAATAGGATAATATCACCATTCATGAATAACTAGTGTAAGGTCTAATAGAACTTCATTTTTTTAAAAAAAATGTGTAAAACCTAACCTAGCATCTCTCTTGGGTTGTGGTGGTACATGGCTGAAATCTTAGCACTTGCCAGGTTAGAGGCAGGCAAATGAGGAGTTCAAAGCTAGCCTCAGTTACATATGTGTTCATGGTCAGTCAGAGCTACATGAGACCCAATTCCAGGAAACACAGTCCAAAAAAATTAACCAAGCATTGGACAGTACTGCTGAGTCCAGCCTGACCTTTGAACAGTCCTTGGTATAGGGGAGTGTGGACTGAGAAATAATAGATATGAAAAGTAGAGACATAGATGTAAAAGGAAAAGACAGAGACACAAAATAGGTTAGTGAGGGCTCTGAGTCAATACCACAGTCTCCCAAGTTTATTCCTCATGGGCTTTTTACACACCTCCACATCTCGAGGACACTATTGTGATGATATATTGTGCACCCCAGTAAAACTTGTCTGGGGATCAGAGGATAGAGCTAGCCACTAGATTAGACATAGAGGCCAGACAGTGATGGCACACTGTTACAGTCATGTTAAGATATACATATATATATTTTAGGTATACATTTCAATTAGGTAGGTAATCTTCAAACATTTCAAATACCTACAGAATATAGCATTTAAAATATTTTAAAAATTTAGACTTCCTGGACAATGAGACACATCTGTTCCTGGCAGCACCAATTTACTTCAAAGAGAACAATAGGAGTCCACAACACTCCATATGGAGTTTATCTTCTTCTTGGCAAAAATAGCCATTTGGACAAGAAACTGTTCTTGCCTACACTGCTTGTCAAAATGTTGTATCAAGTAGACATGCAGGACCCATAGGAAGGTGGCCACTGAACTTTGCAAGACAGTCCTTCAGGTTCCTGCTTCACAGAAGAAACTGCCAGACATTCTACAGGACACAGAGAAAAGTGACTGAGAGACTAGGCCTATAGGCTAAAGATGGATGCCCAACGCTGCAGAGGAACTTTGGATGACTGTCCAGGCAGGCAGTTGTCTCTGTCATTTCCAGAGTTTTAAAAGTTGCTTACAATGCATTTCCTGTTTACTTAGGTAATATTGAATCCTTCTGAGGTCTTTGATGTAATTGAAGACTAGATAGTTATAATTATGATTTTCCTTGATTATGATAAGAGATAAGGTAGATATGAAACCTTAGACTTACAAATACAAGATAAATAGAATATTTCTTTGAATTTGCCAAATATAAATAGACTAAACATTGCAACTGTAATTCTTCCTTGATAACTGTTTTGATATATATAATTTTACTATGTTAAAACTTTCCTTTTTAATTAAACAGAAAAGGGGAAATGCTGTGGGAATAACACTTTTGTACATTGGTTTAATAAAATGCTGGTTGGCCAGTATCCAGGCAGGAAGTATAGATGGGAGAAGCAGACAAACAGAATTCTGGGAAGAGGAAGGCTGAGTCAGGAGACACCAGCCTGCTGTCCAGGGAGCAGCATGTAATGGCACACAGGTAAAGCCACAGAACATGTGGCGACATATAGATTAACAAAAATGGGCTTAGTTTAAGTGTAAGATCTAGTCAGTTGTAAGCCTGAGCTAATGGCCAAACAGTTTTAATTAATATAAGCTTCTGTGTGTTTACTTGGGTCAGAGTGGCTGCAGACACAGGAAAACTTTCTGGCTACAGCACACACCCTTAATCCTATCACCCAGGAGACAGAGATCCAACTAAATCTCAGTGAGTTCAAGGCCACACTGGGAACAAAGCCAGGCATGGTGGCACACGCCTTTAATCCCAGCACTTAAGGTCTCATGCCTTTGCTACCAAGTATTTGGGAAGCACATACACACCTTTAATCCCAGCACTAGGAAGGAAGGAAGATGGCAGGGCACAGTATATAAGGCATGAGTAAACAGGAAGTCTTGCTCTTTAGACTGAGCATTTCATAGAGGTAAGCTAGTGGCTGCAGCCGTTCAGCTGAGTTCCATTCGGGACTTTCAGTCAGAGAAAACAGAATCAGCTGAGGAGCTGGCGAGGTGAGGTTGGCTATGGCTTGCTCTCCTTCTCTCATCTTTCAGCTTTCACCCCAATATCTGGCTCTGGGTTTTCTATTAATAAGACTGTTTAGCAATTTGCATTACACACCATGGTTCAAGGTACAAAGTACAGACAAGTGTAACAACTTCTAAATTCTCAAAACATCTAGTAGCCATGCCTTATGGTAAAGTATCCTGTAATTAGGCCTTGAAGTACAAGGCACCAGGTAACCACGCCTTAGGCCAAAACATCCTATTATGCAACCTTGCAGGGCAAAATAAACTTGGGCTCTCTGACCTTGAATCAGGATGGAATAAGGCCACACTATGGAGTCTGTGTGGGCCCCCACATAGTATATTATGAATCTTTCACAAAGAAAGGGACGTTTCCAGTGTTTAGCCAAAATTTAAAACTTACTGTTGAAAAGAGTAAGAATAGGACTTCTCTTCATGTAAAAAAAAAAAAATTGGTCAAATATCCCTTATGGTTATACTTACATTTTCTTTTCTTCTCTGTGTTTTGTATTTTCAGTTCTCTAAAATAACCATTTGTTTCATGAGATAGAAAGAGAACCAACATGTGTTTGAAGAAAAGAATGGGGATGAAGAGGAGGAAAGAAAAGAAGAAAATGGGGAGACTGAGAAGAAGAAAGGGGAGCAGAAGGAAAAGAAAGCAGGATGAGGGAGAGAGAGGGGAGCAAAAGGAAGAAAAATAGAGAAGAGAGAGAAAAGAGGAAGAGAAGAAAAGAGTAAAGGAAGGAGGAAAAGAGGAGAGGGGGAAATACCTTATGAAATTGAAAAGGAGAAAGCTGAATGGGAGAGATAGATGGGGGGGTTGCACAGTACTGTGCCTTCATTATAAAAGGGCAAAACCTTCAAAACCCACGGAGTTGATATGGTTCTGCCAGTGGGAGATAGCTGAGACTCATAACTCTCAATTCTGGAATTCTACTATCTGCTTGTTGAAGAAAGGAATCTGGGAACCAAAGCAGGTCATTGAAACACACTTTCTACAACTGTCCTACAAAACATGGAACAAAAACCTCATTCCCTGTTGTGGTAAAGAAGCTACTGAGAAATTTAAATCCAAATTGAAAAGTGATTTTCTTTCTCACTCTTTTGTGTGTACGTGTGTATGGATGTGTGTGTGTGTGTGTGTGTGTGTGTGTGTGTGTGTGTTTATTCTATGTACATGTGTGGGTGCAGATGAGGTCACCCATGCATGTGAGTATGAAAGTTGTGCACAGATCAAAGTCTAGTGTTTTCCTTAAGCACTCCCCGCCTTACTTTTTGAGACTGAACCTAGAGCTCATTGACTTGGCTACGCTGGCCAGCCAGGAAACTCCAGGGATCCTCCTGTCTCAGCTTCCCCATTGCTAGGCTTACAGGCACAAACTACTGTGCCCAGTTTTTACATGGGGATTAAACTCAAGTCCTATTGCTTTACTCAGCAAGCACTTGACCCACTGATCCATTTCTCCAGCCACAAAGCAGTATTTGTAAACCCTCCAGTTACAATGCCCCTTCAAGAGAACACAGTGTGGAAAAGCATGAAAACAGATCAAGAATGCCTTCTAAGGATACCACATTCTCAGTGTCAGGATTTGAAAATCTCCAGCTTTCCTGGTTTCTAGACTGCCTCTATGATCACACCATGAGAATTCTCTGTCAGGAGCCAGTCATTCAACTGTCAATTCATATCAGTTGATCGTACACATTACCAGTCATTACTGTATACCACAAATTCACTTTAAAAAGTTCAGGATAAAAATAAAAAGAGTGGCATAAAATAGTTGCATGATTGTGGTCCAGGCATGCGCTATCAGTTGAATATTTTAAAACTTTAAATCTTCATGAGATGATAATGTGAAAACCTGTATAACTATGTGTTAACATTTGCTTCAAAAAGAAACGGCCATGGGCTTGAGAGTGGCAGCTTGACAATGCATCTGTTAGAAGCAGAATATGACAGATGAAAGTGAGCAAAACCAGAAGCAGACTTTGGGCTAACAGTTGTTCAGAATCCTTACACAAACCATGTCTTCGCATTGATAAAAAAGCAATCATTTGTCACTTGGTGACATTTAAAATGTCCCAGCCAAGGGCCAAAGAGAAGGGTCAGCTGGTAAAAGCACAAGCCTGACAACTTGAGTTCTATCCCTTGATCTCAAATTAAGACATACATGTGGCAGTGTGCATCTGCAATCCCAGAACTCCCATGATGAGAGAGGATGCAGGCACAGGAGAGATCAGCTGGGCCTGCTAGTGAGGTACAAAGCCTAGCCGCAGACAGGAGAGATGCTCTGCTGCAAAGATGTGGAAGGAAGGCCAGAAGAGACTCCTGAAAGTTGTCCTCTGATCACCAGGCCTTTTCTGAGATATGTACGCAGACACACGCACATGTGCATCCACGTACATACACAAGGTAAATAATCTTTAGAAAAATTAGGAACATGAATTAAACGACTCCCTAATATAAATGAGAGTTTTCAATACTTCTTTTCTCTGAGGACTATCAAAAGGACTTGGGTAGCGCAGCACATGAGTGAGGCGTATTCAGTAAAAACAAAGAATTTCCCTGTGTACCAGATGAACTGCCCCCTTTTCATGCCATTTGTGGAGCCCAGCCACCCATGGTAATAACACTTGCTGGCATCATTGTCTCAGGACACAACTTGTCTGTGCTTTGGGGACCCTCCATTAACCAAGAGAAATTAACCACCCCTGCTTTCCACAGGATCCTGTAAAATGCCGATGGAGCAGGAAATCGCTGTAAAGTTCCCTGAAATCCTCTGGGGATGTCCTGTAACATTTTCCATGGAAATGTCTTAAAATATTCCATGCAATTAGCTCCACTTAAAGAAACATTTGTCAACTTGTTTTAGCTTCTTAAAGGTGACGTTTTTCCCTCTTGAATATGTGTCATTTATGAAAGAGAGAAGGAGGCTTCTGTGGCTTAACAAAATCCGTAGACATCATTCCCACCACGGCATTCTGATTGACAGAAACCTAATAATGGCAAGATTAATTTCAACCAAAACCAAAGAAAATATTATAAATGGGGAACAGAGATGGTGGAGTATAGAAATTGATCATTTTTACAGACATTTGGGGGGTGGGTAAAGGCAAAGTGCTACATTTTCGTGGGTCCATTTCCCAAGTTCAGAAAATATTCAATTACCTGAGAGGAAAAAGTCTCACTGTTACCATGTAAACCCGGATATTTCATGTGCATTGAAACTGACACTCTCAGACTCCTCACACGACACCAAGAAAATGTGCTGAAAGTCAACCCAGCTTTTCCAAAACAGAATAATGTCACCACACCTGCTAGGGATGGAAAACAGGTGTATGAGTGAGACTTTCTGGATGTAGGACTTTACACTCCATCCCCAGGTGGCTTATCTACAGCCTGTTCTAGACATGGGTCACTCCTAACTCACTGTGCAGTGATTTTTCCACTGGGATCCCTGGGGCTTTTGTGATGGATGGCTGCCAACATGCAGAATTCCCAGAGGTCAGTTTCCATCCCTGAGCTCTGATACCCTTATGCTCCTTGTAATTTATCAGAGTCCTGCCACCCACAGATCCTCATTACCTGTCCCAGCCTTCTCAGCAGCAATTTAAAGCCAAAAAGTCCCTTGTCTGTTGGATTGCTTTTATCAGGAGTTGGTACTCAGATTCTTTGTGTCATTGGTGTCTCAAAATTTTTCTGGCTGATCTTTGGTTGACCTCCACAGTAAAGGGGGAGCTGGGTGGGGTGGGTGAGAAATGTCCCCACAGACTCATGTATTTGAACATTTTGTCCCTAGTTGGTTGGACTTTTTGAGAAGTTATAGAAACTCTAGGAGGTATAGCTTTGCTGGAGGAAATAATGTCACTGAGGGTAGGATTTGAGAATAGCCTCACCCTACTTCCTGCTCCTTCCACACACACACCTCTCTGTCTCTCTCTTCCTCTCTCCTTCTCTTTCTGTCTCTCTCCCTCTCTGTCTCTCTCCCTCTCTGTCTCTCTGTCTCTGTCTCTGTCTCTCTGTCTCTCTCTCTCTCTATCCCTCACTCTCTCCTGAACTCCTCCTTCCTCCTTCGTCCCTCTTATTTCCTTTCATTCCCCTCTCTGCTTCCTGCTTGATGAAATGTTATCAGTCATGCTACCACCATGCATTCCAATGCCATGCCTTCCAATGCCATGCCTTCCGATGACACACCTTCCGATGCCATGCCTTCCTCACTAGGATGGACTATATCCCTCCAGAACTGGAAGCCAAAATTAACTTTCTTCCCTGTGCTGCTTTTGCTCATGATGTTTAATCACAGCAACAGAAAAGTAACTGCCACAAGTGAAAAAAATAGAAGGGTTCGTTTGGTTTCAAATGGTATTTTCCAAAGATTGGAAAAACTAAAAGCTGTAATGTCAGTGACAGTGGGCTGGATTAAGAAAGGGATATCAAAGACAGGGGCCTGGGACAGCAGCAGGCTGGCCATCAATTCCCCTGTTAAAACAAGTGGGGAATAAAGGAAGACAAGATCTATGAATGAGATAGAATTCAGCTAACAACAGTCATGGGATAAAGACAGAACAAAACCTAGTATGTGAAGCAAAAGCCAAACTGAGAAATAACCAACTAGGAGTTACCCAGCTGAAGCAAGCAGAGGCAACACCAAAAAGTTATTAAGATAGGTAAAAATTAATTAAAATAATGAGCTCAAAAGTCCTGATGGATACATGAAATTTCAAACAAATTTGTATGAGCAATACATCATTTAAATCCAACACAAAAAGCCTAGAACCTAATTTTGACATCCTCCCAATGTAGCCCTGGACAGGGGGGTGGGGGATCCCTCTTTTATGACAAGATCAAAATTAGGGATCAGAAATGGAAAAGAATGAGAAGACTAAGAGGAGGCAGAGGAGAAGCTGGACCATCCAGAACTGTTCTCAGAATGCTCTGGGAATCAATGTGGGTCAATAATAGAGAAGAATTAAGCTTAATGTAAGAATGAGAAAATCATTTCTCATTAAGCTGAATGAGGACACATGACGTTGCCTGGGTTACAAACATGGCTGGGAGCATCCAGGGAGATGCCCAGAGAATGCCATGTCCCTAGTGATTGTACCAGAGCCTCAGGCACACCTCATATGGATTCTTCTCATATTATTCTCTTCACCTAGTCACCTGTATTATGTGCAAGACTAGAATTTCAATATATGGATTTGCATGTGAAAAAAAAAAACAAATTTTATTTGTGAATATATAGTATGAGCTACCTCCTTCAAAGCTGATCAACAAAGTTAGTTAATGAATATTTATTAGGCTGAATGGCAAACACAGGATATTAAGGAGGATGGTTGATATGCGCGATGTGAATACTTCATGAAACCAATCAAAGAAAGCTAAGAAAATGTAAGACTCTGTCACAGACATAGACTTGCCAGTGTGATGGGATCAAATCTGTCTCCTTGTTTGCCCTATGTACTGTTTGTAAGGATGCTGTCAATCGTTAGCTTTGCAAATGTTCTGTTTGTATTGTTCACACATCCAACTGACACATCCTACTCTAAGGCATCTCATCAGGGCACCTTGATTTTTCCTAGTCCTGGAGTCCTTCCTTCCCATCTGCTTGTTTTCAGATTTCTCTATTGGAATCAATGCAACAATGTTGCAATTTTAAAGGTTAACTCATAGAGAGCAGTCCCACAATTCTTCAGGCTCTAGGAAAGAAGGGTAGTGGAAGGAAGGGATAATAATTTCTCTGCAGCCCTAAGTTCTTGAACAAAAGTGTTTGGCTTTCCTTATTATTTAAAAAAATTAATGAGAAATTTTAAAAAAAATACCTATGATTGCACTTTTCTCATTTTATACTCATTTTATATGTCCCTATCAACAAAACTCCAATCGTTTTGGTCCTCCCAGGATGCCAGACACGGAAAGTTCTTTTTTATCCAGGTCATTAATGAATTCAGGCTAACATGAATTGCTAACAAAGAAGCTTTATCTGTGTTACATTGAATATTTGCAGAGGCAAAATGGCAAGCTCCTCTGGAGGGACTCTGGCAAGTGATAATCAAAAGTATCGAGGAAACAAATGGGAAAAGGAGATAAGTTTTGTGCGAACTCTATTCGTATTTCAGAAAGACGAAGTTAAAAGGGTGAGACAGATTTAAGGCGCACTCAGAATTATACAATGGAAAAATACCACACTGAAGATTAAAGGCCTGCCTGCTAAATAGATAATGCCAAATTTGATGAGAAAATACATTACATTTCCTTTCCTTTGAAGCCTTGGTTGATATTTTCCACTTTTACTGGAAAGAAACATGCTCAAAGATGTCACTCAGCACTTGGTCAAAGGGGAGCCCCTCTCCAGAGGCAAAAACATGGAGGAAGGGCCTAAATGCTCTTTCTGTGAGGTATAAGGGCTTTGGGAGTTCAAAATCAGTTTGCAAACTATCGGAAATTTACATTGGGTCCTTTGTTGTTTTTAGCTTTTTTTTTTTTCCTCTCTAACAAAAACTAAACCGGTAAAAGGGCTCAATATAGAAGGAAGGAAGGAATAGCACTTTTGATTTACTCTGTAATTTTTTTCTTGCATTTTACTCATGCTTTAATTTACCATCAGGTAACTGCTGACTTTGCTCCCTCCAAACAACATAGCTTAAAGAACTCACACATGCACGCACTCACAGGGCTGTTAGAGTCTGGAAATTAAATGTCCCCGCCTCCTCCCAGAGGCTAAAAAATATTTGAACAGTTGTTCCACAGTAGATGAAGCTGTTTGAGAAGCTTTTGGAACTTTCGGGAAGGTGGAGTCTCACTAAAGAAAGTGGTGACTCGGCAGTGAAGAGCCCTTGATGCTCTATCAGAAGACCTAGGTTCGGTTCCCAACACCCATACCAGACAGCTGACAACCACCTGTAATTCCAATTCCAATGGATTTGGTGCCTTCATCTGGCAGCCACGGGGTACTGCATGCGCATGGCTCACATACAGACAAACAGGCACACGTGTAAATAAAAATATTTTCTTTAAAAGAAAGAGCCCAATCCCACTTACTGCCTGGTCTTTCCTTCTTGCTCCCAAGAAATGTGACAAGCAAGCAGACTCACTCTCCTGTGCCCTGTGCCTTTCGTTTTATAACGGACTGTATTCCCTTAAACCATGATTCATCCATCGAGCTTAAGTGGCTTCTTGTGAGATGTTTGTGTCAGCGAGAAAATAATACCCAACTAAGCCGACACAGAGTCAAAAGACCTAAGAATTTCTTGTAACTCTTCCCTTGACTGTTGAGGCCCCTGGTTGCTTGCCTGTCTCACACAATGCTGTACCATGCTGACTTAAACCTTCAGCTCTCTCTTGTCGTTCTCCATCTGAAAAGTATAACCAAGATGACCCTGTCTTTTCTCTGTGTTCCACAGCCATGCCCTCTGCTTCAGAGGGCTCTGTTGCCATCTTAAAACTCCTTATTTTCTGCAAATCTTGCCTCCTTATTTTACACATGACGCTGAAAATTATAAAGCTGGTCCTGACAGTGACTTTTTCCCACACCTAAGAGCCAAAAGTACATTTGATTGGCATTCCAGACATGACCTGACAAATCCTAGTCGAGTAAGGTAACCTAGATTAAAACGCTAAGTGCCACACCTGTCAAATAGTCAGGAGCATGCACTCATTTGGTTGGTCAGTAAATGAAACAAAATACAAGCCTCCAGACATGTCACATGCTAACATGGAAGAGAACAGAATGTCAGAATTAGGACTGGCATTAATCGAAAAGTCTTCTCCAGACCTTGGCTCCTGCCTCTCTCCCCCATGAAAGTTCAAGGCAAAATGCATGAATTCCAAGAAAGTGTGCAAAAAGAACCAAGAGCAAACCTGGATTTCTACCTTGTTTTAGAAATCAAAGGCACCGGGCGTGGTGGCACACACCTTTAATCCCAGCACTCAGGAGGCAGAGCCAGGCAGATCTCTGTGAGTTTGAGGCCAGCCTGGTCTACAGAGTGAGATCCAGGACAGGCACCAAAACTACACAGAGAAACCCTGTCTCAAAAAAAAAAAAAAAAAAGCTACTGATCTAACATTTTAGTTGATATCCTTTATTGAAACAATATCAAAACCCATCTAGACAACTGGAGCACAGAGCATGCTTGACTCTGTTAGATAATCATTTCTCAATGACAAGAACAAAGTGGTCCAGTATTCACAATATTATTTCTCGGCTCATAGTTTAAAAAAAAGGCTATTTTTTTGTCTTCTGTGGAAAGATCTGTTCCTGAAAACCCTTTTTGTTCCCCAAACACCCATTATTTCTTAGAGGGACAAAGCAAAGGGTTGAGTTATATATTCCCTAGTGGTTTTTTTTTTTTTTTTGTGTGTGTGTGTGTGTGTGTGTGTGTGTGTGTGTGGCTATGTTTATATAGTACTTTCAAGGTAGAATGGAGCTGTATCAGTAGTTTGCTGGTGGGAGACCCCAGAAGTGATCTATGGCTTTTATTAAAGGAACAGGTTTCAAGCTAAAGAATTTCTGTTTTTAAGGAGCTGGGAAGAGGGCTCACTTGAGAAGTACTGAGAACAAAAACATAAGGATGGAAGTTTGTAAGATGAATTGCTAAATGATCTTATTAATAAAAAACCCAGACTCGGATATTGGGACTAAAACCTGAGAGATCATAGGAAAAGGAAAAGCCACAGACAACCTCACCTTACTGACACCTCAATCTCCAAAGAGACCTACTTCCTGTATACCCACGCCTATATGTCTGTCTGTTCTGCCATCTCATCTCCTCTCTCCGCCCAGCTACATCACTTCCTCTTCCTGCCTAGCTCTGTCACTTTCTGTCTGTCTGTACAGACCTCCAGACCTTTATGGTTAACTAGTGTTGGAATTTAAGGTTCAAGTGTGGCCTTGAACTCCCAGAGATCCAGATGGATCCCTGCCTCACGAGTGATAGGATTAAAGGTATGTGCTACCATTGCCTGACCTCTATGTTTGCTGTAGGGGCTGGCTTTTTCATCTGATCCTCAGATAAACTTTATTAGAGTGCACAATATTGGGGGACACAATACATCACCACAGAAGTTTGCTTCTCCAGCACCAAATGAAAATCTGAGTGTGGAGGCTGGAGAAATGGCTCAGAGGTTAAACATTCTAATTACTCTTGGGAGAGACCCTGGTTCAGTTTCTAACACCCACACGGGGACTCACAATCATCTGTAACTCCAGTTATGAGGAACCCTATCCCTTGTTCTAGCATCTGCAGGCACAAAACCTATACATAATACACACACACACACACACACACACACACACACACACACACACACACACACGTGCATGCAAACAAAACATTCATACACATAAAAGAAACCTTAGAGAAAAAAAAGCTAGGCATAACAGTGTGAGCCTGTAATCCCAGGGCTGTGGAAGCAGAGACCGGAGGGTCCCTATGGATCACTGGCCAGCTAGTCTGACCAAATGAAGGAGCCATGCTTAGTAGGAGATCCTGTCCCAAAACATAAGACGGTAGAAGAAGATGACAGATATCAACCTCTAACCTTCACATGAATGCACAAGCATTCACCCACATGTGCACATATACACACATACCACACATACACATACAAAGAATTTTTTATTTCTAAGTTTTCATTCATGTGTATATTCTAAGCTGAGAAAATTTCTTCTCATATCCTTCTGCCCTCCTTCCCCCCCCACCCCCACCAACCTCTTGTTAGTCCCCTTTCCCCCTAAAAAGTTTTACTTTTATTTTTGTGTCGATATACATACATGAATTTATGTATCTATATGAAATACAGTAATCACAGATGAGAGAAAATGAACTTTGTCTCTGGGGTTGGCTTAATTCATTCAGTGTGATTATCTCCATTTTCCTGCAAACAGTGTAGCGCTATTCTTTATCGACTTCTGTTTTCTTTTCTTTTTCATTTCTTTTTTTTCCCCCTTTGTTGTTGTTGTTGTTTTGAGGCAAGGTTTCTCTGTGTAGCCCTGGCTGTCTTGGAACTTTCTATGTAAACCAAGCTGGCCTTGAACTCAGAGATGCACCGGCCTCTGCCTCACGAGTGCTGGGATTAAAAGCGTGTGCCACCATGCCCAGCTCAGTTCTTTATGGTTTGTGTTCTCATACCCCATTTTCTCTCTGTTCCTCTGCTGTTGGACACTTAGATTGATCCCATTATTTAGATACTGCAAGTAAACATTTGTGTGAAAGTGTCTCTTCAATATGTTGGCTTGAAGTCCTTTGTGTAAGTACCCACGAGTGATTTAAAGACTTATGACAGAACAGCTCACAAGGCAAGGTTTTCAGGGTGAAACAAATGCAGCCCACGAACCTGTACCCCTGCTCTTTGTACAGACCTTGAGTCAAAAGCCCAGCCTCATAAGCAAGGGGTTTCTGACTCTGATTAGCTATCATGTAGGATGAAGGAAACCTTTTACTTTTGGAAATATACTAAAATACTATATTAGAATTGCTCCACAATAACCCAGTTGGAAAGAGGACTTCGATCAGGGTGACAAGGAGCAACAGGACTGGTGAGCAGCTATTTTCTCTCTTTTTTTTTTCTTTTTTTTTGAAACAGTAATGTGTTCAGGACAGTTAGCTATAATCTACTCTCTGTTAGAGGTGCATAGGACTTCCTGTTGTGGCCTGGAAGTCAAATGTTCTACGAGAAAAGCATAGGCTTATATGCTTGAATGCTTGGTCCCCAGTAGGTGGCACCATTTGGGAAACTTCTAGAACCTTTTGGAGGTAGAGCCTCACTGGAGGATGTGAGTCACTGAGTCTGGGCCTTGAGGTCCTGGAGCCCAGCTCTATTTCCTGTTCCCTCTCTGCTTCCTGGGTGTGGATGAAATGTGGCCATCCAAGCCCCGATCCTGTCACCATGACCTCCCCACCTGGTGCCATGTCTTCCCCATAGTGATGGACTGTATCCTCTAGAACAGTGAGCCAAATTAAACACCTTCACCCTTATGTTGCTTTTATCAGGATGATTTTTTTAATCACAGCAACAGAAAAATGAGACACCTCCTTTATATAGTAAAAAACTTATATTTCCCTTAAATAGTGAAAGCTATGTAAACTGTGTTTTAATGTATTACGTCTCTTCATTTCTTAGCTACATAGTATTAGAAAAATTGCTGTCTGAGCCTGTTTCCTCAGTGTAGGTTTTTATAGTGATGGCTGCCTTTTGGAGTGTCAATACAAATGAGACTGTGTGCCCAAAAAGCAGTAGTGGCTCCCAGAGGAAAGGGCACGTCTGTGTGACCTGGCCTCTTCTCCGAGACAAACTGTTGAGTAGACTCGGCTACCAGACTTCAAGTGAGTGGATTCTTTTCTTTTGTCCATGTGTCAGCCAGAGTCTAGACTAAGCTTAAACTTCTGCTGGCTTTTTGAAACCAGATAAGGCTTCGAGAATTCAGCTTGCCGAGTGGAAAGCTAGAGCTCTAATCTCCCTGTGACCTCCCTTCCAACTCCCACCCTTTTCAAAAGAATACAAATATACATTTGGAGTTTCCATAAACAAGAACACTTGTCAAGTAGGTTTGTGTAGACTGCAGAAAAATGTTCTTTTGATTCTGATCCTGAAAACACAAGACCGATCAACAGTTCTGAGAAACAGTATCAACAAAAGCTTTCTGATTAAACCATTTCCAAGCTGCCCATGAAAAACTAATTAAACAAACTTTCGGTGATCATTGATGCCTTTTTGAATAGTCCTAACCTTTTGAATATTTCGAATTAAGACTCTTTTTATTAACCAGACTTAGTATTGAATCCCAGGGCAGCTAATGATGTAAACGAAAGGATGAGAGACCTAATATTGTTTACATGGTGGCCATTCTAACTCTAGATTCATTTTTTGGACATGGGGGTACAATTTTTCTTAACAGACCAAGGCCTTTCCATGCACAAGCACTGTGCTTAGGCGTTCAAAGAATTAAGACAAGGTATAAAGAAAAATCACACCTGGCCCTGCGAAGGAGAAGTGGATGAGATCCACATGAGTGGACTAGGTATGGTGGGGGTGGCAGAGGGCAAGGAGTGGGGGACGAGAACATAGGGAAATGGGATGGTCAAGCTAGAACAGGGACAGAGTGGGAGGGCGGGGAGGAAGATACCATGATAGATGAGGACATCATGGGAATAGGAAGAGGCAGGGTGCTAGGGAGGCTCTCAGGAATCCACAAGGATGACCCCACCTTGGTCTGCTGGCAGTGGTCCAGAGGGTGCCTGGACTGGCCTACTCTGGTGATCAGTCTAGTAAATACCCTAACTGTCATCACAGAGTCTTTGTCCAGTGACTGATGGAGGCAGATGCAGAGATCCATGGCTAGGCACCTGGCTGAACTCCGGGAATCCAATTGATGAGAGAGAGGAGGGATTCTGCAGGCGAGGGACATCGAGATCACGCTGGGAAGATGTGCAGAGATGACCAGCCACACTAGTGGAAGCCCATGAACTGTGGACTGGTGGCAATGGAGTCCCCATGGGACTGGACTAGGCCCTCTGGATACGGAAGACAGTTGGGGGGGGGGGCACCCAGGCAGAGGGATCAGGATCTGTCCCTGTTGCATGGGTAGGCTTTTGGGAATCCAGTGCCTGTGGTGTGACACCTTGCACAGCCTTGGTACAGTAGGAAGGGGCTTGGACCTGCCTAGGCTCAGTGTGCTGCGCTCTGCTGACTCCCCATGGGAGACCTTGATTTGGGGGATGTGGGGATGCAGGGTGGCTTGGGAGAGAGGGCTGGGGGGTTGAAAGAGGGGGGATCTGTGGGTAGTATGTGAAGTGAGTAAAAAATTTCTTAATAAAGAAAAATGAGAAGAAGAAAAAAAAAAGAAAAATCACACCAACAACCATCATGTGCTGTGGGTTACTGCGTTCCAGGCATTGTTTGGCATTCTCCATGTAGCCATTTGTCTTAGTTAGGATTTCTATTACTGTGAAGAGACACCATGACCATGATAACTCGACAACTCTTATAAAGGAAAACATTTGAGGTGGTGGCTTACAGTTTCACAGATTTAGTCCATTATCATCATGGCAGGGAGCATGGTGGTTGGGAGTACGGCCATGTGCAGGCAGACATGATGGTGGCTACATCTTGATCAGAAGGCAACAGGAAGTAATCTGCCTCGCTGGGTGTGGATTGAGCATATATGAGACCTCAGAGTCTGCCTCCACGGTAACGCACTTCCCCCACCAAGGCCACACCTCCTAATAGTGTCACTCTCTTTGGGAGCCACTTCTTTCAAACCACCACACCATTCATTGAACAAATGACCGGTATTTACTTTGTTTGGCAAGACTCAGTGTCTACAGATACTTCAGTGATTAAAATGCATAGAAATTCCTGTCAGCATGGAGCTGATGGGAAACAAAGCCATTGAATTTAACAACTGAAAGAACTATATGAGGGCAACCCCTTACAGTTCCCATTTACAGAGGAGCATATTGATACATAGAAAGTATAAGCTACTTCTTTAATATTCCAGTGGATGATAAAGCCAGTCTTTATATTCAGGCACTTGCTCTCCAGAGCCCAGGCTCCTTGTCATACTGATATTTTCCATGATTTTTATATTTTGCAATCCAAGAAACAGACCAACCAGAGAGCAGACCGCAGAATGACACTCTACCTAGGAAACTTTATTGCACCGAATAATTCCAGGATACATTGTTAGATTGGTGACCCAAAACAGATATGTAGAAGGCAAAGTTTAATCAATTAAGACCCACCTGA
Source organism: Peromyscus leucopus (assembly GCF_004664715.2). Classification (NCBI taxonomy): domain Eukaryota; kingdom Metazoa; phylum Chordata; class Mammalia; order Rodentia; family Cricetidae; genus Peromyscus; species Peromyscus leucopus. The sequence goes on from NC_051086.1 coordinate 81,676,151, forward strand.
GTAGGACCTGGTGGTATCAGTACTGAGGTGGGAGCAGTTAATAAGGGTGCTTACCACACAAATATGAGGACTGAGTTTGATCCGGAGCATTCGAATGGTGAAGGAGGAAGAGGAGCACTCAAGTACGATACCATACCTGATAATCCTAGCTTTGAGGAGTAGAGACATGAGGATCCTTGAATCCCACTGGCCAGTCAGTTAGTGGAGTCAGCAAGCTCCCAATTCACTAAGAGGCCCATCTTAACAAAACAAGGAGGAAACAAATTGAGCAAAACATTCTTTCAGGTTGATCTCTGGCCTACACACAATTGTGCACAAATGTGTACATATACCTACATGCATATACACACACATACATAAACACATACACACAAGACAAATAATACAATACAAATACATGTATATTGAAAGAGGAAAACTCACCCAGGCCACTCCACTCCTTCCTCTAGGCCACCCTCACCAGCTTCACCCTGTGCCATTGCTCTTATCAAGTATTATCATAAAATTTCAAACCTCTGGAGTGAGGAGATGGCTCAGTCAGTAAGGCACCTGCCTTGCAAGCATGAGGACTTGAGTTCTGATCCCCAGAAGCCATACAAGAAGATGTATGTGATGAGGCACACTTGTAATGCCAGTGATGGCAAGACACAAGGTAGATACACATGGGTCCCTGAAGCTAGATGGCCAACTAGCCTATAGGCGAATAAGAGACCTTGTCTCCAACAAAAAGGGGAAAGGTACCCAAGGAACATACAACTTCTTTGCTGATATCAACTTGGATGCACACACACACACATACACACACACACACACACAGAGAGAGAGAGAGAGAGAGAGAGAGAGAGAGAGAGAGAGAGATGAGTTGCAAAACCTTAAACTGAATGGAATTTCAGATAATTCTGACTCTTTCAAGCTGAGAACTAGCTAGCCTGTGATTGGCATCTCTCTTCTCAGACCTAAATTAAACCTGTAAAGCCGCGTATCACATTTCTAATTCTTTCTCTCCTTGACCTCTTTGCCACTTCAATCTCTTAACCCCAAATCACAATTGGTACAACAGCCCCAAGCCTAACCATTTCCATCAAACTCCTGCCGGATATAGGCTTTGCAATACTGAGACTGGAGGGCAATTACCTTTCACCAAATAAGGGTCACACGTAATTTCCTGAGAACCTCATAAACTTCACATAATCCAAAATAATTGGACATCTATCAAAGGGGTTCATATTCTAATTCCCCTGAGAGATCATTATACTTGGCTGGTTTGATTAATTACCTAGAAATATAAACCTCCAGCTGATAAGCTGAGTTCTGGCCCTGCTGTGCAGAGAAAACTCCAGGCTTCTGGCAGCCTGTCAAGACACTCTCCAGAACCTACCTGCCTGGGGAAAATTGTTTTCACACCTGTAGAATTGTTTCCATTGACTATATTCCCAGGGGAAGGGGCTGAATCATATAGATGCAGGAGCTCTATATTTAGCCCCTATCCTCTTGAGATCTCAAACTTTACCTTCAAGTAGACCCAACCAATCTGGTCACTCCAACATGGAAGATGAAGGGGCGGTCGTGTGAATGCATGACTTTTCTTGTGCACCATGTTGAAGCCACAGGAAATTGTTCACACTGTTGTAAAAGTGAATGCACGCCAGATGCATACTCTGCTGTCAAAAGGAACCATAAAGACAACCCAGGAGGGGTCCAGATGTACACCTGCAGATACTGTTCAGCCCAGTACCCCCATGTCCAGCACCCTTCATTTCATTTCTTAAAGTTTCTGAGAAATCTAGCTTTCTGTGTTGCCACCTGATGATGTAAAAGCTGTTTTTCGTTCAAGAAGAACAAGAGTTACCACACCACAGGTCTTCACCAGCTGTTCTGTCAACATAAGCTTGCAAGCATGCAAGCATATGAAGTAGTTTGGCCACCTAGGACTCTACTTGGTTTGGACTATACATACACACAACCTGGGACATTTACCTACAGGTAATATTAACACATATACACTCTCCCTCAAACAATGCACCTAGCAACCTCTACGATCTCCCCCTCCACCTACATTGAGCTGTATGCACATCCCATCCTAAATAATGGAATAAGTTTGTCTTCTACTTAATGTCCACAACACTTAGGCAGATCCTATCCAGATATATCCCCAATATATCCAGAAAACACCAACAATGTGTCAGTCAGGTTTGGACTAGTTTTGGATGAAGGCTCAATAAGGAACAATGAACAAGTGAATATTTAGGGAGAATCCTTTATTTACCACGTTATGGCTGTACACAATTGGTTGTGCATATGGTTAAATTCAGGTGCATTATGGGAAGGGACATGTGCAATAGAGAAATATTTATATAATTTTTAATCTGTTATTAAAAATAAAGAATGAGCCCTCAAACTATGCTCCTCCATAAGCAATTCCTTCCCTTTTTTGGGTCCCATAAAAAGAAGCCCAAAGCTGGGTGGTGGTGGTGCATGCCTTTAATCCCAGCACTTGAGAGGCAGAGGCAGGTGGATCTCTGTGAGTTCAAGGCCAGCCTGGGCTACAGAGTGAGTTCCAGGAAAGGTACCAAAGCTACACAGAGAAACCCTGTCTCTAAAAAACAAAAGCAAAAACAAAAAAGCCCCAAACAGTAACTGGAACCCTTGCATATCTTCACTCAAACAAGCCTGTTCTTTTGCGCTATGTTATGACCTAGTCTATAACTTTCCTTGTTACTTTGCAACATGTTGGCTTTTAACTCATTCTTCAATAAGAGACCAAGACCCCAACCATGAGGCCATTTGCTCAAATAATTAAAAATATTCTCCCTGTTTTGAATTGGTGTTGTTTCATTGATGGTCTGGGAAAGGGATAGTATGAGAGCCTGTTTTTTTCTATATTAGTCTTTCTTTCAGCTGTTACAATAACCCTAATTTAACATATCTACTCATCAAACGATTTATTTCCTAAAATATTAGGAAACTGCATGGACTATTTTGGGCATCCACTGCAGAATAACATGCCCCACTCCTTTGTCTTCCTAATTTACCATTCAATTTGTCAGGTTGTCTGTTTGTTTCCAGCAAATACTACTGTAGATTCTTTTTAGTGTAAGTATAAGATACATCTCAAGAAGTAGTGAGCCTCATTTCATCAATAATTGATAAGACATTTACAAATAAGCATTGGTTTTCCACGCTATATGCTAAGGGAATCATTAATTCATAACCCATGATTGCTTCCACTCAGAAGGGCCTCCCCAGCACTGTTACGTGAAACTTCCCTGAGCCAGCTTTTAAAAGTCATAATGCCCTTCTAGTATTGACTCAGGGACATTTTATCTATTCTTTCCCCTGAAAAAGAAAAAAAAAAAAAGGACATGTAGCTTTCTTTTCATGCTTAATAGCCCAGTACAAATCACTAACCAGTGTTAAGGCTGACAAGCCCAGAAAAGAACCATCCATCCAACAGCCAGGAAAACAAAGGTGCCTGTGCCATGGTAAACAAATGGTCCAGAATTGAAAACATCTGCTGACTGCTCTGTTTCTGACCTGTTAGTATTTTGAAATGAATGATTAAAAACCCGTGAGTATTTCATGGGTATTAAGATGCTACATAAGAAACCCATACCTCAAAAGGGCTTTAAGTTGATGTCTTAATTCCACTGGGAAAGTGTAAATATCAATGATTTATCACCATCACTAGGTGATGGGAGTATACTGGGATAGTCTTTAAAGTTAAAATATTCCTTTTTCAATGGTGTGTGAAGAGAGACAGTATGTAACTGATCAGCAGAGGAAACAGCAAGACCGCTAGGTATCGAGGGCTTGCATGCCAGCACTTAAGAGTTGGATTTAAAGTTTTGCTGCCTTAGGCATAACTCTGATAGTTTGGATAAGTGAAGAGCTTACTTTTGCTGACTGCTTTTGCTTCTGGTCACCTCTCTACTGACTCCTTGATATCTGGATTCCATTGCCAGAAAGAGCCAACTGCAAAAATACCAAGGTTGGTGGCACCAAATGAGTCATTGACTGTTGATGCCACACAGGCTTGAGGCACCAGTACAGAAAGTACAAACTGTTTGGATTCCTCAATTCAGGTTGTTTCTTTGACCCCTTTCTCCACAGAAGCAGACTTAGCAATGCTGAGTGGTGTCATGCTATTTAAGGCAACTGTAAAACAGTTTAGCAGCCAGGGTCCAGGCACCAAAGAACAGTATCACCCTCCAACACCAAACACATACCACATCCACACTCACGGTCATGTATGTATACACACACACACAAAAAAAAAGCCGCAGTCACATACCACACACACACACACAGTCACACACTACAGAGAGTCACACCAGGCATTTTGAAACTGTCTTGCTTCAGAGTACAAAGTACCCCAAGTCCTTTGCTCTCCAGACTGTCTGTCTCTTATCCCTCCCACCTTTCAAAAGAAAAAGAAATGTGTAAATAGTGGTAACGTGTTGCAAACCAAACACTATTTGTTGAATTGAGGATAGGTGAGTGTCCTGATTCTTGCAGTTTATAAAGATTAAGGCAATTTAATGAACCAACTAAAGTAATTCCCAGTAAAGTTTCAATGACTAATAGGCTTAATTTTTGTAGGGGTAATTGAACATGAATAAAGAGAAATAGCCCCACTGCCTTCTTCCTAGCTTTCACTCACACTAGACAGGAAGTCTGAACTCAAGAGTCCTCCTTAGGAAAGGTTAATGACTCTGTGGATGGTGGAGGACCTAGGAAAACCCTCTTTCTGTTTATGAATATAAAAAAAAAGATCATCGCAGCTTCATTCCTCTCATGACATATTAGTGTCCCATGTTCACATTTTCCAGGAGCAATGGACATCAAAACTATGGAATGTCTGATGTCTCCAGTTTAAAATGCCTGGGTCTCTCCCTTTCTTAAGGCAAGTTATCCAAAAATTCATCCTATCTTTGGGGCAAATGTCTTAAGATTCCATTTTATTGATTACTGGAAAATACTGCTCTTTTCATTATTTTATTAAATGCAGTCTCCTCTCCTATAAAAATTACAATAAAATTTGACTTTCAAATCTGGAGATACAGCAAATAAATGTGGCCATCAGGACTTGCATATAAAATTTTGGAGGGAACAAAAGAAGTTTGACTTTTGACTTCTGCTTTATAAAAAGCTTTCTCTTGGTGAAATGTCATTGGTCCCTTCAGGACACAAACGCTCAGAGGAAATACAAGTGCTCTTAAAATGATGTAAATATCATTCTTTCTTGGAGATTCTTGGTACTGTCATTAAGCTGAATGATTTAATTGTAAGTGAAGAAACCCTGTATGTTCTCTTGAGGTATTTTCCATTCTTCTCTCAGCATAGGCATTTTGCTTTGACGTCACTAACAGTCAGTGAGAGTAAAGACAGACTGTGGTCAAACAAAACCACAATGAGCAGGAAGCACACCGATGTTGCTTCTTCTGTAGCTGTCATTTGCTGGTGGTGTGTTTCATCACATACTATTGTGTAAGGGATGGTTTTCAGCCGGACTGTGAAAGAAAAGATGTGGATTACACTGTTATTCCTGGAAAACCAACGCACAAAAGAAATGTCGCAGTTCCCCCCTTGAAGCTGTCAATGACAAGAGCCTGCTCACAATATTTATTTAGAGCTGTAACACGGCTCCTTGAATGAAAATTCATTCCAAAGCTGTATTCAGTGGTCAGAGATGCTCTCACAAAGATGACTTCATTGCATTGTTTATCCCTTTACACTCAGTGATTCTGCTTTCTATAAATCATCCCATGGAAATGGAAATTGCAGTTCACCAGCTAATTAAAATGTTATTTATGGGAACTTCAAAGTAGACACAGAGGAAAAAATAGAGTACATAAAAACTACTTCATCATTGTTTTATGTGAATATGTGTATGTGTGTGTATGTGTGCAAAAACCATCAGTTTTATGTGAATGTCTATGTGTGCATATGTGTATGTGGGTATATGTGTATGCATGAGTGCAAAAATTTACTCTTTGTTAACTTGTCAAAAAGTATGAAAAGAAGATGTGGAATCAATTCATTCTCAAAATCCTCTTCACATCCAAAGTCATCAAGTCCTAATACATGACACTTTCAAATAGACTTAGAAGTATCAGAAAAGAAAGCACATGGACACAACACACCCACCACTCAACTTAAAGCATAAAGCATGGGCTTGGGGTGAAGTGCTAACCACACAAGTATGACAACATAAGTTCATATTCCTAGTGCCTATATAAAAGTCTGGGTACATGGAGAGGATGTGGAGCAAAGGGAACACTCCTCAACTGTTGGTGGGAATGTAAAATTATACAACCACTGTGGAAATCAGTATGGTGGTTTCTCAGAAAATTAGGAATCAAACTACCTCAAGACCCAGCCATCCCACTCTTGGGCATATACCCAAGGAATACTGATTCATACCATAAAGATACATGCTCAGCTATGTTCACAGCAGCACTATTTGTAATAGCCAGAACCTGGAAACAACCTAGATGCCCATCAACGGAAGAATGGATGAAAAAAATGTGGTACATATACACAATGGAGTACTACTCAGCAGAGAAAAACAATGAAAGCATGAAATTTGCAGGCAAATGGATGGAACTAGAAAAAATCATCCTGAGTGAGGTAACCCAAACCCAGAAAGACAGTCATGGTATGTATTCACTCATAGGTGGATTCTAGATATAAAATAAAGAACAATCAGACCACAACCCATAGAACCATAGAGGCTATATATATATATATATAGCATGGAGGTCCCTAGGATGACTGTGGCTTATAATAAATTTCAGTTTTACTCAATTATTGAAAAAAATAGCCAAATGAATGGAAACACATGAACTATGAACCAAAGGTTGAGGGGCCCCCAGCTGGATCAGGCCCTCTGAATAGGTGAGACAGTTGATTGGCTTGATCAGTTTGGGAGGCAACTAGGCAGTGGGACCAAGTCCTGTGCTCATTGTGTGAGTTGGCTGTTTGAAACCTGGAGCTTATGCAGGGATGCTTGGCTCAGTCTGGGAGGAAGGGACTGGACCTCCCTGGACTGAGTCTACCAGGTTGATCACAGTCCTCGGGGGAGGACTTGTTCTGGAGGAGGTGGGAATGGGGGGTAGGCTGGGGGTAAGGGGAGGGGGTGGGAGCGGGGAGAATAGGGGAACCCATGGCTGATATGTAGAACTGAATGTATTGTAAAATTATATATATATATATATATATATATATATATATATATATATATATAAAGTCTGGGTACAGCTGCACACACTTAAAACCTTACCACTTATTGAGGTAAAGACAAGAGAATCTACAGAGCTCTCTAGCCAGCCAGTCTAGCCAAGTGGGTAAATTCTAGGTTCAGTGAGAGACCCTGTCTCAAACATAAAGTAGGGAATGAGAGAGGAAGACACTCAACATTACCTCTGGTCTCCACAGGCAGACACACATATGTGTACATCCATCTACAAGTACACATACACCTTCTTATTCCCACACAAATACACACACACACACACACACCATACACACATATATGTATACATGCATAGATGTACACATATACATACACAAATATACACAAAAACAAATAAAACAATACTAACAAATCTGCAGCTTCAAAATGCCTGTGGTGGCTAATCTTGGTTGTCAGTTTGACAATATCCAGCATCAACTAAACCCTTTAGACTGGGCACACCTGTGGGACTTTTTTAATTAATTGGCTTATTTAAGGTGGGAAGACTCCACCTAAATCTAGATCATCTGAGGTTGGAAGACACACTCTAAACCTGGGCCACATTCTTCTGGTAGCAGCCCAGGTAAAAGGACACAGAGAAAGAAGGAAGCTTCTCCCAGCTGCCTGCTTGCTCTCACCCTTGCTGGCAAAGTCACCTATCCTGCTGCTGAGGCATCCCTTCACTGGTGTTGGAATGTAACACCAGAATTTCAATGTAGACTGAAAACTGCCTGAGACGTCCAGTCTCATGGACTAACCAACTACTGGATTCTTGGCCTTTCTATCAGGAGACAGTCATTCCTAGACTAGCCAGATCATAGTCTATAAGCCACTCCATTAAGACCCCTTTTTATATATGTAGAGTCAACCTATCAGTTCTGTTCCTCTAAAGAACTCTGACTAATACAATGCCTTACCAACTATATCTCCTGTCTTCATTAGAAATTAACCCAGAATTTGTTTCTTATTATTCCAGTGACTTTCTCTGTCACCAATACATGTGTTCTAAACTACATGTAAGGGTTAAGTTTTTAACTTCTGCATGGCATCATTTTGTACATTTTCTTGCAGTTGCTCTTTGGTTTTACTTTTGTTGCTGTTGCTTATTTTGAGCTCTGTGCTGTATTTGTGAGGTTTGTCACAGGATGTTCTTGCAATGGAATAATAAACTAATGAAAGAAAATGGTATACATGACTGATTTTACTTTCTCATTTTCATCCTTGTTGTCAGCATATTACAGCAACCTCCCAGCATTCCACACTGTAATCACAGTTTTCTGCATGATATCCCCACCCCTAGTCTTTTTATATCCTAAAATAACTTGATACACTGTCAGACATGAACCTATGAACACTATGTTTAAAATACTTACATGCAAAAATATTCAAGAATCTCTATTCTGTGATACAAGTGCAAACTTTCTGGTCTTACATTCAAAACATCAAGGTCATTTCCATGACCTTCATTCAGCCCATTATGTAGGTCCCTGCCAATTGAGTGAACTATTCCAACTCCTGTCCATAGTTTCTTCCTTCATCTGGCTGCAATTCTTTCTGTCTGAGGCTTTAACTGCACATCCAAGCTCAGCCCATAGTAGGGCAAACCAGGTGTATTATCATCCCAGGTAATAAGGAAAGCCAGAAACTGGTGAATAGACAGACATTTTTCTCACTTATAGTAGAATTATTATGATGCATCCCAGACAGCCTTTAGAATGTCTCAAGCAATGGGTTGGTGAGTTGGTTCAGCAGATAGAGGTATTTGCTGACAAACCTGATGACCTGAGTTCAACTCCAATGACACACATAAGTGTAAGGAAAGAATGGAGTTCTACACATTGTCCTCAAATCTCTATATATGTACTATGCATGCACACACACACACACACACACATGCATGCACGCACGCACGCACTCACTCACTCACTCACGCGCGCTCGCAGAGGGGGCACATTAAAAATATACTAATAAAGTAATAAGCCGGGCGGTGGTGGCGCACGCCTTTAATCCCAGCACTCGGGAGGCAGAGCCAGGCAGATCTCTGTGAGTTCAAGGCCAGCCTGGGCTACCAAGTGAGCTCCAGGAAAGGCGCAAAGCTATGCAGAGAAACGCTATCTAAAAAAAAAAAAAAAACCGTAATAAAGTCTTGGTTGTTCTTAGCAACCGAGTGTCCTGCAATCTCGCACTCACTGGCTTTCCTTCTCTTCCCCTCTCAGCTCTCTACTCTCCAGGTGAGTTTCCTGGGTTTAACTACCACCCAAACTAACTGTACTTTGACCCTTGATGCAAGGTTTGCTTTTTGGACAATTGCTACCAGACTTGGCTGCAGTTGGTGACTGCCAAGATGAGATCCTGGAGCTGAGTTGTGCATTGTTAGTTTTTTTCATCACTGTGACAAAATTACTGACGGAAGCAAGTTAAGGAAGGCAGGATTTGTTTTCGACTCATAATTTGACCCAATAAAAAGAATACAGTACACCAGCTCAGGTAATCTAATGTAGGGAATTGCTTACAAGCATGCCCAGAGGCTGCCTAATTTACATAATCTTTCATAGGCATGTACAGGTAATTCCGTGTCTTGTAAAGTTGACAGTTTTAACCATCACAGACCATTCACCAGTAAGACAGCAAGCAGCTTCTTCTTGCTGACGGTCAGATGATGTTGGGCTGTGACCTCAAAACTATTGAGATGCTCAGCTTTTACTAAGTCTAGTCTTAGTAAAAGGACAAATGTACTTCCCATACCACCAGAAAGTTATAACTCTGGCTTATGCACTTGCTTTGCCCTGGAAACATAAAAGAATGTCGACAGTTATAAAGATTGTACAATTGCATTGTTTTTGTTGCATGTCCTAGAAGCCATTAAGGAGAAAGGCTGCATTTTAGGACAGCTAGCTGCCAACTGTGAGCAAGCTGTAGAGGCAGGAAAACCTACAGCAGTGTTCACAGAAGCACGGCTCGCAGCCAGCCTACAACTGCTAAACCCCATGTCAAGCCTCACTCCCAAGTGATAGAATTGAAGAGGAGCCCAGAATGCCCCCTATGTAGAATGCCTCCTATGTGGACCCCAAATCCCAAAATGGTAGCAGAAAACTCCTAACATGTAGAGAATAGATTTCTGTGGGTAGATGTCATAGGAATTTTGAAGTTACCGGCCCTGTGAATTCTCCAGGGTTTTGGAAGCTGTCCCTTGTTGTAACTGAAGAAGACTATCAAAGACTATCACACAGCATCCCAAAGACTATCCCCCCACAAAAGACACAATACAGAATGTTGTTTGGCTATTCAAGGTCGTGTCTGGGCTCCCATCATTTTTTTCTGGATCATTAATTGCAGTGAATTCTCAACGTATGGGAAAAAAAGTGTATCTCTGTAGTTTATTGCTGAAATAACTGAAGGATCTAGGGAGCAGGGTGTACCTCAGATAAGTAAGAGGAAATGTCTAGAAATTGATATTGAGGATACGGGACTCAGGTTGAAAAAGTAAGTATACAAGAAAATAAAGGATATCAGTTACTAGTAAAGGCAATTCTCGTATGGCTGAAGAGTTAGCATCCTGGCAAACTCTTGGCACTTTCCTCAATGTGTTGATGGGTGGAGAGGATAATTCCCTGTAGGGAATCAGACAGAGATGTGACAACTGTCTTTAAAAAGCATTGAATGCTGGGTGATGGTGGCACACGCCATTAATCCCAGCACTCAGGAGGCAGAGGCAGGAGGATCTCTGTGAGTTTGAGGCCAGCCTAGTACAAAGCCAGTTCCAGGAAAGGCACAAGGCTACACAGAGAAACCCTGTCTCAAAAAAAAAAGCATTGAATGCAGAAAAGGCACAATTTTAACATATTCTTGTCATGATACCCTGACCCTTAGGATACCATGTTTCAAGATGGTTTTCCATTTGTGGTCGATGGTGGGCACTTTATATGGTACTATCTCCCACAGACTACCAAGGATAGACTTGGAACCAGGCTCTTGTTTATATTGTTAGAAATTTAAACTGAGAAGTGTATCAACTATTTTGTGTTCTGTATTCTATAAACCTATAACTGGTTTAACACATTTAACATAAATAACTGTACAGACAACATTTGAGGACTAGAACAGAATTGTTTTGTGTTTTGTAATTCTCCTTTATGTCTAGCCTGAAGATGCTTAGCTTTTCATCTCTACTTCTGCATTCTGTCTATTCTGAGATATTGTTTGTGCTGAAAGATGTATTTTTAAATGGAGCCTCATACAGATAGGTAGCTTGGACTGGATGGATTATTCAGTGGTCTTTTCAGATAATTGTGGAAATTTATCTTCAACACCAAACCAAAATTCTACCAGTGGCCATTCTTATGCTGGTCCTTAAAACTTTATCAGTGAACTTTTTGGGTGTGCTAGTTCTTTAAAACACCACTGGTTTACCTCAAAGTTTGGCCCTGTGTATAGTCTTGTACCATTAAGTGCTCTGAAAAGCATTCATGTATGTAATATGAAATTTTTATATATATTAATATTATATGCATATATATATACATTTCATTATCCAACATCAAAAAATAACTCACAGTCTTATCAGTAGATCTTTATGAATTGGAAAACCTAGGCCAATGGTAACATACACATGCTTTCCAAGTTTCATTTAATGAAAATTCAAGTTTTCCCATTGTATTAAAAATGTTAACAGGTTCAGTTTAATTGTCTTTGAATTGTCAAAAACCCAAGTAGAAATGCTCATAGTTTATCTGTAATTTTTTCTTTTACATAAAGAGTGCTCAATGAGAAAAAATATTCAGTTTGAAACTCAAACAAATGCAAGGGTGCATCTCCTCGAGACAGTCTTCGTGCTTTGGTAGATAGCAGAGTGCTTTATATGCACTTTATGATCCATTACAAAGTATAGTGTGCATGTGTGCGTGCATGCGTGTGTGCATGCGTGTGTGTGTGTGTGTGTGTGTGTGTGTGTGTGTCCATATATTCCATGTGCACGTGAGTGGACTTGCCTCTGTGTGCACCTGTGCAAACCAGAGGTTGATGGTGGCTGTCTTCTTACATCAGTTCTCCAATATTTGTTTGTTTGTTGGAAGAGAATGTCTCACTGAACCTGGAGTTGGCCATTTCTACTAGGCTGGTTGACCAGCAACCCCCAGTGACCCCCCTACCTCCATCACCCACCACAAGGTTTATTGGTGTGTGGCACAGTCTCCAGCTAATTTTTCCTTTTGGTTTTGTTTTTGTTTTGTTTTGTTTTGTTTTTTCATGTGAATACTTGGGATCAGAACTCAGGTCTTTATGTTTATACAGTAAGCTCTTTACCCTACTCCCTCCTCACAGAATATCAAAAAGCCATGTTCTTGTTGCCTCAGATCCTGCCAAGGTTTTAGTAGCCATTTACCTTCATTGTCCATATGCTGTCATCTCTGCCAATGTCAACACAGACGAAGCCAACCTCCCAGCCTTGTTATTAAAATGGCTTTTATTTCTCAAACTAACTGAAAGGGCCCTAGCTATCTGAAAGGGACTTAGAATCTACAGACTGCACTTTAAGAAGTGTTCTCTTGAAAGAACATAAACAATAAGGAGTCTTCAGAAGAAAGGCACTGTGGTTACTAAACACTGGGAGGAGACACCATTGGAGCCCAGTGCTGTGATAGGTAACAGCTGAATAGCCCAGGGACCATCAGCTCTTCAGCAGAGACAATCAGGTCTTCTCTACCTGTGGCAGTTCAAATGTAATTGGCTCCCATAAGCTCATAGGGAGTGGAATTATTAGGAGACATGGCTCTGTTGGAGTAGGTACAGCCTTGTTGGATGAAGTGTGTCACTGTGGAGGCAGGCTTTGAGGTCTCATATATGCTCAAGCCACACCCAGTGTCTCAGTTCACTTCCTGTTGCCTTTGGATCAAGATGTAAGGACTCTCAGCTCCAGCACTATGTCTACCTGAATGCTGTCTTGCTTCCTGCCATTACAATAATGGACTAAACCTCTGAACTGTAAGCAAGCCATCCTAATTAAATGTTTATGAGAGTTGCTGTGGTCATGGTGTCTCTTCACAGCAACAGATACCACCTATTACAAATAATGTGTGGCTGGAGTCAGGGGACACTTTAGACAATGCATGAAAACACTCTGTAAAATATTCAGAATTATTGTGAAGTGGGAGTTGAGCCTTAGGTTATTTAAAAATAATCAAGATAGTAATTGCTAGATAATTCAAAGTCTCCTTCTGCCATACCTAGGCAAAACTAGTGGAATTGTCCAAGGAAGAAGTAAATTTAAATTCTTCTCATTAGGTATACATGATATTGCTGCTTATGCTTTTTGTTAGCAAACTGAGATTTCTAAAATCACACATCAGAAACAACAAACCTTGTTTCTCATATTATGGGATGACTTTAACTGTACATTCTCTTATGTGTGAGTGGGGTCATATGCATATTCCTATTAGAGAAGATACTTCATGAGATAAAGGTTTTATGTTTTTCTTTTTCCTTCATTATTATCGGTTCTTTGAGAGTTTCATACAGGGTGTTTTGAACATATCCACTACACGTCCAGTTCCTCACAAAACCATACCCCTTCCCTACCCATCCACTTTTGTGTCCTTTTTCCCCCCTATCCATCAAGTTCAATTTGTGATGCCTATATACTCTTTCATGTGTAGCCTTTCACTAGAGTGTGTCCAATCTACCAAGGGCAACACTCTTAAAGAAAACTGATTCTCCCTCTACCAGCAACCATCAGTTGTCAGTCGCTAGGTGTGGGACTTCATGTCCATCTCATCTCTCCATACTAGAATTTGGTCTGGCCTGAGCTTACATGATTCTTGCTCATGCCATCATAACTACCATGAGTTCATATGTTCAACTGTCTGACTATGTGCGGAGGACACTCTTTCCCTGTAGCCACCCACCATCTCTAACTCTTAGTCTTTCTACACCCTCTTTTACAATTGCCCCCGAGCCTTGTAGAAGGGATATGATATAGATGTCCTATTTAGGGCTGAGAATTCCGCAGTCTCGTTCTATGCACCTGGAGGACCAGTTGTGGGTCCCTCTATTAATCAACTACTCAAATAGAAGCTTCTCTGATGAGGGCTGAGAGCAACATAATCGATGGATATTAAAAATAAGTTATTAGGAGTTAGTTTAGTAGTACCTCCATTTAGAAAAAAAAGTAGCAGTAGGTTCTTCCCTTGCAACTAGGACCTATCTAGCCACAGGCTTCTTAATTCACTAAACCCCCTGATCCATCTCTGAAGTGCAACAGATACTGAGTATGACCTGGTATGTCAGTCTCTTTGACCATTGTCACCAATACACTGGCAGTAGCTTACTCTCCATTGAGAAAAAATGACAGTGAATTAAGGTTTTAGAGTGATATGACATATGAATTATGGGAGATGATAGATAGATAGATAGATAGATAGATAGATAGATAGATAGATAGATAGAAAGATAGATAGTAAATCAAACAGAAGTCAATTCTCTATGATTGCTTGTGTACATCAGAGTCAGAAAAAGACAGAACAGTAATATAATCTTAGGTTAGTCACCAAGGATAGAGGCTTTTGTCCTAAGAGAAAACCCCATACCTCCCCATTATAACGGCAAGCATTTTATCAGTAAATAAATTAAACTTAATTAGGTTCAGCTCTCACACAGCAGAAGGCTAAGGATGCTTTCCTCTGGGTCTCACTGCCCATATCAGACATCTGTTAATAAAATCTGTAACTGAAAACAATCGGTGTCACTCTGGTGTTGTTATCTAGAAAGTCTCCCAAGTGAGAAATCCAAAGGGAAACTGGAGAGAACACTTTTAATAGAAAACTTTGATCGGTTTATTTAGAATATAACATGGAATCTAATAAAAGATCTATTTCTATTGTCTATTAAATAACAGCTACTAATTTAGGAACTAGATTCTATCACCTTCTGAATAAACTATACTATAGTCATTTATTTACATGTTTGGCAATTATCATGAATTTATTGACATGTGTTAAGCATATCATACAATTTAGGTGTTCATATTAAAAAACAAATACATTATTTTTATCTTTGAAAAAAATCACAAACTTTAGCCTAGGACATAAACTCTAAAGAAATCACTACATATAAACTTCAAAGGCTATCTGAATGTAACTGCAGCCCATTCAACATGCACGTGGAAAGTGTTTGACTCGGTCTGCAGAGATAACTTGGGGAGGGGGGTGCTTCGAGACAGCGTTTCTCTGTATAGCTCTGGCTGTCCTTAGAATTCACTCTGTAGACCAGGCTGGCCTTGAACTCAGAGGTCTGCTTGCCTCTGCCTCCCAAGTGCTGGGATTAAAGGTGTGTGCTGCCACAACACCCAGCTAAGATAAAGATTTTGGAAAAGGAAGCAAACCACTTGACTTAGGAAGGACTACCAGATTATTTGTCAGATGTGCGAGATGAAGAGAAAGGGGGTTTCTGAAGAGTCAGCAAAGCCATGGGGCAAGAGGAGCATGGTGCTCAAGAAATGCAGACAATTTTGCAGCCAGAATATAAGGAAATGGAGACACTGGGAAGTTTAAAAAGACCTTGCCCTCATCAAGAGAAGTTTGTGCTTTTGTCCTGTTGAAGGGTTTTGCTACCCACCGGCACTAAATGGAGAACAATGCATGTGTCTGTGAGCCTGATAGAGTCTTGTCTTCTACCACACACAGTGATCATCAAGCAGGAAATACACATTTAAAAAATGGCGCTGGCAAGAAAGCTCAGTGGGTAAAGCACCAACCTAAATGTCTCACTCTGATCCCCAGAACCCACATAGCAGAAGGAGATCTATATCCCACAAGTTGTTCTCTGACCTCCACATACTCACTGGGTGGCGCAAACACCACCCACACACATGCACACACACACACACACACACACACACACACACACACACACACACACCAATAAGATAAACACATGTAGTTTTTGTTTTGTTTAAGTTAGGGCTGGTGAGATGGTTCAGCTGATAACAACACTTACAGGCCAAGTTTGATAGCCGGAGGTAGATCCCAGAACCAAAAGGGTGAAAGCAGAGAACTGACTCCTGCAAGTTGTCCTCTGAACCCCATATACACACTTGCTAACACAGGTACACCATGCTATATATACACCACACATACACTAAATAAATACATAAAATGTAAAATAAATATTTTTAGTTTTCTAAAAAAATAAAAGTAGATAAGAGATGAGGGGGATAAAAAATGTACTATGCCCCAGCCCTGATCACAACGAGTGAAAATGATGTAGAATGCACCCTGGAATGTCAAAAGATACCAGGCTACAAGATCAACCTCCCAATAACTGCAGCTATTTCTGAATATCCAATAAAGACAAAAATAAGATCCAAATTCTCAGACAGACCCACAAAGTCTATAACCTTGACCGAGTTGGTCACTACCTGCTACCAGAAGAGACAGGTAAAGAGATGTAACACAGGGTGTCACTCAGTCTGCTCTGTCTTCGTGGCCACATGTTAGTCCACAGCGTGACAAATGTTCCACCACCAGCCGCAGCATGCTGCTCTCTGCCTCACACCAGGGCTCTAAGCTCTTTGCTTAACTTTTTACTCTTCACAGATCTTTCTGATTTGCTGGTAAATTTACATTGTAGATATACAAATACACAAACACACAAAATAAGGCAATTGGCTTATATTACATGCTTGTAATGCTTGTAACGATTCACTAAGAGGCTCTGTGAAAAAAATCTACAGCTGGGCAGTGGTGGTGCATTATCTAGACAAAGTGTCCTTCCTGAGAGAGATCACATAGCCTGGAGTTCCAGGCCTCTATTCAAATTTAAACCTTTCCAGTTGAAAATGAGAAACTGTCCCCTTCTCTTTGGCCATCCAAGTTTGACACTCTGGGAGTCTCTGAGATGCAGCAGAGAAGTTCTGCTGCGTTTGCATGAACTCAGCTTGCTCAGGGACCAACACTACAGGTGTCACAATACAAGGCGACTTGATTCTCTCTGAACTCAAAGAAAAATAATTTTCTTCCATGAAACTTTTGTCATAGTCTCTCTCACCCCTGAATAGTTCATACTTTAAGGAAATTGGGGGGCGGGGGTGAGAGAAGGGCAAAAAGCAAACAGAGAAAAAGTGGAAGAGAACCAGAGAAGTAACTCACCTTGTGCACTGCTGCCATGGCAACAGGAGTACCTGAGCCCAAGTAAAGGCGGGGCGTGCTGGCACTAGCTGGCATCCCAGCATGGAGGAGGGAGGGGCAGGCCTGGCTTAATTGGTGATAATCAAGTCCTAATGTGAGACCTTATGTCACAATGAAACAAGGTAGATGACTATGAGGAATGACATCTGGGTTGAACTGTGGCCTCTGTGTGCATGCATCACACACACACACACACACACACACACACACACACACACACACCCCTACACACAAAGAAAGGAAGGGAGGGAGGGAGAAAGGAAGGAAGGAAGGAAGGAAGGAAGGAAGGAAGGAAGGAAGGAAGGAAGGAAGGAAGGAAGGAAGGAAGGAAGGACAGGGAAAAGAGAGAAGAAAAGGAAAAGGAAAAGGAAAAAGAAAAGGAAGGAGGTAGCAGAGAAGATAAGCCAGGGCCTCAGGGAACCAGGAGAGGAAAGACACCAGGAAGTCACAGAAGTGAGTGTAGGAAACATCAAACTTGCTTTTCAACTTTCATTTTTCTCCTCTTCAAAGGTCTGGTTTTGATTAGGTATCTAACTATTGTCACGCCCATCCCACCCCACAGATGTGATTTAAAAACAGCCCCAGCTCCTCCCCCCACCCCCAGGGGTTGACCCTGATTGACATAGATCGGTCATAGCTGACGAGGCACTCCCTGCCAATGATGAAGTCTAGAGGACAGACCTGTGACCCACTTCTCAGTGGCATGACAGAGGACCCATGGGACTTGTGCAAAGTGCGTCTCTAGTCTTAAGCAAACACAGAATGAGGTGGCCCCTTTTCTGCCTCTGGCGGTTGTCACATCTGGAGGTGACTTGAATATGCCACAGCCTTTCTCCAACCACGAGGAAAATGAGCTTTAGGAAGCAGCCTCACTGGCAGCGACAAGAATGGAGACACGGAAGGACACTGGGTTCTAAAATTAGTCAGCCTTTCCTGCAGCAATAAACAACTCCAATGTGTTAGTGGCTTAAGGCAACGCGTATTTATTTCCCTTTGTCATCTGAGGGCTGTGGGACTTCTGGCTTCGAATCATCCCAAGTGTCCTCACATTCCAGACCCAGGCTGAGTAGCAGCTGTTACTGAGAGCTGTTGTTCTCCTGGTACAAGGCAGCAACCTGCCAAGGGAACCAGAGCCAAGCCACCCCTTCAAAGTGTCTGCATGGCTGTGTCATGCCCGAGCTCTCAACCACCGTCTGGGCGCATACAGTGAGGCAAGCCAAAGTCAATAAGGTGAGGGGTGAAAGGGAAGTGGGAGGGGGCGGGGCCAACCAGTGGACAAAACCAGAGGTGCTTCACCCTGTTTCAGGGAACTAGTGGTGACGTTGTTGAGATACACTGAGAAAGCATCCTCAGGGTCTTCTGGATTTCCCTAGCTGTGACATAACCTACTCCCTGATAGGTACTTCCGAGTTTTCTGTGGCATATGCCTTTTACAAAAGGATAGCCTAACCAACCACTGGAACCTTCAAATCTTCTCCTATTCAGACATGGAAGTTTAAAACCGAAACTGCCATCCGACCATGCAGAAGACAAGCCCCATCTTTTCAGGCACAGACTCCTCTTCCCGAAGAGATCAGCATTATTGTCTACAAGCGTGAAAAGTGAGGAAAAGTACCTCTGTAATGCTGGGATAGTTCCGAGGCCGGGTGGTGAAAGGCAATCCAGGCTACAGCTTTAGCACGATGACTGAGATGCTCTGGGCTTTGCTCTCATGTTATTAAATACATGACAGATGGGGAGGGGGAGACTGCAGAGATGGTTCAGTGGGGAAAGTAGTCGGGGAACGGCGTGAGAAACTGAGTCCAGATCCCTAGAACATATGTGAAAGCCAGGCATGGAGATACAAGTCTGCAATCCAATCATAGAGAGAAGCAGTAACAGAAAGATGCTAGGGTTTCACTGGCCGGCACCCAGGAACAGAGACGGGGCACCAGGGGCTCATTGACCAGATGAAATGGTAAGACACAGGTCAAGTAAGAAATCCTGTCACAAAAAATATGGTGGAGACTGATAGAGAAAAATGCCTGACATTGACCTCCAAACATGTGGAACTCCTAGTCTCCACATACATGTGCATACATGTGATCATACAAACACACACATACACAAAACACATGCATACATACATGCATGCGTGCATACATACATACATACATACATACATAACCTGAGAAAGAAATGAAGTCAAATTGATGCCGTTTTTCTTTATCTGTTCAATCAAATGCTTCTTATAGGAAAAAAATAACTGTTGGTTTCGAACTGTTATGTGAAAACACCTGAGATAATCGACTTGTAAGGG
Organism: Peromyscus leucopus; assembly: GCF_004664715.2. Taxonomy (NCBI): domain Eukaryota; kingdom Metazoa; phylum Chordata; class Mammalia; order Rodentia; family Cricetidae; genus Peromyscus; species Peromyscus leucopus. The sequence goes on from NC_051086.1 coordinate 81,695,862, forward strand.
AAAAAATGCATTTTTGTCTCATGGTTTCAGAAGTATATCCCACAGTCGGTCATGTGGTCCAGTTGCTTTGGTCCTGTGGCAAGGCAGATCATGTGGGGAGCCCCTGAAAGAGCAAAGCTGCCCCCTAATGGCAGCCAGGAAGTAAGGAGCAAAGAGGAAGGAAGGGTTGAGGTCCTGTGATCCCCTTCACAGGCTTGCACTCAATGACTTCACTTCCTTCTACTAGGCCCCACCTCCTAAAGCTTGAATCACCTCTGTGGTGCCATAGACTATCAGCCAAGCCTTCAGTACATCGCCACTGGGGGCTGTTTAAGAGCTAAGCCCCAAATTCAGATGCATCTACTTATATGTTCTATTTCCTCCTTAATTTCCATAACGATACAATACGGTCTGACTTCCAGGCCAATATGTGTTTGTATTCGTCAGCCTGAGACCCATGCCATGAGAGGGAGCCCATGACTGACACTACCAGGGTGGCCAGGAACCAGAGACTGGATAGCCCAGAGATATAGGATAGAACCAAACATGACCAGGAAACAAAAAACACTGCTTTACTCGTAGACCTAAGCCCAGCATAATCATCATCAGAGAGGCTTCATCCAGCAACTGATGGAAGCAGACGCAGAATCTCACAGCCAAACATTAGGCAGAGCTCAGGGAATCTTGCAGAAGAGGAGGAGGAAAAATTGTAGGAGCCCGAAGGGTCAAGGACACCACAAGAAAACTCACAAAACCAACTAACCTGGGCTCACAGGGGTTCACAGAGACTGAACCGACAACCAGGGAGCCTGCTTGGGACCGACCTAGGCCCTTTGTATATATGTTACAGTTGTGCAGCTTGGTCTTCTTGGGGGACTCCTAACAGTGGGTGTGGGGACTGTCTCTTTTGCCTTCTTTTAGAACCCTTTTCTTTCTACTGGGTTACATCATCCAGCCTTAATACGAGGGGATGTGCCTAATCTTATTACAACTTGATATGCCATGTTTGGTTGATATACCTGGGAGGCCTGCTCTTTTCTGAACGGAAATGGAGGAGAAGTGAAACTGGGGGAAAGGGGAGGTGGGAGGGAGGGACTAGAAGGAGAGGCAAGAGGGGAAATTGTGGTCAGAATGTAATATATGAAAGAAAATTAAATTTAAAAGAAAAAGAAAAACAAACAAAAAATAAATTTAGTTAATATGTCTAGTGATTTTATATATATATTTATGCAAGTAGCATAAATGCATTGATACTAGTACGTATTAGTACAAATATACTGATATATGTATGTGTATACATATAAACACACATATATTACATATACATGTACTATAATGTATATTTGTTCTTTCATATATGTATGTTCAGATTTCACGTGTGTGTATGTGTGTGCATGCATGTTATATAGACAGGAAACACACAGGCTACCGTGAGAGATAGTAGGTTTAGTCTATGTGGATGACAAAAGTAAACTTTGTAATAAAGAGAGGTGGACCTAGCAGATGCACTTTCACCCTCTGCTGTATCCCGAGATGGCCTTGTAAGAACTTTTACTGAACTTTAAAGAACATTAATGAAAGCATTCAGGACAGGATGGAGGGAGGTACAACAAGCATCTTTTGCTCACTATGGTTTTATTATGTTTTTCTTTGTCCTTCCCATTCCTTTCTGTAAGCATTGTTGGAGCTGTGACCGCAGAGGTGATTGCAGAATCATAGCCCTCCTGAAGCGATATCCAAGCAGAGAACTTTCCAATACATATCCTGAAATCACAGAGCATGCAATTCCACACAAGCTCCAGGAAGGCAGCATCTTTGCTTAGGATATGGAAATTTGGAAGCTCGTTGCTATAATCTGTGGTTATGACTTCAAGCTCCCCCAATGATGTCGGGAAGCAGACCGCAGGCTCCCAGGGCTAGGAGCCTTTATTGTAATCCAATAAAGCCTTAACAACCACTCTTCTTTTTATCATAAATTAAGGGCCTCGTTTGCTTTGAAGCAGCCCCTCTGCCCTGGGGTTTACCTCATATAGAACTCATCCTAAAGAAACACAGAACGCAGATGGGGTTGAAGATGGAGGAGAGAAGAGAGACCAGATTCCCCACCTCGGTTTCACAGATTCAGAAATTTCAAAACAAATAGAAAGTTCTCTTTTTCTAAAGAACCAACTGTTTAGGGCGAGACTCTGCCTGGGAATTCTGACAGTATCTTCTGGGTCCTGACTTCTCAACCTTGCACATCCAATAAAGCCCAGACCGTGAAATGATAACTGAGGCATCCAGAACCGAGGTCGTGAGGGCAGTCTACCTATGTCTAATTTAATTTTATGTTTTCCAATTTAAAGTTTATTCAGAAGCTCAAATTCTGCCCACATTTCCAATATTTAGTTTATTGCCATCATCTCTGAACTCATCTGTTGCAGAATGGCTTCTAAATCCAAAACAAGCTTCAAACAAGGGCCATGTTTATTCCCCAAACTTAACTGCTTCCTGAGGTTCAAGCAAAGGGACATCCAACTACCCAGTACCCACGTGTGTGTTCGAAAAGGATTTCTCAGGTCACTCAAGAAGGACTCAGAGTATGTAGACCCTATGCTAAAAAGACGTGAAATTACAGTAAAGCCAAAATAAGAAGTTTCTGATTTTCACTTTAATATTAGCAAAATATCTAAATTAAGATCAAAACCTAGGAAGCCAGATTGTTATTTCCCAACTATTTCCAGAACAAATGTCTTTTTTTATCATTTTTATTTATTTTTTATTCATTTTAGATACCAACCACAGATACCCCTCTCATCTCTCAACCCTCCTCCTGCTCTCCCCCCACCTTTTCCCCCTCACCTCTCCTCCCCTCCTCCAACAGCTGTTCTCCCCATGGGAGGACAGCTAAGCCTGGTACATTCAGTTGAGACAGGACCACGCCCTTCCCTGATCTATCAGGGGTGAGCAAGGTGTCTAACCATAGGTAATGGGATCCAGAGAGCCGGCTCATGCACCAGGGGTAGACCCTGATCACATTGCCAGGGGCCCCTCAAACAGACCCAGCTACACAACTGTCTCCCGTATGCAGAGGGCCTAGCCCATCCCAGGCAGGTTCCACATTGTCAGTCTAAAGTTCGTGAGTTCCTTTGAGATTACAGAACCATTATCTTTAAAAGCATTTCAAGGTATTGATATTTCTGCATTTACTTAAGAGTCATGAATTAAATGTGTTCATCTCCTTTCATGTTCACAACATTACAATCTGATACTCCTCAGGGCAGAAATTCCAAGGCCCATCATCTAGTTCCAGGCAGGCAACTTATCATGTCCTCAAGAAATTATATAACCCTTCTGAGCATTTTAAAGTGAGAGGCTTACTCTAGAACCAATATTAACAAATGTTCTCTGCCTAAAACATGAATATATCCACACTAAAATTTGAACTTAAAAACTATAAAACCTAAAGGGATGGAGGAAGCAACTCACATTCACACTGGGTAATCCATATGTAGTGGTTATCTACATGACACAACCTAGAGTCCCCCTGGAAGGAGAAACCTCAAGTGAAAAACTGTGTTTAGCAGATTGGCCTATGGCCAGGTCTATGAGAGATTGTCTTAGCTGATAATTGACATGGGAGGGCCCAGCCCACCGTGGGCAGCACCAACCCTATGTAGGTGGATATAGACTGTATAAAAAAGCTACCTGAGCATAAGCCAGTGAGCAAGCCAGTAAACAGCCTGCCTCCATGGTTCCTGTCTTGAGTTTCTGCTCTGACTTTCGTTGATGATAGACTATGACCTTGGAAATGTAAGAAATAAATAAATCCTTTTCTCCACAATTGCTTTTCTATACAGAAAAGGCAAACTAGGACACACTAAATAGGCAGGTTCACATTTGAATGATTCCAAATTATATGTTAGTATTTATAATGATGACTTGATTATTAATGCTTACTGTATACCAGGAACCATTTTATCCACAATGCTACATATAAGCCAGGTATATTGGCACGCACCGGTAAAGCCAGCATCTGATTGGTAGAAGCAGGAGGATCAGGAGTTCAAGGTCATCCTTGACCGTAGCATATTTGGGCAAGCCTAGGATGCATAACTGGAGAGGCAGGAGGAGGAGGCCGAAGGGAGAGAAATGGGAAGGAAGGGAGGGAAGGAGTAAAAGAAAAAATGAGCTGAGGAGATGGCTCAGTGGATAAAGCATGTGCCATGTAAGGGTGGGAACCAGAGTGGACCCCTACCTAGAAACCACATAAAAGCTGTGCAGGTGTGGCTACTGCCTGTATGTCCTGCATCTGAGGAGTAGAGACAGGGAATCTCCAGGGAAATCAGGAAAGCTAAATGAAATCTGGGTTATGCAAGTGTCTTAGGGTTTCTATTGCTGTGAAGAAACACCGTGACCACAATAACTTTTTTTTGAGTAAGAAGGATCTATTTTTTTTATTTAATTTTTTTTTCATTTTACATACCAACCACAGTTCTGCCTGCCTCCCCTTCTCCCACTCCCGGCACACACACACACCCCCAATCCCCATCCATTCCTCATAGGAGGTAAGGCCTCCCTTGGGGAGTCAACACAGGCTGGTGTACCAAGTTGGGGCAAGACTAAGGCCCCCCACCCACCCATCTCTGCATCAAGACTGTGCAAGATATCCCACCATAGGGAATGGGCTCCAAACAGCCAGTTCATGCACCCAGGATAAGTTCTGGTCCCACTGCCAGGGGCCCCACAAACAGATCAAGCCACACAACTATCACCCACATTCAGAGGGCCTAGTTCAGTCCCCTGCAGGTTCCCCAGCTGTCAGTCCAGAGTCCATGAGCTCCCACTAGCTAGGGTCAGCTATCTCTGTGGTTTTCCCCATCATGGTCTTGACTCTCCTCGCTCCTATAATCCCTCCTCCTTCTCTTTACCTGAACTCCAGGAGCTCAGCCCAGTGCTTGGCTGTGGGTCTCTGCATCTGCTTCCATCACTTATAGAATGTAGGTTCTATGATGACAGTTAGGGTAGTCACAAAGCTGATTTCAGGCACCCTCTCTACTATTGCTACAAGTCTTAGCTGGGATCACAGCAACTCTTACAAAGGAAAAGCATTTAATTGGGGTGGCTTACATTTTCAGAGGTTTAGTCCATTATCATCATGGTGTGACATCGTGGCGGGGCAGGTAGACATAGTGCTGGAGAAGTATCTGAGTGTCCTACGTCTTGGCTTGCAGGCAACAGGAAGTGGACTGGGACACTGAATGTGGCTTAAGCATACATGAGACCTCAAAGACTGCTTCCACAGAGACACACTTCCTCTAATAAGGCCACACCTTCTAATAGTGCCACTCCCTTTGGGGTCCTTTTTCTTTCAAACCACCACATTTCACTTCCTGGCCCCCAGAGGCTTGTAGCCATATCATAAAGCAAAAATGCATTCAGTACAACTTCAAAAGTCCCCATAGTCTCATACAACAGTCTCAAACTTACTTAAAAGTCTAAAGTTCAAAGTCTCTTCTGAGATTCATGTACTCTCTCAACTGTAATCCCCTGTAAAATCAAAATCAAAAAACAAATCATATACTTCCAACATACAATGGCACAGGATATATTACCATTCTAAAACATAAGGAAGGGAACATATTGAGGAAATAATAGACCAAAGCAAGGCTGAAAACCAGCTGGGCAAACTCCAAACTCTGCATCTCCAGGTCTGATGTCAAAATGCTCTTCAGGTCTCCAACTCTTTTCAGCTTTCTTGATGGCAACACACGTCTTTCTCCTGGACTGGTTGTACTCTCTGTTAGTAACTCTCTTTGGTGGATATCCCACTGCTCTGGCATCTCTAACATCTTGGGATCAAGATCTATCCCTTGTGGTGATATATTGTGTCCCCCAATATATTGTGCATCCTAATAAACTTATCTGGGGTCAGAGGACAGAACAGCCACTAGATAGACATAGAAGCCAGAAAATGGTGGCACACATGTCTTTAATCCTATCACTTGGAAGGCAGAGATCCATCCAGATCTCTGTGAGTTTAAAGCCACATTGGAAACAGCCAGGCATGGTGACTCACGCCTTTAATATCAGAAAGTGAGCCTTTAATCCCAGGAAGTGAACCTTTAATCCCAGGAAGTGAAGGCAGAAATCAGAAAGGTATATAAGGCGTGAAAAACATCGTCTCCTGTATGCAAAGGGTCTAGTCTGGTCCCATGCAGGTTCCACAGCTGTCAGTCTAAAGTTCGTGAGTTCCTATGAGCTTGGTTCAGTTGTCTCTATAGATTTCCCAATCATGATCTTGACCTCACCCCCCTTGCTCATATAATCCTTCTTCCCTCTCTTTGACTGGACTCCCGGAGCTCAGACTGCTGCTTGGTTGTGGATCTCTCCATCTGCTTCCATCAGCTACTAAATGAAGGCTCTATGATGATAGTTAGGATAATCACCAATCTAATTACTAGGGTAGGCCAGTTCAGGCATCCTCACCACTATTGCTAGTAGTCTAATCTGGAGTCATCCTTGTGGATTCTTGGGAATTTCCCTAGAACTGGGTTTCTCCGTTGCCCCATAATGTCTCCTTCTACCAAGATACCTCTTTCATTGCTCTCCCACTCCCACTCAGTCCCTCCCCCAGCTCACCGATCATCCTATTCCCTCATGTTCTCATTCCCCATCCACTCCCTTCTATTGCTCCCCCATCCCCACTTTACTCATGGAAATCTCCTCTGTTTCTCCTTCCCAAGGTGATCCATAAGTCTGTCTTAGGGTCCTCTTTGTTTTCTAGATTCTCTGGAGCTGTGGGTTGTGATCTGATTATCTTTTGCTTTACATCTAGTATCCACTTATGAGTGAGTAAAGACCATATTTGTCTTTCTGAGTCTGGTTACCTCACTCAGGATGATATTTTCTAGTTCCATCCATTTGCCTGCAAATTCATGATGTCCTTGTTTTTTACAAGTGAGTAATACTCCATTGTGTATAATATGTACCATATTTTCTTTATCCATTCTTCCATTGAGAGGTGTCTAAGTTGCTTCCAGGTTCTGGCTATTATGAATAATGCTGCTATGAACATAGTTGAGCACGTGTCCTTGTAATATGATTGAGCATCCCTTGGGTGTATGTCCAAGAATGGTATCACTGGGTCTTGAGGTAGATTGATTCCCAATTTTCTGAGAAGTCTACATACTGATTTCCAGAGTAGCTATACAAGAAACACAATATTTGCCTATCACTTATCACTTATAAACTACCACAAGTTAAGATTAAAGAGAAAATGTGCTACATAATACCATCTTCACTACATATTCCACAGAACACTAAAATTTGTATAATAAATCCTACTTTGGTTCATCTTCAAAATGTCCATTTCCTGCAGATATTATCTGTAGCTAACTTTTTGCCCCTCCACATGAATTAAAATGTGGAAAATTAATTGTACTCACCACACCCATTATATTCTAACTTCTGAAAGGCTTCTCTAATAAACACCAAAGAATGAAATATAATACTAACTTTTATGAGACCCAAGGACTTATCACTGACATTAATCACACCAATTAAAATTAAATCTAAAAGTTTATTACACATTACCCTTTCTCCTTCAAAACTAAAAGTGGTCTAAAAATAAATACCTATTCCTAAGACATTCATTTTAATATCAACTAAATTAAAGCAAAAAAGAAATAGAATGAAAAGGAAATCTGGGGATAAAGAGGAAGGAATGAGGGTAGAGGAGGAAAACAAGAAAATTAATTTCTCAAAACATAAAATTTTAGATATTATAAAGTGCTTCAAAATCAGGGGCTTAAATGAGACTGATATTTATGGTTTTTTTTTCCTTTTTCTCTCATTTTACACTTTCCCTTTCAATATCCCAAACACAATGATGGTGTTGTGCAATCCAAAAGGAGTAATGTTTGAAGATAACTGTCAGCTTCAGCCAATACTGTTCAGAATAAGATCAGTATTCTCAACCTCTTAAATACAGTATAATATATACCAAATATTTGGTGTGTATATATATGCATATGCTATACATGATATATATATATATATATATATATTTGATGTATATATGCTGATATTTATTCGGCCAATACTAAAAGCAATTGTTTGCTAATTGCTAACTCTTCTCAAATGTTTTCCAAGTATTGACTCATCCTCACAGTAATCTGAGGTGTAGATACTATTTTCTAATTCTATAAATGAGATCTCATCACATGACTAGCATTGGCATAGCATGTAAGCACAAGGACCTGAGTTTGATCACCCAAATGTGCTTGAAAATGCCTTGCATTCCAAGTGCTAGGAGGCTGAAGCAGCAGGATCCCTGGAGCTTACAGATCACTCAGTCTAATCTACTTGGTGATCTCCAGGCAAGAGAGAGAAATCTTGTCTTGGAAAAGGTGAAGGCAGGGTAATCCAGCATGGGGATTCCCAAAAGCCAGCTAGGTGCCAGGGACAGATACTGATCTCACTGCTAGGAGCTTTACAAAGAGACCATGCTACATAACTGTCACACACATACAGAGGGCTTAGGTCGGTCCTACACAGGCTCCCTAGCTGTAGGTTCAGAGTCCATGAGCTCCCATGAACTCAGCTCAGCTGTCTCTGTGGTTTCCTCCATCATGACCTTGGCCCCCCAGGCTCATACAATCCCTCCTCCCTTTCTTCAGAGGGACTCCTGGAGCTCAGCCCAGTGCTTGGCTGTAGATCTCTGCATCAGCTTCCATCAGTTACTGGATAGAGTATCTCTGATGACAATTAGGGTAGTCAACAATCTGATTACAGGAGAAGGCCAGTTCAGGCACCCTCTCCACTATTGCTAGGAATCTTAGCTGGGATCATCCTTGTGGATTCCTGGGAGTTTCCCTGGCAACAGGTTTCTCCCTAACCCTGAAATGCTCTCTCACACCCAGGCCATCCAATCTGTTCCCTCAAGTTCCCATTCTCCTACCCACCCCTTCCCCTACCCCCAGTTTACCCTGGAGATCTATTTGCCCTTCCCAAGGAAATCCGTGCATCCCTTTTTGGGCTCTCTTTGTTATCCACAGCCTCTCTGGGGCTGTGGATTGTAGGTTGGTCATCCTATACTTTACTCCTAAAATCCACTTATGAGTGAGTACATAGCCTTGATGCAGGGGGCAAGAGCTCGGTCCTACCTCTGCTTGATACCTTGTTCAAGTCCATAGGCATCCTACCCTTTCTGAATGGAGACAGAGAAGGAATGGATGGGGAGGTGAGTGGATGGGAGTCAAGGGGGTGGGGAATGGGAGGAGAGGAAGGAGGGAAAACTGAGGTCAGTATGTAAAATAAATGAAAAAAGGCAATTAAATAAAATTTTTAAAAAATAAAGATTAAAAACAAAAATAAATAAATAAGAGATGAAGGCATTCTTGAAGATGACTTCTGAGGTTATCCTCCAATGACTACATACACATGTGTACGCATGTTCGCATGTACATGCAACCATGACATATGTCAGCATACATGTAACATACAATATATGCACACACAAACATACACATGCATTAAAAAATGTGCATTGATGACCTACGTCACAGTGCAAGGCACAAGGGGTCCAAAACGATGATGAAGATAAGTGTGCTCTCTTTCTCTTGGAAAGAGTCTGGATAAAAACTTAAAAATAGTAGAGATGGGAGCTCACAGAATTTGAACCAACAACCAGGGAGCCTGCACGGGACCAACGTAGGCCCTCTGCATAAATGTCACAGTTGGGTAGCTTTATGTGGGACTCCTGGAATTGGGAGCAAGGAATGTCCCCAGTGCTTTGACTGGCTCTTGGGAACCTATTCCTCATGTTAGATTGTTTTGCCCAACCTGAATACAGGAGGAGGTGCTTGGTCTTACGGCAGCTTGATACACCATGCTTTGCTAAAGCCCATTGGAGGCCTGCCCCTTCCTGAGTGATTACAGAGGAGGGATGGATTGAGGGGGCAGAAGGGAAGAGGGGGAGGGAGTGGGAGGAGAGGAGGCTGTGATTGGGATGTCAAATTAATTAATTAATAAAATAATAGTGAAATAAACAACTGAAGAGGTGAGAAAATAATGACTTTGAAGATGAATACAGACTATGCTTGAGAGACTAGATTTGACTTCCTTGACAACAGGAATCTATAGAAGGCATCTATCTATCTATCTATCTATCTATCCTCTATCGATCTATACATACACCTGTCAATCAATTATCTACCTCCTATATATCTATTATCTCTATATCTTTTATCAACTTGTCATCTATCACTTATATCCTTTATAATCTACTGATTCATTTATCCATCAGTAGTATTTATCTATCTAGTAGTACTCACTTATCCTTCTATCATCTATGTACTGATCTATCAATAATTTATTTACATCTATTAATCTACCATGTCTGTTGTCTATTTATCTATCTCCTAACTATCATCAATCTATCTATCTCTTCTAACATAGTTTGTAGACCCAAATATATTATTAATACTGAAAAAAATAAAAAATAAATATGAGGTACTTGTATGTCAACTCTTTTGTATTGAAAAATTACCTCATAAAGGGAGGAGAGAGGCTCATAGGACTCATAAAATAAACTTAATTTACAAGTGTGAAAAAGCTCCTGAAACTTACAAGATTCACAATACCAATTCTTAAAGGCCACATGAACAATAATAATTGCTGGGCAGAGGAAACTCTACTACTGCTGAGCTGCCTGCAGGAGAGCTCTCTGACCTGTAATGCTCCCTGCAAGTCATACAGGAAGCTCCAGGGATTCAGCTTTCATGAGTTGTTACCTACGCTGGGCGGAGCTTTCCAGTGATGCAGCTGAATTGAGTCAACCAATAGGCAGTTCTAATACACTCATAAGTTCCCTAAATTTGTGTAGTCTCATTTCTTTGGTCCATCACTGGTGCCTTGTCTGTGTTGAATGGATGTTTATTTCATCTCCCCAAGAAAAGCCACACAGCAAGATTCAGCACTAGAATTGGGGATGGGATCTTAAAGGTGGTTAATCCAGTTTATCACAGCCAGACCACACAGCTCCTGTGACAAGGGAATCTGAAAGGTGGTAAATCCAGTTTATCACAGCCAGACCACACAGCTCCTGTGACAAGTTAACTCTGAGATAGGAATCCTCAGTATTCCTGAGAGCAAGCTCACAAGCAGCAATCAAAATTCCAACTGACACACTACCATGTTATTTCAACTATAGCTCATTAGTTATCTCACTGAGGATGCAGGGAAAGCATGAACAGCAGACTTCCTTTAAAGCCACATATGCATCCACCCTACCATAAAGCCACAAAACATGATCCAGACAGTAAATTAAAAGAAAACTCAACCATAAGGTATTATTAAGTGTACCATGGCTATCTACCCAGTTAGTAATGTAATTTATATAGAAAAACTTGCTTACATATAACTTATTAACAAAAAACATAATTATGAAATAAGTTAAACCTATGGGTATATGTCTTCAGTGGGTCAATGTACTGGATAAACAGGTTAAATTTAGCTATTAAAACTGGAGTTAAAACAAGTATTTTTAAATGATGTTTAATTTTTTGTATTTATTTATTGTGTGTGTGTGTGTGTGTGTGTGTGTGTGTGTGTACGTGTGTTCATGTGCACACACGAACACATATCATGGTGTGCACGTGGAGGTCATAGGACAACTTGCAGAAGTAAGGTTTCTTCTTCCTTCATGTGGATTCAAAAGATTAAACTCCAGTCGTCAGGCTTACTGACAGGCACCTGATAGTTTTTTTTTTTTAAGAGATTATATGAGTTTAGATTAAATGGGCATCTGAGTCATTTTGCCAGTCCTATGGCAGGTATTCTATGATTGTACATTATCTCTAATTTTTAAAACTATAAAGATATAATTTTTCTTAGACACCAATCCAGATGCCCATTTAATCTAAACTCATATAATCTCTTAAAAAACAAAAACTATCAGGTTTTCTCTGTGACCAAACTTTATAAGTTTATTGTTAAGGTCTTTGGGAAACAAATAACAATAGCAAAGAAACAATAATAAAGGTCAATAAGATAGTGAGGGCAGAGGGTTAGATCCATCAATAATAAAATATATTGTGGGCCCTCTAGGATTAAAATAGTTTCATAACAGAACTTGAAATTTTCAGTCCAATAAACAAAGACCAAATAACAGACTATCTATTCTGACTTATTTGTCAAAAGCCAAATGTGAAATCATATACCATATACAAGTTATAAGGAAAGGAGCCATCTCTAGTGTTTCTGGTAGGAATGAAATATAAAGGTGAAATCAGTAATTTATTATAAAATAACATGTGTATTTATGTATACACTATTTTATCCAAAAATCCCACCCCTGAGAGCCTGTCTTAGCTTTCTGTTACTGTAATAAAAGCATGGACCCAAAACAGCTTGAAAGAGGAAAGGATTTCTTTGGTTGATATTTTAGGTCACAGTCCCTCACTGAGGGAAGCTGAGTCAGGAACTGAAACAGAAACCATAAAGGAACTTCCTTCATGAGTGAAAGTTCTTACTGGTTTGCTCCTCCTGGCTTGTTCAGCTACCATTTTTATACAACCTAGGTCTACCTGCCTAAGGGATGACACTGCTCACAGTGGGCTGGGCCCTTCTGCAATGATTAGCAATCAAGAAAATACCCCTACAGATATGTCCACAGGCCAATCCAATGGAAGCAATTTTTCAGTTAGGCTCCTTCTCCCCGTGTGTACAAGTTAACTACCAAGATTAGCTATGACAAAAGGTATCATGAAGCTACAATTGAATAATAAAAAAGGCATATGCACCAGCCTGTACAGACTTTTCATAGCACCTACTCAATTTCTTTTAGAAGTCTGACTGAATGACACCTAGATTATCCACTAAGCTATGATCTAAGCAGTTGGATTTTACATGATTACACAGCCTAGATTTTTTAATTGTGTTGTTTTTGAGAGAGTTTCACTATGTAACCCAGGCTGTCCTCAAGCTGAAGATTCTTTTGCCTCTGCCTCACTATGCTTAGATTGCAGATATAAAACCATCGCACTCAACTTAAATCTCATTATTTTAATGCAATGCATAAATATTATAAGATAAAATAAATGGTCCTAAATCTATAATTAGTTGGAAGATAACCATAGCCTGTTGTGGGATGGTCTGTATGTCAAATTACTCTGGTCAATAAATAAAACACTGATTGGCCAGTGGCTAGGCAGGAAGTATAGGCAGGACTAACAGAGAGGAGAAAAGAAAGAACAGGAAGGTGGAAGAGGAGACTGCCAGCCACCAACATGACAAGCAGCATGTGAGGATGCCGGTAAGCCACGAGCCACGTGGCAAGGTATATATTTATGGAAATGGATTAATTTAAGCTATAAGAACAGTTAGCAAGAAGCCTGCCACGGCCATACAGTTTGTAAGCAATATAAGTCTCTGTGTTTACTTGTTTGGGTCTGAGCAGCTGTGGGACTAGTGGGTGACAAAGATTTGTCCTGACTGTGGGCAAGGCAGGAAAACTCTAACCAGTGTAACAAAGCTACCTGGATAACTTTGAAACACAATAAATTTCTTGCAATGTCAGGAAGGGAATACTATAAAAATGCAATTGATGAAGTCAGACAACTATATAAGAAATAACTCCCTGTAGCTTTTTTGGCATCTTATTGCTGAAAGCAACACTGGTATCATTTCCAGACTTATAGAATGTAGGTAATGTAGGTAAATAACATGGATTCTTATATGATATTCTAATTCCACAATTTCTGCTATTAAAAAAAAACTTAATTTCTAGAGCAGGAGAAAGAAGATGGGGAGTTGATATTAGAAGAATTAAGGTAAAAACTGTAAATTCTCCTAAATTTGAATTAATGGTATCAACACAACTATTGGTTTATAATCTTTAAAAACAAGTCAGGAGGAATGGGACTAGGTCCAGCCCCAACTTGATATGACAGCCTGTGTTGACTACCCAAGGGAGGCCTTACTCTCTATGAGGAAGGGATGGGATAGGATGGGGATAGGTGGGGGGAATGGGAGAAGAGGAGGAAGGAGAAACAAGGGTTGGTATGTAAAAGAAAGAAAAAACTTTTTTAAATAAAAAAATTATAAAATAAAATTTTTAAAAAGACTGGGGGAAAAAATCTAGGGGCTGGGGAGGAGCTTCAGACAGCAAAGTGCTTGTCCTGCAAGTATGAAATCCTGAAATTGATTCCCAGAACTCAAGAAAAGAGTTTAACACAATGACCAACATTTATAATCCAAGTTCTGGAAAGGCAGGAACAAGAGGACCCTTGGGGCTCACTGGCCAGGTAGTCTAACTAATGAGCTGCAAGTTCAATGAGGGACCCTGTCTCCAAAAAAAGGTAAAGAGTGATAGAGGTGGACCCCTGGCATCAACCTCTGGCCTCCACACACAGGCACATGTTCACAAACACACACACACACACACACACACACACACACACACACACACACACACATATGCACATACACATGCACGCATGCACGGACACACACGACAACTGCAGACGAGATTGTGATATCCAAATATTCATTCCCATTAGAAAGAACCAGAGATCCCTGTAGAGATGACTGTTTTTCCGATATGGTTTAGATTTGGCTGGTACCCTACCTTAGGAGAAAGACCCGATAAAAGAATATAAGTATCTTATCAAAGCACTCATAAAGCAACCTAAATAAATCTCTCCTGGTCAAAGTGGAGATAAGTTGTATAGCAATAAAAAGAATAGCTACAATGGATTGAGGTTGTTCGAATCTTAGATGGTCTTTTAATTAAAAGAAAAAACTCAGAGTCAGACATCAGGATAAAGGCTGAAAGATCAGAGAAGCAGAGCAAGCCGAAGCCACCACCTATTGCCTCATCAACTCCACTAATCCTCTGACTGAAATCCTCTGAGTCTTCACCCAATAGAGTCTCAGCTGAACTGCTTTAATTCCTATTTCCTCACACCTTATATACCTTTCTCTGCCCAGCCATGTTACTTCCTGGGATTAAAGGTGTGTGTGCTTCCCAGTCCTGGGATTGAAGATGTGTGCCACCACTGCCTGGCTCTGTTTCCAGTGTGGTCTTGAACTCACAGAGATCCAGATGGATCTCTGCCTCCCAAGTGATAGGATTAAGAATGTGTGCCAACACTGTCTGGCCTCTATGTCTAATCTAGTGGCTGGCTCTGTCCTCTGATCCCCAGGCAAGTTTATTAGGTTACACAATATATCACTGCAGACTGAAATGTATTAAGGATGTCTGTTTTGTGTCTGCACTTTATGCTCTCTCTCTCTTGTTGTAAAATATATGAGATCATTAAAGCCACCCTAAAATGAATAACATGCCAACTGACCCTCATAGGAGAACACTTCCTAATTTATTAGCTTGAATTATTATTAGT
Organism: Peromyscus leucopus; assembly: GCF_004664715.2. Taxonomy (NCBI): domain Eukaryota; kingdom Metazoa; phylum Chordata; class Mammalia; order Rodentia; family Cricetidae; genus Peromyscus; species Peromyscus leucopus. Next base: position 81,711,227 of record NC_051086.1, read on the forward strand.
TAGAATAGCTGTGAATAGAAGAAATAAACATTGATCCTGATTTCCCTACACAAATTGGGCTACTAGGTACTACATGAGAAAAAATATTAGATTTAAACTATAATAACTTGCGAATTCTAAGGAAAGGGTAGATCTACAGCAATACTTGCATCTGAGAGCATTAGAAAAAGAGAAAATAAGCCCCTCTCTGAGCCACTCTATTTGTTTTCCCTCTATCACGGGGATAAATACCATGACCAAAAGCAATTTTGTGATAAATACCATGACCAAAAGCTTACAGTTCTCAGGTCACACCCCATCACTGAGGGAACTCAGCCTGGGAACTCAAAGCAGGAGCCTGGAGGCAAGACCTGAAGCAGAAGCTATAATCGGACATTTCCTGTTCCAACCACCTATTCATAAATACCCGGCAGCTGCTTCACAAATTACCACACAGAAGCTTGTTACTAACTAGCTCTTATATTTTAAGTTAACCCATATTCCTTATTTACACCCAGCCATATAGAGGTACCTTTATTAGCATGGCATGTTCATTTCCTGCTCCCTCTTTGGCTGGTGACCTTCTGACTCCGCCCTTTTCCTTCCCATCATCCTTAGTTTTGTCTCCCTGCCTATACCTCCTGCCTGGCTACTGGCCAATCAGCATTTTATTAAACCAATCGAGTGACAAATCTTTACAGTATGCAAGAGGATTATTCCACAGCAAGGAGCCATGGAGGATCACTGCCTACTGCCTTGCTCCTCATGCCTTGCTCAGCTTGCTTTCTTGCACAACCCTCCAAAGGGTGACACCACACAAGTAGATTGAACCCATCCACATCAGTCATTTTAAAAATGAATAATTAAAAACTTACAGACTTTTCTTTAGGTCAATCTGATGAAGGCATTTTCTAAACTGACATTCTTTCTTCCAAGATACACTGAGGTTTGTGACAAGTTGACAAAAACCATCATAGTCCCTCACAAGTCACTTTTGCCTACCATCAATTAACCAACAGATTTGTCTGATTGGGCCTCTAGGATCACCTATCAATTTTTAGAAAATTCAGAGGGCAGAGCCAGAGCCACGTGGGCACAGTACACAAAATCCAGTCTCAGGAAAAAAAAAATGGTTCAACTAATTCAATTAATAATTTTAAATGAAAGAGTAAAAAAAAGCTATCAATTAACAATTATTTGAGAGATTCGTCAAGGAATAGTAACATTTAGTAGTTATTTAGATCACAATTCAAATAAACAGAAAAAGTCATCCATTTTTAACTTTCACAAGACAATTAAAAAGTTCAACACTGATATTTAAAACATAAAAAATAGAGATACTGTTTTGAGTTTTCAAGTTAAATATTAAATACATAGGTAGATATATAATGATAAAGTCCCTCTATATAGGTATAAAATAATGTCTCTTTATATTTAAACATGTAGATGCAACTATAACATGACTACATATGAACACATATTCATATAGATTATTGTATACAACATGCTTTTTTTCAAAACCTAAAATTGAAGCAAATAAATAAATTTTACATATAAAAAATATTCATCAGGACTGAAAACACAGGAGAATTCACTTATTTATATCTATAACTATTAATGTTATCTTATTCTTTTCTAGGTTAATTGACCATTTATTTTTCCTTTGAAAACAAAGTTTGTCAAAAATCACTCTGAGGCAATAGAAATATCACCTTTTGACTATATTCTTAATTGATTCTTTGATAATTTAATACATTTATACAGGTATTTTGATCATATACACTTCATATTACCTGCTCTTAACCTCTCCCCACTGAACCTCGTCTATGATACACTGCATTTCATTAGGATCTGTAACATATCTTTTCCTGGACCAATCCATCTGAATGTCTTGAACAACTTGGATGTGTCTTTCATTAGGAGTCCCTTACCTCACAGTCATGTTAATAAGCCAGAAAAGTCAGTGCCTGTCTTAACCACCCCAGATTACTTAGGAAGAAGTTCAGACACAATGAAATCTCAGAGACAATCACTTATCTGTTCCAAGATGATGAGATGAGTACATGGCCACAGAAACCCTTTGCTGGAGCTAAACATAACCCTAGAAAACCATTCCCAGTTACAAACTAGGATTTGTTTCCTTCAAATATTTACTTTCTATTTTCAGATGTATTGTTTTATTCCCTGTGGACCAGGGAAAACAAGAAAAGGAGGAAGAGAAAGGAGGGGTGAAGAAAAAGAAGAAGAAGAGGAGGAGGAGGAGGAAAGGAAGGAAGGGAGGGAGGAAGGAAGGAAGGGAGGGAGGGAGGGAGGGAGGGAGGGAGGGAGGGAGGGAGGGAGGAAGGAAGGAAGGAAGGAAGGAAGGAAGGAAGGAAGGAAGGAAGGAAGGAAGGAAGGAAGGAAAGACAATGAGGATGAGGGGGAGGAAGGAAAAGAAGAAATTGAATGGGAAAAGAAAAACCATCTTTTAATGACTCTCAAATGAAAATCCTGGTAAAGCCATAAAAAAGTTAGCAACTTAAAAAAAGAGCTACAATGTGACACCCTATTTCAGAAGCCTTCTAATCTTCAGTCCTTTTATCCCAAATGTCCAAACTTCGTTATGGAAGAACAATTCCAAAATCCAAGAGTCTTCAAATAATTGCACTTGAAATTAGTAGATAAAAAAAGAAATTAGGAGATAACAAAAAATTTGAATATAGATTCTTTTCTCATTAAACTTCCCCTAAGCTTTTGTATTCTTTCATGATGTACATTTTGAATCAATAATTTCTATGAGAAAGCCAATGTTCTACTGAGATTTTAAAAAACTCATCTAACTTCCACTGTCAAGGGCATTAAAGCAAGCAGGTACATTCTACAGAAGAGAAATAACTCCCATATTCACAAGAAAGAATACAGGGGAAACACAGCTGTTATGGAAGCAATCCTAAGGGGGAAAAATGAAAAGGCAACTGAGGATGTGTAGGAACAATAGAAGAACGAGGTCAAACTAAATTTATTGTAACAATATTTTTTGAGAAAATTCTAGAAAGCTGTTGAATAAACTAGAGCAGTGCACAGCCCTCCTCTTCAGCCAAGTGTCCCTCTACTAACACAGGACCTCTCCTGTACCAATCCTCACCCCACATCTTTACAACAGTGTGATTAAGCTTCCAAATGGTCAGGTTTCATGGTGGGATGAAAGTATTCTTCCACACTCTCTGTTTGTGAGGAAAAGTGAGAAACCCTAAATTTCTGTTATCCTGACTCAGACCAAAGCCTGGTTTTCTTCTCCCTCCCAGAAAACTCAAATGCTGGGGTAGTTTGAGGGTGAGGATCTGCATTCAGATCTCAACCACAGTTCCTGGGGTAGCTCCACAACTGGTCAATGTTTTCCCAGGACAGTTGGTGGTGGCATAACCCACCATTACTTTCTCAAACCATCTCCATGGGCAGTGTCTGCTTGGTCCCTGATGAGATTTCTGTTGGCAAGGCCTTGCTCATTCAGAGCCCTGGGAAATTGTACAACATTGCATCATCCTTCTAACTGCATTTTCCGCAGCCATTTGCGGTTGTCGGAGATAAAGTCCATTTTTGTTCTCATCTGTTGTGTTCTCAAGATTTAAGAGCCCTCATCAATCCCACCTGTCAGCATGGAACGTTGTATTCTAACTCTTGCTCTTCAAAGAGCAACTAGAGAAGCAACAGTTTTTGGTATCAACTGGGAGTTGACTAGAACTGCAGGAAATCACCCCAGACCTCAGGCCTACTGTACTTTATGAAAACTCCAGATGAGTCTTTTTTTTTTTCAATGTTTTCAATTGCATTCATTTATCTGTTTGTTGAGGGGTCATGGTGGAGGTCAAATGACAACTTATGGAAGTTGGTTCTCTCCTTCCACCATGTTGGTTCTGGGGATTGAACTTAGATGATCGGGTTTTACAGCACATGCCTTAACTCACTGAGTACTCTCACCAACACCTATGGGGTTCTTGTGTAGTTCATTTGAGAAGTTGGGGCTGGGAAGATGGTTAAGTCAATAAAGTGCCTGCCTTGTAAGCCTGATGACCTGAGTTCTGATCTCCAGTGCCCATGTAAAATCTATGCCCATACCCATCTGACATCTCAGTGTTAGGAGTAGGAGGGTAGAGACAGGAGAATCCCTAGAGCTCATTAACCAGCCAGGCTAGCCTAACAGATGAGTTCCAGGTTCAGTGAAACACCCTCTCTCAAAAGCTATGATGGAGTATGATGGAAGAAGACATCTGTCACTGGCCTCTGGCTTCCACATGCATGCACACATCTACTCAAACATCCACAAACACACATGCAAAGTGTGAGAAGTCAAAAAGAAAATGAATTTTTATTTCATTATGTTACATTCCCATATAAAACAAAGAGTCATACATTCAAATTTTCTTTGGGGACCAGTCCTTATTTTGAAGTGTAAGTTTCTAAGAGAATTTCTAATGGCCACAGAGCAGGTCTGAGTTACACCCATATGAGGCATGTGTGGAAGTTGACAAATGGTTTTCTGTGCTAATATGGAAAGCAATGACAATTGGTGCCAGCTGCTTTCATTTGCAAACCATATCTCATGTTTGTGCAAATAATGACAAGTAGAAGACTCTCTAGTCTTACCACCAAATTTACATGTCATATAACATGTAATGTCTCTTCCAGTTTCATAAAGATGTCCATAATGACACTTTCTTGGGCCTGTTCCTTATGACGAAAAAAAAAAGACAATCTGAAAGTGATTGTTAGTGTTCTCTGAATTAACTGTAACTTTATAACAGTCCTTCAGTCACTCCAGAAATTCTGCCAGTAAAACTCTCTATGTCACTGTCTTGGGTTGTTTTTAACCTATGAAGTCTAACGTGGCATTTAAAGACCCCTGCGTCATCTCAGCCAGGCATCTTTAGAGAAAGGGCTTGACAGGCAGAGTATTTAGCAAGCAGTAGCATGATTCCTAGCAAGAATTTCTGAGAAGTTTGGCATACTCTTCCATTAGAAAGATCACATACAACAAGATAGGCCAGATTTCTGGGCCCCAGCCTTCTTTCCTGAGTCTCTAAGTTCAGTGGAGAACATGGAACTAGGTTCAGGGCCAGTTGCCTGGGCAATGCCAAATAAAATTCTTCAAGAACCATCCCTTGAAGGACATTGTATGGTGATGTTACACCATCGTAGATTCACCCCACCCCAGACTCTGAGCACAAATCTGCTCCCAGCCATAGTTTACAAGATCGAATTTCTCATGGTTATGGTTCAGACCTTTACAGCCCCATTTAACACAAAATGTGTTCTTGCCTCAATGACGTGGTCAGCTAGTTCCCTGTAATTTTCCTATCAACAACTGAACTCCCTACCAGTCCTTTATTCCCTGGTAGTTAAGGATCCTGTCCTCAAAGCACAAATTACCCCTGATACAGTCATGGAAAAATTCTTTAGGCTCCATCTACAGCCAGCTTTTGGAAGAAGACTTTGCTGTCTACCTGCTGCCTGCCCTGAAGACCCCTGTCGGTCACCTGGGTCTTTGCTTTAATTAAGGTTTGAGTGTTCATTTTTAACCACGAAACTCTGATCCTTTAAAACCTCATATAGAAATCAAATAAAATGAAAACAGAGAAATTTTTCTGTAATTGAAATGGTGATGAAAAACATGCATAACTGAACATTCTCCCACTCTGAGACAAATACACACCTTTACACTTTCATATACATGTTTACTTACTTGTATACACACAGAACTACTACTACTACCTCTCCCTCCCTCCCTCCCTCCCTCCCCCCCCCTCTCTCTCTCTCACACACACACACACACACACTGGACACTGAGGTGATCCTGCTGAACCTCACCATCTGAAATCTCTACTCTGTGGTCTGGATCCAGTTGTAGTTGACAATTGCACTGTTGAACTGTCCTCCTACACAAACTCCTGGTTTAAATCCATCTTCTAAAGTGCATGACAGACTGTCTCTTCTTGAAATCTAACTCATTCCTGTGTTCCCATTTCCAGTCCTATATCTTATTCTATGGGTTTAGCTTAAATTCCTGTCCAAATATATCTCAACGGGATCCATTCAGTCACTTACCAAGCTTGACTTGTTTACATGCTTATATAAATTCTCCTGAAAAAAAATGATCTTACAAATTTATTGCAGTTAGAATTGGAAATGACTACATATAACTTAATAATCATTTAGGTTATTAAATATCTTAAATAAGTAGTGAACGTCATGATACTATTATAAATTACAGTTTTAAAACTCAAATTTACATTTTTCAGTAAGCTGATATTGCTTATTGACCAGGTATCCTGCAACTTGGTTTTATTTATTAATTATATGGAAGGGTTTTTGGAGTATTCTACATAATACCTGCAAATATTAATAGCTTAATTTATTTCTTTCTAATCTAAAGGTTTTATATTTCTTCTACTTTTGTGATTACATAGGCTTGGACCTCTAAATATGATGGGAATAAGAAACAATGGAAGTAAATACACTTGTGTTTTCTCAGTCTTAGAGGGAAAGTATTTTCTCTGTCATCATTAAGAATATGCAAGCCTTCATTTAAATGCTTGCTATCTTATATACAATGTTTTTGTCTGGAGTGTGCCTGTGAGTTGTTACAGTGAACAGATGGTGAACACTGTCAAGAAGATAATACTCCTGAGTGTAAAGGTATGATTCATTTCATTCACTGTTTTTGTTTTTAATATTAAACCATCCTTGAATATCTAAAGTAACTACCTACTAGGTATTGCTATTTTCCTCTTCATATGCTGCTGGATTCAATTTGCTAATATTTTATGTAGATGTTTACATTCACATTTATGAATGATATACCTCTGTGGTGTTCATTGTTTAGATGCTTATGTCTGGTTGGAGTGTTAGTGTAATTCTGGTCTCATAAAATTAACTGATAACACTATCATCCTCTATTTTCTGAAAAAGTTTATATGTAATTAATATCATGTCCTCTTTAAGCCATAGAACAAACTCACGAATGAAGATATCAAAGCCAAGATTTTCCTTTGTAAGCATTTATTTCTTTTTTTAAAAAAAAGATTTAATTATATTATATGTATGAGTGTTTTTGCACGCATGTACGTTTGTGTACCACATGAATGTCTGATACCTACAGAGTTAGAAAAGAACACAGGACCCCTGGAACCAGATTTAAGTCAGTTGTGAGCCGCCATGTGGATGCCGGGACCTCTGCAAGAGCATTAAGTGCTCTTAACCACTGAGCCAACTCTCCAACATGAATGATTTTTTAACTGTGTGTGTGTGTGTGTGTGTGTGTGTGTGTGTGTGTGTGTGTGTGTGTGTATGTCTGTGTATATATGGGGGAAGGCCCAAAGTCCACATCAGGTATCTTCCTCTATTATTCTCTGTCTTATTTTTGAGACAGGATCTCTTACTGAAGCTGGAGCTCAGTGTCTTTGCACTCTTCCCCACATGCACACCATCTCTCAGTACCCAAATTAAGGATTGTGCCGCTACCATGCCCAGCTTTTTATGTGTGGGTGCTTAAGTTTCAAACTCAAGTCCTCATGCTTATAGGACAAGAACCTTACTTCCTCGGCCATCTCTCCAGCCATCTTTCACGAGATTTTTAGTGAGTAATTGTATTATTAGTTTTGTGTTGCTGCTACCAAAGTAACTGATAGAAGCAGCTAAAAGAAGGATGTATTTACTTTGGGTTCCAACTTGAAAGATTTAGTCCATCATGGGAGAAAGCCTGTGTCAGAGAAGTTCATATCATAGGAGGCTGAGAAGCATAGAAACGGGGAATACCAGTGCCTGTTGGCTTTCTTGCTCCTCCTTGTTTATTACATCCAGAACCCTAGCCTATCCAGAACACCAACATTCAGGCTATTTCTTCTCCTTCAGTTAATCCTGTCTGGATACACTGGCAGGCATGCCTCACCAATCTCCCAGATGATTCTAAACTCAGACAAGCTGACATGTGCTTTAACCATCACACTAAACCTAAATTTATTTTACTTGTCAATTTCACTATTTTTAATATTTTTTGTTTTACCTGTTATCAAATATTTTAATTTACTATATGGAAAGGCATGATTTAATCTACTTCAGATGACCTGATCTCCTTCGTCCTGTCTATAAAGTGCCATTGAATGACACTAATCAGTAATGTTCTTTCTCAATTTTCTTTTTGTTTAATTTTTTTTTTCTTGAGAATCTTGTATAGGATTACAGTGCAATACAATCATATCTAGCCTCCATTCTCCTCTCCAACTTCCCTCATGTATCTCTCAACACATCTCCCTCCCAAATTCATGTCCTTATTTTTAATAACCCACTAAGTCCATTATCTGTCTGCATAAGTATGGGTATGGACTCATCCACTAGAGCATGGGAACTCTATCACTATCCACACCCTCATGAAAGAACGACTTTCCCTTCCCAACAAAGTATCAACTGCTAATATGTCCTCAGTAAAGAATAGAGCCTAGACATCTCCACCCCAACCATTCCGGAATTTTGGCTATCTTGCTCTTGTACAGGTCTTGTGCAGTTAACCACAACTGCTGTGAGGTCATGAGTTCCATGGCCATTTCATGCCCAGAAGACAACACTTCACAGCCTGAGATAATCCCTGGACCTTGTGTAGGGGGAAGGGGTTGATACAGGGTCCCATCTAGCACTGAGCACTCCATCTCTTATTCTCAATAGTTATACATTTTCTCAGTTGACTGCTGCCCAGTGTCAGAAAGAAGTATCTCAGGCTGAGGCTGAAAGCAACTCAAATCTGCCACTATAAACATGAATATGTTTTTCAGGAAATGAGTACATGTATTCCACCAGTACTTTTAAATGTCTTGACCAAATTCATGGGAGGAGAGAAGAGTGAGAAAAGAGATGACAGGGTGATGTGGAGAGGGAATGTGCAATGTACCTACATAAACTTGTATGAAAACATGTTCCTGTGTGGAAATGTCCCTTGTAGTAAGTAAGCACCGTGTACAGTGAATATATACAAAAGGTTTTAATATGTTTTATGTTTTCAAGTAATTAACCTTTAATTTTACTAATTTTTCTCCACTGTGTAATTTGGGGGGGGGGTGCAGGGAGAGGCAGGATTCTATCTCACTGACTTACACTCCAGATCTGGTCCTTTCTTCTATTTCTTTTGTTCTTAATTTCCTTTTCTCGCCTATTGAGGTTGAAGGTCAGGTAGCTGACTTGAGATCTTCTTTTTTCATAACATAGATATTTGTTGTTATATTCATAAGTTTCTCCTGAAGCAATGTGGTTGCCCTCTCTGAATATTTTGATATGTATCTTCATTTTAGCTCTATTCACAATATTTTCTAGCTCTCTTCATACATTCCTCTTTCACCAATTATTTTTCTGACATTGATTTCCAGTTTAATTTTATTATGATCCAAACACATGTTTAATTCATACCAAATATTTCAGTATGCAAATGTGGTGTATTGTGTTCCCCAAAATATTGTGTATCCTAATAAACTTATCTGGGGTCAGAGAACAGAAAAGCCACTAGATACTTAGGATAGGCAGTGGTAGCATAGGCCTTTAATCCTAGCATTCCAGAGGCAGAAATCCAAGTGTTCAAGGATACTGCCAAGCATGGTGACTCACACCTTTAATCCCAGAAAGCAAGCCTTTAATTCCAGGGAGTGGTGGTAGAAAGCAGAAGGGTATATAAGGCGTGAGGACCAGAAACTAGAAGCTTTTAGCTGGTTAAGCTTCAGGCTTTCAAGCAGCAGTTCAGCTGAGAGCCATTGAGATGAGGACACAGAGGCTTCCAGTCTGAGGAAACAAGATCATCTGAGAAGTTGGCTAGGTGAAGTTAGCTGTGGCTTGTTCTGTCTCTCTGATCTTCCAGTGTTCACCCCAATACCTAGCTTTGGGTTTGATCTTATTAATGAGAACTTTTTAAGATTCCTGCTACAATGCAAAGGCTTGTTTTTTGCCTTTGTTGGTTATATTGGTGACTACCTGATGTGCCTGTGGAAAGAGTCACTTTTCTGCTGTTGCTAGGTGGAGTATTTGACAAATATTAGGTGTGCAAAATTGATTGGTAGCTTTAATGAGAAATTGTATGGCCTTTTCTAGCTTTTGTCTGCTAGGAAAACAACATAATGTTTATATTTCCTTATGTTTGCTTCTAACCTAGGTCCTCATAAAGTTAACCTTTTGCAAACATCATATAGTTAGAAATTGTTTCTATATTAATGGCATCTACTTATTAACTTGTCTGGGACATTTACATCTAAAATAAGTACTCCTGAGGTTGAATTTGGGCCTACCGTTCTATTATTTATTTTCTCTTGTCCCAGAGTTGCTTTTTCCCCCTACTTCCCTTTCCTGACTTATAAAACTTATTTGAATTCTTTAATACTTACTAGATTTAACCATTGGATTGTATTTATTTCTCTTTGAGCTTCTGTGATTGTTGTAAATATTGCTGTATGTATGAAATCTTTCATGTTATAATTACAGTCATTTTTTGTGTTTTGTTTGTTTGTTTGTTTGTTTAGTTGGTTGGTGGGTTCGTTGGTTTTTTGAGACAAGGTTTTTTTGTGTAGCTCTGGCTGTCCTGGAACTTGCTTTGTAGACCAGGTTGGCCTGGAATTCAGAGATCCACTGGCCTCTGCCTCCTACATGCTGGGATTAAAGGCATGTGCCACCACTGCCTGGCTAGTTAATATTTTTAACATTTTAAGTAAAATGCTGAAGAGTTTTAATATATAAGTGCCTTCACCCTCCCTTTTTAATGTTGCAATGTTGAACGCATAGCTTTGAAAACCCCATCAGATAATATTATTACAATCCTTCATTTACATTTCTATGGGATGTGATATAGTTTCAATGTCTCCTCCAAAACTCACATAATAATTTGTTATTGTTCTCAAAAGTGGGACTTTTGAGAAGTTATTTGGGTTATGAGGGCTCCGTACTTCATGAATAGATCAGCGTCCTCACCAAAGAGCTAAGAATGGCTATCTCTTTCTGCCCTGCACATTTCCTGTGCATGCCAATGCACTCCGTCATGTTATGATACTGTAAGAAGACGCTCATTAAATGTAGTTCCCTCAGTCTTAGATCTTCCAACCACTTAAAAGTGAAAGGAGTACTTTTTTATTTTCTTTCTAAATGTCCCTGTATCTGTAATTGAATTATGTGAGGGGTAGTTTTAATTGTCAACTTGATACAACCTAGAATCAGCCAGGAAGAGAGTCTCAGTGGAGGACTGTCAAGCTCGGGTTGGCCTGTTGGATATGTCTGTGGGAGTTTTTCTTGATTGTGTTAACTGCAATTTGAAGACCCACCCATTGTGAGCATCGCTGTTCCCTGGGTTTGGATCGTGGATGGTAAAATAGTAGAAAGAGCAAGCAGAATACAAGCACACATGCATTCATCTCTCTCTTGAGAGATGTTCTATTTCTCTTGACTGCACATCTAACAACTTGCTTCAAGTTCCTGTTATCTTAACATGCCCACGGTGACAGTTATAACCTGGGATTATGAGCTAAAGTAAATACTTTCTCCCTTAAGTTGTTTTTGTCGGGGAATCTTACCACAGCAACAGAAGGAAAACTAGGACACAGGAGATGAAGAGAAAACACTCTAAGAGAGCATCATTTCCCCAGATAGAGAATTATCAGCTGACACATCTGGGGATTTGTGGTTTTGTTTTCTTCTCAGTACTTCAAAAAGACATCAGATCCTGACTTCTCATCATGGTGATTTTTTAGTTCACTCAAATTACACGTCTTCCGATATACAGTGTGTCATTATTTGACGAACTTCTTTCAAAATTTTTTTCTTGTCCTTGTTTTTCTGCATTTTGATTATTATGTGTCTGAGTCTGTTTTTGTTGTTGTCGTTTTGGGTTTTTTAGTATTTACCCCATTGGGAGTAGCTAAACTTCTGCCTCTGTGAACTTTCTCTTCCTTCACATTTGCAAGTTTTAAACCAGAAACTCCTTACATGTATTCTCTACATCTGTCCTTTTCCCATCATTCTGAAGCTCCATTGACATATTAGACTGTTTCATATTATCCTGTATGTCTTAGACACTGTTTACTTTTTTCCCAATTCATTTTTCTCTGTATTCTCATGTTGAATGATGTTTTATTAAAATAACCTAAGTTCACTGTTTTATCCTTTGCTGTCATTTCTACTTAGGCTGTTTTGTGGCATTTTTGGTTCATCCCTTATCTTTTACCATTGCACAATTTCTGTTTGCTGTTTTATAATTTCTAGGTTTTAAAAAAAAAGACTTCTTTCTACTGACTTTAAATGTGTTTACTGGTACTTACCTTGATATTTTTATCATTTATTTAAGCTGGGGGTATCTTAATCAGCTTCTCTAAAGAATTAGTCAAGCCCATTATCCTGGTGCACAACTATAATCCAAGAACTTGAGAGTCTGCAGCAGGGCATTGTCATGAATTCAAGGTCAGCATGGACTACCCACCAAAATCAGAGACAGAAAGAAAAAGGTTTCTGCTTCTTTCTACATAGATTGATTTTTAATTATGTCCTAGGTATTTTGAATATATTTTGTGTGAATTCTGTATTATTAAAAATCTACTTGGAATTCATTTTTCCCCATAGACAAAATATGCAATTGCATTTATTAAATATGCCCAGTAGTCAGTGATTCTAAACACGGCTCTGCCTTCAAAGACTTGTGTTCTGCTGCCCTGGATGTGTCTCATGAATTTACCTCTCAGAGGTTGGCCTCATGTTGGCTTAAATCATAGTCAATGGTTTAGGTCTTAGTTAAATTCTCAGGACCAGAGGTAAACCTTGAACTTGTATGTGTCCCAGACATAGAATTGTGGAGTTCTTTTCTTCTGCTGTCTCCTTGCTAAGATAGCTCAACATTAACATGCTCACAGGCCTCTTTATTGTTGTTGCTGCCACTGCTGCTGCTCTGACTAGAAAAATATAGGGATTCTTTGTTCACACTATAGGATGTCTGTTCTCACTCCCTTGGGGTACATAGATTGATTCACTATTGGAGTGTCACCCCCTATCACACATTGGAAAGTCCAAGATGCAAGAGAAAAGTACAAAAAGAAAAAAAAAACTTTACTAGCCATGTGTCTGATATTATAGTCTATTTCATAACTTCCTAGTTTTGTTTACATTTAAGTATTTTCAATTAATTTCATTTTGTATATTTCCAAAAGCTTCAGTTTTAACCACTGCAAAATATAAGTCTGTGTTATTCTATCTTGGACAGACCAGAATGGGAATAATCTATTTATGGAATTTAATGTGTATGGTTCTATAGGAAGTGCCAGGGGATATCAGCCTTTTCCTGTTTCTAGAGTCAAACATGATGACCCTGGACCACAATTTTACTGAAACATTTTAATATTACTGGTTTTAAATGTGATTTTAAAAGGGCAGTATAAGAATTTATTAGATGATAGTCCCAGCATGATTTTGGGTAATGCTTAAATATCTTGAATCATTTTCCAAAGTTTTATGTGGAAAAAAATGACGCAAAACGGGCTATGCCTCAAGTTGTCTTTTACACCTTAATTTCACAATTTGTGTGTGGTTTGAAGGAAATCAAAACCATCGTATATCTAATCCTCTAAATGTCTATCAACCAAATATTTTGTTTTAGAGTCATTTGATATTTCAGACCGTAGTAGTGTGTTTTTTTCCTTTGTTCCTTGTAAAAACAGGAAGTGATCATCTTCCAAAAGTAAATAAATGCACTCGAAAATCCTAAGAGGTCATGCTGAGTTCACAACTTCAGGCAGAATTCACTGGTATATCCCACACTTAGTAACTCAGTCTTTTTATTACTATTATTATTATCCTTTCTTTTTTCAGATCTAAAAAGTCACCTGACATTAAGAATATTTACAAATATGAAACATCACCAATCTTAAAGTAATCCGTATATTTAATTTTCTACAAAGGAGGAAAGTGTTCATGCAGACATCAAGGGGAAACTATGAAAACCTGAAACAATGCAGTCAAATCACTGCATTGAATCAAATGCCAACGTACAATAAATGACTATGGGCCCATATCGGCATAAATGAAGCGTCCAATGAATTAAAAAGCACGCAAAAGGAAATCACAGACGTCCCTGTACTCACCGCACTCTGACACTGCTGTGGCTTGAATCTAGAATATTCCCCATAAACTCATGTTTTGAATGCCGAGAGGCCTTGGGAGATAGAACCCAGATGACCGAAGTAGGTCCCTGGGGTGGCCTCTTTGAAGATCATACCTCTTCCCTGGTCTCTATTCTGTTTCCTACCACCACCCTATCGAGAAATCTATCGCTCATGTTCCCGCCGCCATTACCACCCCTTCCCCACCATGATGCTCGGAAGTCTCTGGACCGGTGTGCTATAGTGTCCCCTCCCTTGTCTTGTTTCTGCCAGGTATTTCAGTCACAATTACACAAAAGTAAATAATACAGCCACCAAATACAGGTTGTAGCTGTTTTCTCCACATCAAGGAGTTCTCCCATTCTCTAAACACATCAAACAGGAGCACTACTATCCAGTTTCAGCTAGTTCTATACCTGGAGTCAAGTCAGATCCAAAAAGTCCGGTCCTGTATAACTGCCCCTGCTTTTAGACTCTGATCGCTTCCCACTCAAACTGCTGTCGGACTTGAAAACTCTACTTCCTCAGCTTTAGTCACTTCTTAGAAGACTCACAGAGTTGTGGAAATCATTTTACTTCTTAGATGACCAGTATATTGCAAAGGATAAAACAGAGACGGCCACACCTGAGAAGTACGTAAGACAGAGCGTAGGGGAAGGAGAGCACAGCTTCAGAATCCTTTACAAGCGCATTATCTTCCCGGCACCCTCCACCTGTTTACTGGCATCCTTCTTAGGGTCTTCTTAGGCTTTGATATGCCATCACGATTTACTAAACCATTGGCTGTGGGTGTTTAATTCAACCATCAGCCTTGTCCCCTTTCTGGGAGTCAGGAAAAGAGACTGAAAATCCTAATCTAAAAAAAAAAATAAATAAATAAATAAATAAGAAGAAGAAGAAAAGCAAAAAGAAAAATCTGTCACAGACAAGAAACCAAGAAAATGCAGACAACAGGGTGCAACATTGTTTTTAGGATTTTTATCCTAAACTGTTAGGCTAAAGTGAAATAACTCTGGACAATGTTTGGGGTTTTATTATTATTATTATTAATGATTTACTAATGTGGAGCCAGAGACACGATTCAGTACGTAATGTGCTAACAGACCAACATGAGGAGCTAAGCGCAGATCTCCAGCACCCACATAAAAAATTGGCCATGGTGGTATGCATCTGTACCTCAGGACTAGGAAAGTGGACACAGGAGAATCCCCGAGGCTCACTGGATGAATTGGTGAGCTCCAGGATCAGTAAAAGATCCTATTTTATAAGTAAAGAGATATGAGGCTGTCAAGGTGGCTGAGTAAGTAAAGATGCTTTCTACCAAACCTGATTATCTTGAGTTCTATTCCCAGAGCTGCCATGGTGGAATGAGAGAATTGATTTCCACAAGTTGTCCTCTGACCTGTATACACAGACACAGACACAGACACACACACACACACACACACACACACACACACACACACACACACACACTGAAAAGGTAACAAAAAGATAAATGCTAAAAATAGAAAAAAAAATAAGGTGGAATGTAATAAGGTATGGTATTCAACCTCAACCTCTGGCCTTCACAAGTGCTGACACACATGTACATAATACACATACATGTGTGTGTGTACATACACACACATACCGACACACAAATAAGAATAATGATAAACCAATATGATTGCTCACTAGCTGTGGTAATGTGCCAACCTAATGTCAGGTGTAAATAATAAAGAAAACTTGGTCTGTGGTATTTGGGACCCCTTGCGGGGGCTCACTTCAGAACTCTTGTATAAAACCAAACCTATTCTAAAATAAGTTTTCTAAAACAAGACTGAATCTTCTTCTTCCACTGCCCCACTACCAATCCTAGGTAAGGAAAATGTCTATGTATCATCTTTTTGTAAAAGGTACATTGTTTTTAGTCAATGGTATATTTTGCAAAAGGTGCATTTTCACAAGAGATACATTGAAAACAACGCTCCCCAAATACCATGCTGCTCAGCCTCAAAACTGGGCATATACCAGGTAATGCAACGGTTAAAATGCATTCTGGGCCTGGGAATATAGCTTGGTTGGGAGTGTGCTCGCTTAACCTGCATGAAGTCCTGGTTCAGTCCCCAGCACCACATAAACTGGGCACATTGGCACATCTCTGTAATTCTAACACTTGAGAGGGCGAGGAAGGGGAATCAGAAGTTCACAGTGAGCTGGCAAGACTGCTTGATGTGTGGAGTCACTTGTCCCCATGTCTGAATTCGATCCCTGGATACCAGGAGGTGGCAGGAGACAGCTGACTCCTGAGAACTGTTCTATGACCTCCGCATATTTGCTGTGGCACTGGCATGACTGTACTCACACATACAAATACATGTGCACACAAAAGTTTAATTTCTTTAAAGAAGTTCAAAGCCATCCTTGGCTACATAGTGAGTTGGTGGCCCAGCCTGAGATACATAAGGCCATTTCAAAAACTAAAATTCTGTCAGACTTTGTGCTCTCTTGTGAATAGTTTGTATTGTGGTACTGATACAAATTTATTTAAAGAGGACTTCGTTATTGTATTTTCAAAGTTCTAAATTTTTGAGCAGATTGTAATACGTAGTCTTCTTGTGGACCAAGAGATATGAGAAGGGTGGCAGAGAAAAATGGAGTAGAGAAAGAAGGAAGAATATTCCTCCCCAGCCCCTAGGATATTAGAGACTGTTGGAGCCTAAGCATATTTCTTTTCAGCTTCATGGGAAATGATCAGGACTCAACAGTCAGATCAAACTAGGAAGATTGGACTTCAACCAGTAGGGACCCCTCTTCTCAGAAAAAAAAAAAAATACATCAGTATCAGGGTTGGAGAGACAGTTCTGCCATTAAAAAGACTTGCTGCTCTTGTAGAAGACCCTGGTTCAGTTCCCAGCACCCACATGGCAGCTCACAGTCATCTATAACTACAGTTCCAATGGGACCCTAGCACCTCTTCTGATCTCCATGGGCATTGCATGTGCATGGCTCTCATACATACATGCAGGCAAGCACTCATACACACGACGTGAATAAGACAAACATCCCACCACTGATGGGATCCACTGATCATCCACCACAAAAGCTCACTCTGGGGATAGTCTCCAAATACAGAAGTATTGCCTCAGATGCTACTATGAATGTCTTCATTCCCAAAAGCCCCAACTGTGACTGAGACTCAAATACCTGCTAAGCCAATGACTTCAAAACTGAGAATCAAATTGACATCAAATCCTATAAAACTAATACAATGTAAAAGAAATGCACCTTTTAGAAACGAAGTACAGAGCTGTTGTTTAAAGCCCTTCAAACCCCAGACTCAGAGTTGAAGAAGGAAAAACAAAAGACCTTCAGAAAATTATCTCAACAAGCATCTTCTAATAAAAGTAACAACAGTTGGTAAACCAGGAGTTGAGCATCGATCAACTGTGAGCTAAAAACATGCCAGCACTTTGCATACACAGTCTTAATTATCACTACCATGTGGAGGAATAATTAACCCACTTTGAGATGTGGAAAATTCATCTACAAGAAAAGAAATAATTTGCCCAAGATTGCACTTGTAATAGCAGGCAAGAGTGCACAGAAAAAAGTCTTCTCTTGAACGTGACGCTGGCCCCCTCTGCCTGGCCTACCTGAGGTCTGCCATTTCCTCATAAGGCCCTTCCTGTCCAAACTGGGCAAGGATATGCTTGTTTTATAGGTCATGCCTTCCTTGGGAAAAAAAGCATGAGTAACAGCAAAAGAAATTCCCTTTCATATTGGGACCAAATCCACTCAAATTTCTATCTAAGCTCTACTCCAGCTATCCCAAAGCATCACTGGTTGAGGATCATCAGGCATTCACAGTACTTGGCTGTTCCCATGTAGCAGAATGAACACTCTTCTATTTGTAGAACAGAACAGCAGAGAGCTCTCAGAATAGCAGATGATTGTTTGATTCAGAATAATTCAGAATGCTTTGTAACACCCCCCCCCCATTAGCCGTGAAACATTTGGTGTCGACTTCAGAACACATAAGAACTGTGTTCATTAATCATCTTACCTCTGTGGTAAAATGCCTGACAGATACCATTTAAGGAAGTAAGGATGTGATCTGTCTTGTCTTTCCAGGGCACAGCAGTCCATCACAGTAGGGAAGCACAGTGGTGGGGGTGAGTCAGTCTGTGACAACAGGGGTGTGTGTGCAGCTTGTTTACATCCTGGTCGATCAGGAAGGAGAGAGAGAGAGAGAGAGAGAGAGAGAGAGAGAGAGAGAGAGAGAGAGAGACTAGAAGTTGTTGTCATTCTCAAGACCTTCCCCCAAGAACTCACTTCTACCACCTAGACCTTCCACACTCTCCCAAGACTGTACCACCAACCAGGGACAAGAGTATCCAGCATGAGTCTCTTTCATATTCAAGTCGTAATAAAAAAAACCTGATTCTATTCATATTCATACTTTTAATATTCAAGTTATAATAAAAAATGAACCGATCCTACAAAAACTGGACACTTTTAGTTAGAGAAACTTGCACAGACTGCAAGACCATCCCTCCCGGCGCTACATCGTGGGTTTTGTTTTTGTTTTTGTTTTTGTTTTGTTGTTTTTTTTGTTTTGTTTTGTTTTTTTTCTGTAAACCAGCTCCCTTGAAGAAAGATGCGCAATTCACTGTTGATGGTGAGGCTGAAGAAACCCCACCCCTGTTGATTGCAAGGGGTTTTAATGCATCTCAATTAAAATGATAACGGCAAGGGTCTTTGAAATAGGTCTTCACTTGATCGGCGCTGATAGATACACTGCAGCTGTTTGGTGAAAGTGTCTTTTTTCCATTTCTTCCTGATGATTGTGTTTTACCCTACTCTGCCAAGAAAATTTACTACATTTTTTTTTCATGACTTTCTTCATGTCAAGTGGAACTTTTTCATCCAAATTTCACTGCTCTGGCCCATATGTCTTTTTTTTTTGGGGGGGGGGGGGCGGTTAGGACACCACATAACAAAAATGTTTCTCTTATATTAATTTTGTTACTCAGACAAAGTAAACCATCACTCCTCGGTATGCCGTATAGGAGCCAAGAAAGAAGTGACTCACTCATGCAAAGATTTTATTTAAGACATTTGCTCAGTGGTCCAAGTAGATTAAAGACAGATCTGTTGCCCTAGGAGCAGCATTAGGGTGGTGAGGATTGTTGCCACTGGGTAGATAAACCACATGTGGCTCACATGATAGCCACTTCCCTTGGTCTCTATCAACCTCATTAAACACTAGGGCACCTGCATTTAACAGGCTCCAATTGAGTATGCTTTAGGGGGGGGGGGGCGGTATTTACAGGGCTCTTGAAAGGAGCTGATGTTAATATGGTGCCCTTAAACTACTGGGATGCCTGGGGGAAGGGGATCTAAGTTTTCCTTAGGGATTCCTGGGAGATGAAGAAAGGAAAAGGAGAAAGTGACAGAGAAGAAAGGGGAACATGAAGAAGAATCGTAGGATAACAGAAATAAACGGAGAGAAAACATCACAAGTTTCCATTGTTCGCTTTCTCTGCCAGAGAGTCTGGAATGTTAAACAGCTGCAAATTGAGCGGCTCCAGGGTAATGGATTTGGTCTCCACCACTAGGGGTCAGAAACCCACGACATATAAATAATACTCACACACTTGAAACAAGGAACAGATGAGGTCCCTGAGTACTTCCGTGTGGGTGAGTGTCTCAAACCATGAGTGCTTATTTTTCTCAGGCTTGTCAACACCATAGAAAAATGATAACTGAGACTGTAGCTCAGGTGGTTGAGCGCTTTCCTCTGAATGCATGAGGCCCTGGATTCTGTTACCAGCACCTGCAGAAACCCAGCGGGGGGGGGGGGGGGCATCCAGGCAATCTCACCACTTGGGAGGTGGAAGTAGCTGGATTAGAAGTTCAGCTGCATGGCAAGTTCAAAGCCAGCCTCCTATACATGAGACCTTGTCTCAAAAAAGTAATCAGTAAGTCAACCAGTTCTTTATAAAGTAGTAGTGTATTCATTTTTTAATTTACTTTTTCCTATCTCTCTTCATCTTCCTTACTTTCTTGACTTTTTTATGGGTATTTTTTGTTCTTTTTTATTTTTTTAAATTAACACACAAGGCATTGGATAGAACCATATCATGTTTTAACACATTGTGTTTTAGTAGATTCTCTTTCCTTCTTGCTACTCCTAATCTCTCCCTCATAACCAACCCCCGCCCCCCAGTCTTCTTTCCTTTTTCATGTTCTTTTGCCCATCCCAATCTGCTGTGGATATCGTTCTTATAAATAAAACCCTGATTGGCCAGTGGCCAGGCAGGAAGTATAGGCGGGACAAGGAGAGAGAAGAATTCTGGGAAGTGGAAGGCTGAGTGGGAGAGACACTGCCAGCTACTGCCATGACAAGCCGCATGTGAAGATACCAGTAAGCCACAAGCCACGTGGCAAGGTATAGATTTATAGAAATGGATTAATTTAAGATGTAAGAACTAGATAGCTAGAAGCCTGAGCCATTAGGCCAAACAGTTTAAATAATATAAGTGTCTATGTGTTTATTTTATAAGTGGGCTGTCGGACTGCCGGGGCTTGGTGGGACCTGGAGAGAAGCTCTCCAGCTACACCCATCTTTTCCTAGTCACCTACTTTAAGCCTCTCTGGGTCTCTTCCCTAGTGTCGCAGGCTCTGCCCACATTTAATGTTCATTTATGTGTACATACATGTACAACCCATTCCCATCAAATCATTTACATCTCTTTATATCTTCACCAGCATTTCCCATCAGAAATTTTTGTTATCTAATCTCGAAGGAATCAGGTGGTATCTCAGAGTAGTTTTAATTTGAATTTCCTTGCATGCAAAAGATGTTGACCTCCTTTTTAAAATAATTATTGACCACTTATATTTCTTCCTTTGAGAGCTTTTAATTTCATTAGCCCATTTGTTGACTTGCAGAATTTGGTTCTCATGTTTTGTGGGGGGGAGGGGTCATTTGTTTGTGTTTGTTTTTGGTGTTTAATTTTTCATTTCTTTGTGAATCCCTGATATTAACCCTCTGTCTCAGGTATAAATGGTAAAGGTGGTCTCCCACTTCTTTAAACTATTTGCTCTACTGACAGTTTCTATTGCTGTGCAGAAACTTTTTAATTTCATGTCATTTCTTTTTTTTAATTTTTTAATTCATTTTACATACCAACCACAGATCCCACCCCTCATCCCTTCTCCCATTCCTCCCTCTGCTTCCCCCCCCCCCGCCTACTCCTCATCTCCTCCTCCAAAAGGGTAAGTTCTTCCATGAGGGGACAGCTAAGCCTGGTATATTCAGTTGAGGCAGGTCCAAGCCCCTCCCTGTATCTTGAGTTTTCTCCAGTTCCAGGCTGCTGGTGATCAGGACAAATCTCTCTTGACCACCAGTCCCACAGCTGCTCAGACCCAAGTAAGCACACAGAGACATATTATTTATAACTGCTTAGCCATTAGCTCAAGCTTATTACTGACTAGCTCTCACACTTAAATTAACCCATAATTTTTATTTATGTTTAGCCATGTGCCTTGGTACCTTTTCCCAGTTCTGCCTTTACATCTTCCATCCTCTGTGTCTGGCTGGCAACTCCTGACTCAGCCTCCCTATTCCCAGAATTCTCTTCTCTCTTTGTCCTGCCTATACTTCCTGCCTGGCTACTGGCCAATCAGCACTTTATTTATTAACCAATCAGAGCAACACATTCACAGCATACAGAGCAACATTCACAGCACCTCCCTGCTGCATCAAGAGTGAGCAAAGTGTCCAACCATAGGTAATGGGGTCCAGAAAGAGGGAAGAGGGATTATATGAGCAAGGGGGGAGGGGCAATATCATGATGGGAAAATCTACAGAGACAACTGAACCACGCTTATAAGAACTTATGTCATTTCATTTGTTGATTTTTGGGGCTTGCTTCTATATTGCTGCAGTTCCATTCAAAAAGTTCTTGCCAGTGTTTTTGATTTTTAGTCGAGGTCTTTGATCCACTTTGGGTTGATTTTTGTATAGGATAAGGAAGGTGATTCTATTTTAATTTTTCTATAGGTAGTGCCAGCACCATTTGTTAAATGGGGTATCTTTTTTTCCATTACATATTTTTTATATCATCTAAAGGTATATTTCTGGGTCATTTGTTCTATTCCATTGGTCTATCTATCTACATTTAAGCCAGTACCAGAACAGCATAAAATGGGCATATACTGTCACTATAATACTGTAGTATAATTTGAGTTCAGGTATTGTAATACCTCCAGCTATGTTTATTCTCCTTAGGATGATATCTCCTTTAGATATATGTAGTCTTTTGTGGTTCCATATGCATTCTTGAATTGTTTTTTCTAGTCTTGTAAAGAATAACATCAGACTGTAAGGGGAAATTGCACTGAATCTTTAGATTACTTTTGATAATCTATGTAGAAGTTCTTTCCATCATCTAGTACTGTCTTTGATTTTTCAAGGTCTGCAAACTTCCACTAGAGAAGTCCTTTATTTCCTTGATTACATTGATTCCTAGTTACTTTTCTTGTTTTTATTGTTGCTGTTGTTTGGAGTGGTTAAGAATGAGGTATATTTTTAATTAACTTCTTTGTCTGTTTGTTCTTAGTATATATGGAGACAAATCACTGATTTCTTCACACTTAAAACAGCTTTGGGGATAAGAATGTAAAATACTTGCCTAGCATGTTCAGGGATCTGCAGTTGACCCCCAACACTAAAAGAAAATAAACAAGCAACCTTTTTAAGTGAGGAAGGAGGACATTGTCAAGAGGCTCACAGACTCTGTGAATTTTTAAAAATCCTAGTGGCCATCCACTTGGATCTATGGTAAGGGCAATCTCTTCTATAACATCCATCAATACATGGAAAACAAAGAATGTTTGTATATTTTTGTTGAGAGGGGACCCACAGTTTTGAGTGGAGTTTCTACACAACTAGGTATTAAATACATATTTAAGACCTTCATGGCTACATATAATACCATAAATAAGCCTGACTAGGCAGTGTTAAGTACAACAACAGAATCATTATAATAGAGAAAGTTAAAATGATTAGACAATAACTATGAGGCATTCCTCTTGCAGGAGATAACATCAGGGCTTAGGGGAAACAATAGTCTATGCAAAAGGACCAGCTGAAATAATAAGTCAAAAGTGAGAGCCAACAGAGAGTAGTAAAACATAGAAATAAACAATTAGTAGAGGGTGAAAAGCTAAGTTAAAGGTCGCTAGAAAAGATTAAAGGTAGTTAAAGGCTGGAATGATTGACAGAAGCCATTCAATATTAGGGCTTTGTAGGCTGTGCAAAGAATTGTGGGTTCTATCTTTGGAGCAATGAGAAACTATTAAACAACGTTAAATTATCCCTTTTAAAAGGTTATAAATAGGTGATGGAATCTAAAGCAATAAGTGTAGAAACAGAGACACTAATTATCAGGCTACTGTGGTAGACCAGATAGAGATTCTGATGGTTTAGACTTTGGTAGTCATCTTGGATATGGAGAGAAGTCAATGGCTTGGGGTTATATATAAGATTAAGGGTTGAAGGAGCTGGCAGAATGAATGTGTGGAGTGGGATGTAGAGGGGGGAGGGAAATAACCACACACAACTCTAAGATACTTGGCTTGATCACCAAAGTATATGACTCAGTGGCAGATCATGGAAAGTGGGGGTGATCAGGTTTAGAGCCATGTAGATAACCTGATAATTCTGCTTGCCCTACAGTACTTATGAAAAGCCTGAGACATGCAATACTGACTCAACAAGTTCTAGACAAGTAACATTTTTTTTGAGGCATCTGTATTTTGTAAGGGCAATCAAATTATTAGACTAGTTCTTTTCGTGTGTGTGTGTGTGTGTGTGTGTGTGTGTGTGTGTGTGTGTGTGTGTTCATATGGGTGCATGTGTGTGTACATATATAGAGGCTAGAGAACAACTTCAAGTGCAGTACTGTAGAAGCCATTTACTTTGTTTTTTGAAATAGGGTCTCTCATTGACGTGGGACTTGTTGAGTTGGCAAAACTCACTAGCCAGCAAACCCCAGGGATCCACCTATCTCTGCCTCTCCAGCAGTAGGATTTGTACGAATGTGCAATCATGCCCAGCTATTTTTTTAAATATAGGTTCTAGGACGTAAACTCGGGTTCTTAGGTTTACAGTGCAAGTACTTTACTATCTGAGCTATCTCCCTGGCCCAGAAGGTTAATTTTAATATTAAAATAAAATTTTCTCCATTGAAACTATCTGTCACACAGCCCTCTCTTGTCAGGAAGAGTTCAAGGGAACCAGTTTCTTGTGAGATAAGCTTCCAAAGGTTTGAAAGAATGAAGCTGACATTCCCACACAGATGGGATACATAAAGTATGGGAACATGAATAAGCATCCCTTTTAAAGAAAAGTACATTGAAGGCTGTGCTGTTGAAGTTCACAAAACTTCAGCATGGAGGAACAGATATAGCTGATTACAGAGCTCATGGTGACATTCTGTCTCCCAGACCCACATGAACAAACACTAGTGCCCTCAAGTGTTCCTCACACAGCAAGACTATGGAGAATCTTTCACCATCCAATAGTTCCTTACTCAAGTAAATCACTCATTAAGCTCTTATTCTTCCAATGAAGCCATCTGATCTAACCAAGTAATCCAGCCATTTCCATTTTCTGGACAGATGTCTTTTCATGATGGTGCTGGACATTGCAATTGAGTGACCACATCACACTGCTGGATTTTATAGTTTGTGGTGAACTCCTGTCTAGCCGGGTTTCCACATTCTATACTTGTGCTATAATTTCTTTGCTTGGATTAAAAATGTTGAGGTATTTGAAATTTGATTCTTTCTAACTGGAATATTAGTTATTTCTTCCACTTTTGTTGCCAACACAGGTCTGATGAGTGATCCTTCTGTATGTGTCCCATTTGTTGGCTAAAATGATACTTAAGTGACAGAAAACATTAGTGTAATAAATGCAAAAGTGAAAATTTGCTGCTTGCTTACTCCACTTCAGGTCTTTCTCAAAGTCTGAGTTTCCACATGTACAAGATAGAAATTACAAAACACAGAGAAAAGTAATAAATGGCCTGTGAAATACACAAGTTCATATTTACCTATCCCTCAAAAAATTTTAAAGAGCATCTTACTTTGTGATAATAAAGCCAATCTCTGGACTAACTGATGGATGTGTGTGAACAAGTACACATAAACATCTACCAGTAACAGTTTTGCCATAGAAAGCATGAATAAGTGACATCATTAACAGTTGTCATCACTACTTTGTTGGCCTCTTATCATCTGAAATAAGGTGCTGTTTGAGTGCTTCCCATAATGCTCCACCAAGAAAGGGACAAAAGAGTCCATGGGAGGATGATGCTGTGTAGAAATAGCTACAGAAGGAAGGCTCTGATGAGCCTCCTTTCTACCCAACACCATGCCATACCTTGAGTTGTTCCCTGCACAGAAGTCTGTCCTTCTGTCTTAACTGACATTCCCCAGAGGCAGAACATGAAGCAAGGACTCAAGTACAAGTTGTTTTGGGGGAGAGTGCATTGAAATTCCGGGAGTCACTAGATACATTATTAATCTAGTAACAACTCAGGGTCTCTGAAGCATAACCATCCTATGGAACTATTGAAGCCAGGGCAGAACATGTACTTTCGAGTTATCCTATTCCTGTGAATTAAATATATGCTTGTTTCCATCATTCATTAATGAGAGTTTGTTGGGCTGAGGTTGAGCCCAAGCACTTTCAAAATGCCCTATATACCAGAGAAAGCCACCAAGTGAATGGAAGTCAAGTGTAGCACAATGCCATGGTGAAGTCTGGAAATGGGGGTGCATGTGGATCAGGCATAACAGAATATATGACAGCCAGTGAAAAATTTATTAAAGAATGAAAGAGGGAGAATGCACAAAAATATATAAATGGTTGAGTCTTTGTATCCACACAATCTGAATCTGTAGATTCAATCAATCCATCATGGATTAAAAATATTACTTAAAAGTATCATTGTTTTCAAAGTTTCATGACTATAAATATAGTTATGAGTATAATGCTAAACATGTATGGATATTTCTATCCCCAATATGACCCCCTAGATCAGTGGTTCTCAACCTTCCTAGTGCTGTGACCATTTAATACAGGTCCTCATGTTGTGGTGACCATCAACAAAACTTTTTGTTGCTACTTTGTAACTATAATTTTGCTACTGTTATAAATTATATTGTAAATATCTGTGTTTTCCAATGATCTTAGGAGACCCCTGTGAAAGTGTGGGTCAACTTCCTGAAAGGTTTCTCAACCCAAGGTTGAGTATCATTGCCCTAGATGGCACAGTGTAATCTCTATCAAAACAGACTTTGCTTTGTCTCTGGTACTACAAGTATTCTAGAGAGTATTTAGCACATACAGAAAGATGCAAATATAGGTTATATGCAAATACTTTGTCATTTTATATAAAAATCCCAAGGATCCAAAGTTCGGTATCCATAAGGGATCTGGAACAAATCCCCCATGAAGACCAAGGGATGACTGAAAGCTACATGCATATACACATCCTATTGCACTGAATCTCTGGAGAGCCCTGACTAATACAGACTGCTTCAGGGTTAAGCAACACTGTAGCAGTTAACAACATTCTCTTCCTTATCAAAGACAGCTGCCCTGGGATAGCTTCCATTCCCTGTGTCATACGATGTACCTCTTGCCAACACTGGCTGTGCCTAGCCTATATCATTGTAAGCATCTGAGCACTAACCCACTGATGCTAGACCTAGGCGAGCTATCCTAAAGCTATACTGAGAAGCTCGATGTTTCCAGACACTGGAAATTCAAAGACGAGTCTGGGAGCCTCCACAGCCAAGACTCCAAGACATCAAGGATGAAGGTAATGGAGGTTAACTGACATTTTCCAAACCACACCTTTTTCTCCCTGGGTTTGCAGGGGTAGCTGAAAGGCAGTGAAGGGGGTTGGTTTGGTTTTGTTTGGTTGCTTTCTTCTATTAAACTTGTTGGTCTGTTTTATAGTTTTTGAAAGAGGTGCCCAATCAAGACAATGCTATGCAAATGATCAATTCTCCCAGCTCACCTGAGCAGACCTGCACTTCCTTTATCTCAATTCACCAGTGCCTCCAAGTGCCCGAGGATGAAGAGAGAGGTGGCTCAGTCAGCAGAGGCTAATAGTTCAAGCAGGTGAAAGTGCAGATTGGTCAAATGTCTTTAAGACCTCAATTTTGTTTTGTTTCAGAGAAACAGAGACATTGGAAGCTGACTGGAATGTTGCTACTTCTTCATCTTTGTATTCAGATATGTCCACCTCCCTAAGGTGACTTTTTCTTAACAACTGCATACACGTCTGCATTTTCCTATATAGTAAAACCAAGAACTTTAATTCCTACTGCTCATTTTCTCCCACAGACTTCAAAGTTATAGTTTCTAGTTAGAATAAAAAGAGTCACCTGGAAGCTGGAGGTTGGGGTGACTTGCTCTGTAATGCTTGTATGGAAAACATGAGGAATGGAATTTGTTCCCCTAGAACCTATATTTTAAAAAACTCAAGTATGGTGGTATGCACTTGTAATCCCAGGGCTGGAGAGACACAAGGGTCCCTGATGCTTGCAGCCCAATCCACTCAGTGATCTCCAGGTCAATGAGAGACTCTGTCTCAAAAAATAGGGTGAGTTCCTTTAAGCCAGGTTTGTTGTTTCTGGGGGGGGGGTGATGTCCTTGACCCCTCTGGCTCATATAAACCTTCCTCCTTCTCTTCAGTAAAATTCCCCAAACTCAGCCTAATGTTTGACTGTGGGTCTCTGCATTTATTTTCATCGGTTACTGGATGAAGGCTCTCTGATGACAATTGGGATAGTCACCAATCTGATCACAGGAGATACCCAGTTCAGGCTACATATCCACTATTGCTAGGACTCTTACCTGGGGTCATCCTTGCTAATTTGTGGGAGTTTCCCTTACACCAGGTTTCTACCTGACCCCGAAATGCCCTTCCTTTCCAGTCATCTCTTTCAGTACTCTCCTCCTCCACCCACCTTCTAACCTGTTCCCTCAAGTTCCCATCCCCCCCCACATACACACCCAGTTCACACAGGAGAACTCTGCTATCTCCCCTTCCAGGGAGACTCATGCATCTCCCCTTGGGCCCTCCTTGTTACCTAACCTCTCTGGATCTGTGGATTGTAGCGTAATTATCCTTTACTTTACAGCTAATATCCACTCACAGAGTCTGAACTGATAGCCAGAGAGCCTGCATGGGACCAATCTAAGACTTCTACATATATGTGACAGTTGTATAGCTTGGTCTACTTATAAGACTCCTAACATTGGGAGTGGGGTGTCCCTAATGCTTTGGCTGGCTCTTAGGAACCTATTCCTCATACTGAATTGCCTTGCCCAGCCTTTACAGGAGGGGAAGTGCTTAGTCTTACCAAAACTTGATATGACATGCTTTGTAGACACCCATGGGAGACCTGCACCTTTCTGAACAGAAACAGAGGAGGAGTGGATGGGGGGGGCAGAAAGGACGTGCAGATTGGAGGAGAGGAGGGAGGGGAAACTGTGGTTGGGATGTAAAATAAATTAATTAAATTTTAAAAAAACAAGGTGGATGGGTACTGAGAAATAACACCCCAAATTGACCTCTTGCCATTGTATATCCCCACGCATGCATGCACCCACATGAGCATGGACCCACATGAACATGCACCCACATACACACACATACACATGAAAATAAATAAGTAATAGAAAATGAAAAAGGAGTCACTAATTCAAGGTTTCAATTGCTATTGTTAGTTTGTTATTGGAAGGGTAGCTTGGGCCTTATATAGGGTATGGAAAGGGTTATCACTTCTCTTGATGAGAAATACAGTCAACAACAGTCACAAATGATATGACTATGCATTAATGGTTATGAGTTAATAAAAATAAATGAATTTTATTTGAATAAGGAGGCACATGAGACATGATGGTAAAGAAGAGAAAGGCTTGAACATAGGTCTATTGATGGCCAGTCTTAGACCTTAACCTTTATTTCATCAGACAGAGACATTGGTGGTTGTGTTCAACTGGCCAGTGTGTGCATGCTTTGGAGGTTTGGTTCCAATTAATACTTCCTATTTGTATTAAGATGGCCATATCAGTCCCCATATGATTTCATAGTGTCTCTCAAGAGAGAAGATATCAGTCATGCCTGAAGCTTTTACTTGGATTATGTAGCATGATTGAGGACCTATTGACCCCATTAACACTAGTAATATGTTAGCATGCCTTAATTGACTGCTTCACTTGCATCTCTTTCTATAGACATGAGAGGATATGCATCTGGTAACACATGATGCAAAATAGTGCTACACAGAGAAGACGAATCAAATGCATTTGTGAAGTCAAGCATAGGCAATCCACCCACAACTGCTACTAACTCAGACCTGTGAGTAAGAAACTTATCTATTTCCACAGCCACTGAGGTTTAGGAGTGCTTGCTACAGTGTCACTATAGTAGAAAATGTCAAATAAAAGCAAAGAGAGGAATTTTAGAAAAGTCAATCCCCCAATATATTAAATTACAACTGAAAAAGAAGAGAATTTTGAGAATTGTCTTAACAATGGTTCTCAACCTTCCTAATGCTGCAATTCTTTAATGCAGTTCCTCATATTGTGGTGACCCCCCAACCATAAAATTATTTTGTTGCTAATTCATAACTGTAATCTTGCTACAGTCATGAATCATATGTAAATGTCTGATATGCAGGATGGTCTTAGATGACCCCGTGAAAAGGTTGTTTGACAACTCGCCCCACCCCAAGGGGTCACAATCCATAGGTTGACAACTGCTGGTCTATATTCCCTGGAAATTCTTTTTTTTTTTTTTTTTTTGTCCCATGGACACAAGCTAGAGCTCTACAGTGTGTGATTCCCTAAACCTACCATACTTAAGATATTGTTCCACACACCTGACTTCTAGAGAAAAGAGACATGGATCAAATTCTCTATCAAATCATACCGTTCCAGTGTGAACAAAACCATTAAACTATGCTTCTGAAAGCCACTGAGATTCAGGGCTGGTTTATTTCCTTGGTCCATCTCAAGACAGAGTTCTTGGGCAAACTCAGCAAGGTCATGGGCCATTAAGCTTGACTTATTTCCATTTCTCTTTCTTCTGCAGACTACAGATATCTTAAAGGAGAAACCTTCTGTGTTCAGGCCTCTCCTTCTCAGCTATCATTTCAGCTATCATATCGTACCTCTTTTAGTTTCAAAGCAGCAGATACAAACCAGGTGCAGGTCATTCCCCTATATCTTGAAGTAAGAAGGAAAACAAGTGATTTGGCCTTTCATTGTACATATTAGGAGACATGCTCTACAAAGCATGAGGAATAAGGAAGGACAGTTGTGTTTGCAGCCAACAGGTTCCCTGACAGAAGAATGAGACACCACCAACGTGGTACATTCTTCTATTTATTAAACCCTTATTCTCAGTCCATTGCTTTCCACAGCTTATAGACATTATTCCCACCCACATACCCCTTTTGCAGACAAGAAACTTTGTGAGCTAATTGGGGCTCACAAAGAAAAAGCAACGTGTTTAAGATCACCCAGATCGCAGATGACAGAGTCAGAGCTTGAACTCAGGCCTGACTGTATCAAAGCCTTTGGATGCAAACACCCTGCATGTGGAGATCTGCCTCTCTCTATTCTTCAAGACTTCAAGACAGCCCTCGATGCTGCTTGCCTGATTCCTCTCTACTACAAAAGAGGCACAGGACACAGACACAACAACAAAGTCCCTCCCTGGGGATCAGAAATAGCCAAAAAGAGGCAGATGGTGAGTTTCTGGATGCCAAAGCCCATTCCAAAGAAACGAGTGCCTGCTGTCCCATGAGTTTTAACACTGAGCGATGTGCAAATTCTGCTGGGCTCCTGAGGAAGCATGCCAAGTCTGTTTGCAATTTCGCAGCTCA
The DNA here is from genome assembly GCF_004664715.2 of Peromyscus leucopus. Classification (NCBI taxonomy): domain Eukaryota; kingdom Metazoa; phylum Chordata; class Mammalia; order Rodentia; family Cricetidae; genus Peromyscus; species Peromyscus leucopus. The sequence goes on from NC_051086.1 coordinate 81,742,315, forward strand.
TAGCATACTCATCAGAGGCTTTCCATTCATTCTGCCTGATGCTTCTTGGCCTGTTGAAGGCTTTGCAACTCTGAAAGCCAAAGAGTCCAGGGCTCGGATTCTCAGAAGCTGTCTGTCCTCTTAATTACATCCTTCATGTTGCTGTCCCCTTACTTTTTGCAAAGGAAGGACATCATAGTACAACTCAAAAGGGCAATGAGCTGAGAACTCACTGGGACACTGGGCAGCAACCCCCTCACGTTGCTCATCCTCAGAGTCATTTCTCCCTTAGTCACCAGCCTCAGAATCTCTCACTCTCTGGACAAAAGTTTGTCTTGATCTCTCTGGGAGACACAGCAAGCAGCTGTGGTAAAACTCGATGCCACGTTCATGGTGCTGCTCTTTTTCTTGGGATTCTCACGTGGAAGTACTCTACCCTGGGTGGCCTTCCATGTAGACCAGAGCAGTCCCTCTTCCCAGAAAGACAGCTGTGCTGTCCAGCTGTGGTGTCTCAGGAAAGCATGCTGTACAATCATCGAGGATTTTTCCACTTTGAAAGAGTGTAGGCTCTTTTCTGAGAAAGCTGATGATGTTACTGTCAATGGATCATTCCCCCGGAAGCACTCTTTCCTCTCTGAGAATGACATCGTTAAAAGGCATGAAGTGTGGGGAGAAGGAAGCATCAGGGACTCTCTGCCTGTGTGGTAGCAGAATTCTAAAACTGACCCTCAATGATTCCTGCCCTTGTAAAATCCAGTCATCTGACCTTGATCCATGTGAATGTGTAAATATGATGAGAAGTTATGTAGTAAGAGTCAATCAGGTTAAATTAATCCTCTGAGCCTTTCAAAAGCAGACAGTACTATCTTGTGTGTGTGTGTGTGTGTGTGTGTGTGTGTGTGTGTGTGTGTGTGTTTAAGTGTTCTTACATGTGCATGCATGTATGGAAGCTAGAAATAGATGTCAGGAGTCTTCTTCTAGCATTCTTTGCCTTATATTTTGAAACAGGATTGGTTTTGGTATTTCATTGCATCAACTTGGCAACCTAGAATCACCTGGGAAGAGAGTCTCAATGAAAGATTAGCTACATTGGGATGGACAGTGGACAAGTCTGCTGGCATTATCCTAATAAAGTTAATAGATGTGAGAAGACCTAACCCATATTGGGCAGCACCATTCCCTAGGTAAGAGGTTCTGAATGGTTTAAAGATGAAAAGATTCAGCTGAGTACCAGCAAGCAAGTAAGCATGCATGGTTAATGTCTCTCTGTTCTCAATTGTGGATAAAACTAGTTGTTTGAAGTTCCTCCTTTGACTTCCCCACTATGATGGACTGTTGTAAGCTGAAATTATAAGCTTATAATAATAAATCCCTTTCTCCCCCAAGATGATTTTTGTCAGAGTAGTTTTTCACAGTGATAGAAATGAAATAGGACAGTCTCTTACTGAACCTGGTGCTCACCATTTCATTTACACTGGCTGGCCAGTGAGTCCCCAGCATCCACCAGTCTGCCTTATGAGTTCATCAAATTAAAAAGAGGCCCACATTGAATTTACAACCTTTCTTCTCCATCCCAAATAATGTCTCCTCTAAGGTTTTCAATTTCCTTAAATAGTCTCGTGTTCATGCCTGCTGGAAACAGAAGGCTGCCTTGAACACTTCCCCCTCAGTCATCCACCATCAGTCCAACATTAAGACTTGTCAACTGTACCCAAAAGTCTTCATTGTCTTGCTAGGCAAGGTGATTCATGTTAGTGTTATTTGCCAATTCCCTTAGATTTCAAACATTTCCTCCAGAAAGGATGTGAGTCTCATGGGTCTTGGGAAATAAATAAACAACAAGCCTGGGGAAATGAAACAAGAGATTCATGGGGGTCCCTCAGCAAACAATTGAAAGAGATTCTTTGACTTGTTGAGGTATCTAAAAGCCATACATGGCACCCCGAGATTGCATCTTTCATGAGTTCTTGTCCCTATTAGGGTGGGGTTTCCAGTGGTGCAGCTACTTTTGAGTCGTCCCCACTACTGTAAATAATCCCTCACCTATACCCCTGTAAGTAATTTCAATAAACTTGGGTCACAAAGCTGTACTTTAGTCTGTTGTGGGTTCCCTAGATATGTGTGTCAGTGTGTATTATGTCCCTTAGAAAAAATTTACCATAATAACCATTAATTCTAACACTTATTAATTAATTCTTCACATTAATTAATTCTTAATTCTTAAGAGGAAGGCTGAGATAGGTGGATTGTAAGTTCAAGACCAGCCTGGGCTACAGAATGAGAGACCCTATCATACAAATGCATACAAATGTTCCTATCTATCCCTTCTCTACTTCCTTATTGATACTGCTGTCTCCAATTCAACTCACTATGTTTGGAGTTTGACAATTGCATCTAAAATATAGCCCATATCTATTCCTGTTTCTCTACAGTCTTTCCCAGTCTGTACAGTGTGATACAATCAAGTTCTCATCATAGCCTAACTAAACTTCAAATTAACTACTTCACCAAAGAGCAAGGGTCAGGTGTTCTATAATCTCCATGTTAAAAAATAAATGCTGTAGTACCTACACAGAACATGTATTCTCATTTGGAAGTCTTCGTGGGTTTTGCTAAGAGTTGCTTTATTTTTCTTTGTGGTGACCCTACAGTTCTTACCAGAGTTGACCACACAAGAGAACGGGAGGAGTGGTGGGGAGAGAATAAAGATGAGATGATAGGATTTCCCACAATTGAAATTCCCTTTTTTTTCTTACAAAAAATTTCCCTTTGGCTAACCTGGGTTTGTTTTTCTTAGAACCAGATAACCCTCAACAGAAATAAAATTCACCTTTTGCCTTTCCTTCTCTATGTAATTTAAAACTCATATTCAAATTTCAATTTGTACAGTCATCACATTTGAAAAACACTGGTGGATTTCCCACACCAAGGATTCATTTTGCTGAGTTCTTTACAAGCAAGCTGTCTCTTGCCAAGTAAAACAAAAATTCCCCAGGTCAATGATATATTTTTAACATTTTACTTGGTAACAACTACACACTTACAGATAAATTATGGAAATAAAAATAATATGAGAACATCGATATACTATTTATTCAGATTCTTTCCATTTTATCTTATCTGTTCTGTCACTAATATTGCTTAACTATGCATGTAGCTACTTAGCTAGATCTATATTTTCTGAAATATATGATCATAAATTAATTGTAGCATGGCCTTTGGCCTGGGACTATTTCAGGGGGCAATTCCTATGAATAAGAATTTTCTGTTATATGACCAAATCATTTCCCACTTTGACAAATGTGATGTCAGCAACTGTTTTTCCTCTTAACTTATACTTGGTACTCCAGTTTCATCACTTTACCAGGTAATGTCCTGCATTATACTGTCTCTTGCTACTCCAATAGAGGATACACTTGAAGGTCAGATATTGTGTTGACTTTTGACCTTTTTTAATGGTTTTATTTTTATTAACTATGGTCACTATATTGTCAAATATACCTCTTGAACTTACTCATCCTGCATAACTGAAGTTTTATATTTTTGACCAATATCTTCCAAATCCTCCTCACACCAACTCTTGATAAAAACTGTTCTCCTCTCGATTTCTATGAGTTCAATATTTTAAAATTTCATATGTAAATAATTTTATGTGATATTTTGATTTGTATGTTTACCATATTTCATTGACTACAGCAACTAATAGATCTATCCATGGTGCTATAAAAAAAACTTTTCCTACTTTCTTAAAGTTGCATAGTATTCCATTATACATATACATGCACATACACAGATAATATGTGTATATATGTGTATGTATATATACATATATGATGTGATATTGATATAGTCTTTACCTATTCATCCATTTGATTTTGTATTTTGGCAGTTGTGAATAATGCTGCAATAAACACAAACATGGGTGATTTCATTTTTTTGAAGATACACCCAGGAGTGCTGAATAATGTCAACCTTGTTTCAAGTTTTCCGTTTCAAGTTTTTGAAAAATGTTCATCCTGTTTTCCATAATGGCTGTACTCATTTAAATTCCCACCAAGAGTATGCAAGAATTTCCTTTTCTCCATAAGCTCTCCCGCTTTTGGCTTCTTTTAATATGATAACAGTATCAGGTATGGGTTTCATTTGTGGAAAAGGCCCAACCTTCAGTTGGAAAGTGGTTGGTTACTCCCATGACATTTGTGATACTGCTGCACCAATGTCTTGCCAGGTCGTAGCTAGATACTTTTTGTAGCCCACAAAATTGACAGATGGGTAATTTGGTGACTATTTTTATCCTTGAGTAGCATTCATACAGCCTTCCAACTCCATGAAAGTTAACCTGTAGCAATGAAGCTTTCAGATGAGAACCAGCTTGATTTCTTCATATTGCATGATTGAAGTAAAATTGTGGTCAGACACTTTAAATAGTATAAATATTTTGTCCTTCATCAAAATGTTATCTAGTTAGAATCTATCTGATTCAAATTGTACCATGATGTTACAAAATGATAAATTCCCAGCTACAATACTGCTCCAAACAAGCTAGTCAGCTTTGGGTGATTTTTTTTAATTAATTTATTTTATGTATATGAGTGTTTTGCTGGGATGTGTCTTTGTACCATGTGTGTCTGTTGTCCACTGAGGCAAGAAGGAGTTGTCAGATCCCCCAGAATTAGAGTTACAGATGGTTGTGAGCTACCATGTGTGTCCTAGGAACCAAACCTAGGTCATCTGCAAGAGCAACAAATATTCTTAACTGCTAAACTATCTCTTCAGCCCCTACTTTTGGCATTTTCTAATTGCTAAGAGCCTCCCTTTCTCTTCTCTTTATTCATTTATGATATAAATTTATGAGTTCCCTTTACCTAATGTTTTATTGTTTCTTTTCTTTTTTTCTTTTTTTTGGTTTTTTGAGACAGGGTTTCTCTGTGGAGCTTTGCGCCTCTCCTGGAACTCACTTGGTAGCCCAGGCTGGCCTCGAACTCACAGAGATCCACCTGGCTCTGCCTCCCGAGTGCTGGGATTAAAGGCGTGTGCCACCACCACCTGGCCGCTTATTGTTTCTTATGTTTACTATTGGACTTAATTATCGTTGTGCTCAGATTGCTTGAAATTTGGCTAATGATAGCCTGACTGCTCAAATAAGAACTTGAGTCCTCATAATAAGAAATTACATACATACACACATTTTTGTATGTATGCACACTGTGCGTGTTGGGGGGAGGAGGTTCTTACTTTATGCTCTAATAAAATGTCTCTGTGCCCATTCTAGTATGGAACACAGAAAGCCCTAAATTAGAGAAGTCCTCAGTGTGTGGCTGACATAAGCCAGCTAAGCCAAAGACCCCAAAGATTAAGATCTGTGGAGGAATAGTGAAGCCTTCTTCCTGGGGTAAAGTTCAGAAGCATGGTAAAACTTTCCCTGGGGGACCAAGTTTGTTGAGTGTTGACAATCTGCACACCATAGCTTTCAGGATCCCTGGCCTGGAGGTTTATGGTCTGAAGACTACTGCCTGCTGAGATCTTTCCTACTTGGATTAGCCAAACCTGACTCCTTGATCCAGATATATGGCACAAACTCTGCCTCCTTGTTTATCTATACACAATAACCCCGCCTCTCTGTCCAACTCTATATAATAAATATGCTGCCCTTCCAGGGTGCTGTGGTTTCTCCAGCCAAGAGCTCAGACCACCTGATCCCAGCTTTCTGCCTGTAATGTCTCTGTGTGTCTTTTCTTCATTGTCTTACTACCTTGGTCAGGTCTGTCCCTGGAGCCCTGCTGGATGTAGCAACCTGAAATCAACCATTTCTCTTGATAACATTTTTAAACTGAACTACTATGCATTGAGTTTCTTAAAATGGAATACATTTATATCTACTTGATCCATTATCAAAATATTTTAGTATAATGCCTAAAGACAAAACAAAGACATTTCAGTGGAAAATTCTTCTAATGGCCCATTTCCCCTCTGTTCTTTGGATAGAAAGGCAGAGTGCAATGTGGGTTGAATTCTACTCATTGGAAATCAATGTATTATTATCCTAATCTTCTGAGAGTCAGTGCTTGGCAGGTTTCCCCAAACTTTAATATGAATTACAATGCTGGTGATCAGCTAATCCAATAAATTGCTCAGTTCTTCCAGTTCACTTAGACCAAATACGATCATTCTTTTAAAAAAAAATGCAAGCTTTTTGGAATCCATTTCTTCATCTACAAGTATAATGATTTTGACTAATTTTACACAAAAATATTGCCATGTGTGGGCCCCATAAATCTGCCTAGTTTCGTTACTTGCCATTCTCCCCAGCTGCTCTGAACTTAGCAGAAATTTTCCAACTCAAAAAATAAGCTGTTATGTGCTGTAATTTCCTCTTTGAGGAATTTTTTTTTAATTTTGTCATTATATTTCTTACGTTTCAAAATATATTAAACACATCTGACTCAGTGCCCAGGAAACAATTGATTCCACTTTTAGCAATGGAATTGAAAATGTAGGGCTTGAGTGTTAGGATTGCATTTTTGCTTAAATTTTTACAAAAAAAAAAAAAGTGTTAATATCTTATCTAGTTATATTTATCAGATTACGTCTCTTTGGGAATAGAAGGTTCAAGAAAACTCAAACAAATTTAAAAACAAAGAACATTATCTTTTCCTGTCCCACACATATTCCGTGCTGAATGAACTCAGCTACTCTTTACATGATACATAATTAAGCTGATGTAATAGGCTTAGTCAGTATGAGTCAGGCTCACTCAACCCCATATAATATAGTAACTAAGAAACACAGAACAGAATGCCAATAGTTAAATGCTTCAAGTAGAATATGTTGATATGTGAACTTTACCATAAGCCAGGCTATTGTTTGCATGAAACCCAGAAGAGATAAAACATAAAAAGTAAGATTTCCTTTTTTATTAAGAAAAAATATTTTTATTCATTTTATATACCAATCAAAAACCCCCCACTTCCCTCCACCCATCCCCCCAGGCTTCCTCTCTCATCCCATCCCCCATTACAAGAAGGTAAGGCCTCCCATGGGGAGGTACATTTAGTAGAGGCAGGTCCAAGCCCCTCCCCCTGCCTCAAGGTGGTGTGTACAAGATGTCCCATCATGGGTAGTGGGCTCCAAAGAGCCTGCTGATGCACCAGGGGTAGATTCTGACCCTAACTGTCATCATAGAGCCTTTCTCCAGTAACTGATGGAAGCAGATGCAAAGATCCACAGCCAAACACCAGACTAAGCTCCAGGAGTCCAGTTGAAGAGAGAGAAGAGCAAGGGCATCAAGATCATGATGGGAAAACCTACAGAGACAACAAAACCAAACTAGTGGGAACTCAGGAAATTTAGATCAACAGCTGTGGAGCCTGCATGGGACTGGACTATGCCCTCTGCATAGCGAGACAGTTGTGTAAGATTTCTTATATAGGTAGTAACTACAGTGAAATGTTAGTTCCCATGCCCTGAAATCAGCCTTTCCATATACATAGTTCAATGGGTTTTAGTAGATTTACAGACTTGTTCATTGAGCCCCATCATCTAATTACAGACATTTTATTTACCCCCAGCAGAAAGCCACAGACATTGACACTCACTTCTTTTTTGCCCCTGTTGCCTCAACTCCATCCACCATGAGTGAATTGTCTTGTGTGTATTTGTCTATTCTGAAGAGTTCATATGAATGGAATTAGAGAGTACATGGATCCTCTCGCCTAGCAAAATGTTTTCAACTCTTGATGCTGTGGCATGCTTCATTATTTTATGGTTAATATTTTTGTGTTTACATATAGCATAAATTTATTTCTCCATTCATCAGCCAATAGATCAGTGGATTGTCTCAAGCATTTTATTATAATGTTATGGATATTCATGCACAGGTATTTCTATGGACATGCATTTTCACTTTTCCATTCCTTGGGAGTAGAGTTTCTAGATCATATGGTAATTCAGTGTTTAATTATTTTTGACAAGCTTTTAGCCAAAGCAAGTGCTCTATTTTATAGTCTCTCTATGCCAATATGAACATCCGATTTCTCCATAGTCATATTAACTCACTTTATCAGCTGTCATTTTCATTGTATCCATTCTGATCTATGTAAATGGTAGTTCATTTTACTTAGACTCTCATTGCTCTAATAATGAATGAGTTTGAAAATCTTGTGATGTTATGTATTGATCATGTGCAGATTGTTTTTTTATTGAAAATAGATTCTCTCATACAATACATCTCAACCACAGTTTACCCTCCCTCCCCTTCTCCTAGCTCCCTCCTACTTCCCCTATCCCCCAAATCCACTCTTCCTTTGCCCTTCAGAAGAGAGCAGGCCTCCAAGAGACAATAACCAAACACAACAAAACAAGATACAATAAGACAACGAAAAAGCCCTCGTAGTGAGGCTGAACAAGGCAACCCAATAAGAAGAAAAAGAGTCCCAAGAGCAGGCAAAAGAGTCAGAGGCACACCCGCTCTCACTGTTAGGAGTCCCACAAAACACCAAGCTAATAGCCCTAACATATACACAAAGGCCCTTGTGAAGACTAAAGGAACGTCTATTCGAGTTGTTGCTGATTTTCAATAAAGTAGTTCTTTTTATTGACTTGAAAGAGCACTTGAATATTTTGGATACAGTTCCATTATATGATTTATGAATGTTTTCTTTCCATCAGTGAATTGTCTTTTGACTGATGTACTGTGAAGCAATGAAGTTCTTAATTTTAAAGAAGCCAAATTAATTATTTAATTAATTAATTAACTTTGTTATTTATATTTTGGGTACTACAACTGAGAAACTGTGTCCTGATAAGATGTAATAAATACTTCTCTTTTTTTATTTTTGTTTTGTGTTTGTATTTTGTTTGTTTTTGTTTTTTGTGTATGGTTTTTCTTGTTTTTTAGTTAATAAGAAGAGTTGAGCACTGGGGAGATGGTTTGTTCAAGGAAGCATTTGTCTTGCAATTACAAGGACCTGATTTCCATCCTGAAACCCCACATTGTTAAAAGTCATGTATGGTGACACACTAGAAATTCAAGCCCTGGGTAGGAAGAAACAGGTGGATTTCTGGAACTCACTGACCAACCACCTTAGCCTACTTGGTGAGTTTCAGGCCAGTGAGAGACCCTGGGGTTTTTTTGTTCGTTTTTTGTTTTGTTTTTTTAAGTGAATGTTGCCTTAAAATCGATACTTGAATCTATCATCTGTGGCCTATACACACACATGCACACGTACCTGTATATACACAAATAATGTAGACATAGACAAAAAGCATTAAATAATTTCACCTCTCAAAATTTGTTTTTACCCATTTTGAGTTAATTTTTACATCTGGTATAAGAAAGGAATCAAGTTTCCTTCTTTAGCATGTACCCAATACCATTGCTTAAGAGAAAAAAAATAATTTTTTTGAGATAGTATCTCACTGTAAAGCCCCAGCTAACCTGAAACTCACTGTCCAACAAGCTGGCCCCAAACTCATAGAGATCCTGCTGCCTCTGCCTCTGTCTCCCACATGCTAGGATTAAAGATGTGCACTACCACACCCAGCAAGAAAACTATCCTTTTACTGTCGATCTTCATACCTTGAGTTCCTTCTCAAGACCATGCTCTGGCTCTCTCTCAGTTGCTAGCTTTAATAAAGCAAGCTTCTTTGTTACAGGTTTCCCTATAGAAGCAACGAGTTTAGAACAAAAGGCCTTAGTCTCAACCACAGGGAGACCTGGGTTCTGGCAGTAGCCTATGACTGAGCTTAGGGACACATGCTGTCCCAGTTAAGCCTTGAGGTGGCCAGAGCATGACAGATTATTTTACTGTAGCCTGTGAAAACCCTGAGCTGAAAAGTACAGATAAACTCTTCCCAGACTCCCGATACACACACATACAGAAAAAAAAAAATTCTTATACCACTGAAAGTGGAAATGATTCACAGTTGGTGTTTATATGGTGTGTGTGTGTGTGTGTGTGTGTGTGTGTGTGTGTGTGTGTGTGTGTGTGTGAACTTTGGGTATCTTCTTCAACTGCTCTTCACCTTTTTCTCTTCCTTTCTTCCTTCCTTCCTTCCTTTATTCCTTTCTTCTTTCTTTCTTTCTTTCTTTCTTTCTTTCTCTTCTTTTCTTTTCTTTTCTTCCTGAGTCTGGAGCTCTCCATTTATGGTAGGCTGGCTGGCCAGCAAGCTCTTAAGCTCTGTCTCTATGCCTCCAGATGTGCACCACTACACCTGGCTACTAAAAATTTGAACTCAGGTTCTCATGGTCACGTGGCAAGCACTCTACCCCCTGAGCCAGCTCCCTAGTTCTAGGGAAGATTTATTATTTGAAAACTGGTAGGCAATACATGCTACAACTTAGGGTTTGTTTTTTTCTATTGTCCTTTATTCTACGTTGCAGTTCTTCAATACATGGAAAATGTCAAAAGCAAACAAAATTATTACCAAACTCTGGGTTTTCAAATCCTTTCTTGCAGCTGTGTCTTTCCATACCCTCATGACTGTTCAGTTATTGGAATGGTCCAGTTCTACTCAACACCCCTTGGTCTCATTTCCAGTGCCTCATCTGGAAGTTTGGTGTCTTACCACTAAATTGTACCTTCTCATTCTCAAACTCCTCCAATTTCCTGGTGTTAACCAAAGCCAGAGTGTTTCAAACCCACATCAATGTCTTATTGAATGGAAGAAACTCCGGCTCTCATCCCCCTCCCCACCAGCATCCTGCTCTGCGTGGATGCCATTTCCTAGTGACAGGGTTTTTGGCCAATTATTTAAGCCCTCAAAGCCCCAATATCTTAATTTCTTAAATGGAAATAATACCTGCCTCAAAATTTCTGGAAAACTGTTGAAATGCTACAGAGAAAAGTAACTGGCTTTTCTTCATTCAGCACTGTTCTCCACTACTAAACCAGGGTTACTCTCAACATGACCCAGCCAGGGGCATGCCAATAAGGGCAGAAAAATTATATCTGGAAGAACTAGCTGGAAGGAGCCCAGGATGTTCTCCTAGCATGTAAATTTGAGGGTGTTTGATCAAAGTGGCTAGAATATAAGACTGGATAAGTAATATTTCTTTGAATTAGGGATATTTTATTTAGCAGGTTGCATCACTCTAGCAAGAGACTGAAAGAAGGAAAGGGATACAAGTATGGCTGTATGCAAGTTAGAAGCCTAGAATATACAAGGGTAAAGTTCCAACCTTGTAGAATGGCCCGGGTTTCCCTAGGAGATGGTAGAGGAGGAAGAAATAAAGAGGTGGACATGTATGGGCACAATTCAATGGGTAAATTATTTACATCCAGAAGATCCACCAGGATGCACATTCCAAGAAAAGCTCAAATGCAGGGACACCATCCCTCCAGGGCATCAGGAGTGCCCTGAATTTGAGAATGATTTTGAGAGACAGTCGGGGGAAGATGTGGGAGGAGTTAAAGATGGAGGATCAACAGGCATCACTAGGAGGGGTGGAGACTAGGGATGATGGGAAGTGAGGGATCATAGAGCACAGCTTGATGCCATTCACAAAAAATGGTGGTACTGTGTGGATGACTATTAAACATGCTCCATAAAACCGAGACTGTGACCCACAATTGTAGGAAGGAGAATTCATGAATCTGAGTTCAGCCTGTCAATAAAAAACAGAATGGCAAAAATCTTGTACTTCACTAATTCTCAAGTAATTCACCACTCTGGTTACTCCATTGCCATTTTTAGAATTCATTCTGCAACCCCTGTGAATGTTATAAATATTGGCAGAGCAAAATTCTGGCTCCACAAATACAAACATAAAAGTCCTCCTTCAGTTAGAAGTATGCCATGTAACTGTGTCTTTAATCAGCCTTGGTTGGGTATCTGTTTAAGTAGCAAGTAACAAAAACTCTGGGTGGAAAATTTTTCTCTGTAACTACAGTGTAATCAATATCTACAAATGCTTTGGCAGTTATGTGTCTATAATCTTGACATATTGGCTTGACATTTCGTATCTCAGCAACGTGGATGCCTGCTTCCAATGCTTTCATCAACACAGAATCCCAGATGACAAGCTCTTCATCTAATCCATAGGTCCCATGACATCATGAAACCAGAATGGGGTTTACAGTATAATTCCTAACTGCATTCTAAATACTTATTCTTTGTCCAACAGATAAGCGTAGCTCTTCTTCCACTTCAGCAAAGAAACTTCTTTTTGCAACAAATGAAGACCATTACAGGTATCCACAACCTGCCAAAATGCAGAGAACAACAAACCTTAGGGTACCCAATCCAAATTAACACATCTAAAGTACAACCCTACACTTAAGGTTCAGAGAGCATTGTAGAAGGTGGGTGGAAAGACTGTAGAGCAAGAGGACCAGGAAGTCTGCTGCAGATTAGTATCTTCTGTATATGACAGGAAATCTCAAAAATAGGTCACCTGAACAAGAGCAACACGAGGACAATATAACAGGCTAACACGGATGAGGGGAATTTCACAAGGCCCCAGACCTAGAGGGAGAGCTTCAGACAGTGAACACCTGCTGAGAGAAGGACAAGCCCCCTGATTATACATAATAAGAATTGAAGAAATCATAAATGTAAGAGGGGCAGTGGTATGAGAGAGTTTGGGGTGGGAAGGGAGGGGTGGAATGAAGTACTATTCATGTATAAAATTCTCAGACAAATTTTAAATGGTTTTTAAGAAATAAATAACAGCGGAGTTAGCACTCCACAACAGCCTTGAATGTCAACTCTGCCACTTTACAGTCTCATCCCAGCGTATTTGTTACCTCTTATCATTTCAATGTGCTCATCTGTAAATAGGACATACATGAACATTTATTCTAGGAAATAAATGAAATAACATCAGCTGGCAGCTGGTCAACAAAAGCCAGCTCCAGTGGGGTGCTTCTTGTCCATCTCCATGCTCCACAGAGCTTGGGGTTTACGATCCTGAGCACCAAGGAATCCAGCCAACAAAGGCCAACCAAGACAGCCCAGCTTTCAGGCTCCTTCCATATCAGAAAAGCCAGGAGGGCAGAAAACAACTCTCTTATGTGAATTCTCTTCCTAAAAGTTCATACCTATTTATATATTTCATTTGTGAGATCACTTAATATGAGGTATACCTACTTAAGCATGTGTTCATATCAATATTGAAGTCCTGTTGTTTGTTGGTACAGTTCTGGGCAGTCCTCAGAGTGTATTTATCTTTCATAACTGAGTTTCATACCCAGCTCTCCATTCCCCCTTCTCCAGATTCTGGCAAACACAATTCTATATATCTCTCCTATGATTTTGGACAAGCATTCAAAATAACCTATGAAATACCTGAATTTTCATTTCTGGAGAATGTTTCGATCCACTTAGAGGGCCGTTGACATGACCTTTTCCCTATTTGGACCAGCTGTAGTCCTGTACATCTCGCCATCAGCTCCTGTCTTGGCCTTCCTCTCTCTTCATTCTGCAATATTGCTTTCTTACCATCTATGCCACTGTTAATTCAGAGCAATAAACACTAGTGAAAAATCTGTTTATAACGATGTATGGCACAGCTTCTATCTGTTTATCCATATAATGATAAATAGCCTCAGGAGTAGGTAATAGGTGGAAGCTAGTCACTTTGGGCCTGTGATTCTATGTCCTAAGCTTACAATATTGTAACATAAGTGACTGCTAGAGACAGAACACAATGCTAAGGTGAGATCTTTGTTAGTGTGGTGTGGTGTGTGTGTGTGTGTGTGTGTGTGTGTGTGTGTGCGCGCGCGCATGTGTGTGTGTTGGAGGCATGTGTGCACATGTAGTCATATGGCCAGAGGATGACAGCAGATGACCTCCACCTTGTCCCCCTGAGGATGTGTTTCTGACTGAATCTGGAACTTGCCATTTTTCATCCAGTTTGGCTGGCCAGGAAACTCCTAGAGATGGTCCCTTCTCTATGTCCCAGTGCTGTGATCACATATACACACAGCCATACCCAGGTTTTATATGGATGCTAGAGATCTGGACAGGTGCTGATGCTCAAGCATCAAGCACTCCTGATGACCATTTCTGTGGCCTCATCTTTGTTATCACTTAAGAAGGCATTTTAAAGAAAGATGTGTCTTGGGACTGGAGAGATGGCTCAGCTGTTAAGAGCACTGGCTGCTCTTCCAGAGGACCCAGGTTCAATTCTTAGCACCCACATGGCAGCTCACAATGACCTGTATGTCTACATGGTGTGTAGACATACATGCAGGCAAAACCCATCCACATAAAATAAAAATAAATAAATTTTAGAAAGAAAGTTGCTTCTTAAATAAGGGTGGCTGATAAATGGCATTTGATGGCTTTCTGAAGAAAAATCGCAAATGTACAAACCAGTCAGTCTCAACAGGTAGCAACCTCTCCCTCCAACATTTAACAAGGACTAGAGACAACTTTTTGATGAGAGGAAGGCTGTGTTGCTAGTAACCACCACCAAGGGACTGGGCTACTAGGAAATATCCAGCAGTGCACAGGATAGTCCTTGCTATGGTTTCCATGTGGCTTATTTCTACCAAGGCTTCTTCCAAGGCTCATGTGGAAATTTGATGACCAATCTGGCTGTGTTAGGAGCTAGAGACTTTGAAGGGATTAATGTCCTTCCCACATACTTGCTTTATCCTTGTGGAGATGGATTAAGTCTTATGAGAACAGTTTGGTATAAACTAAGTCAGTACCTTGCTCCCTTTCTGTCTCCTACAGGTTCCACATGACATTCCCACAATACTCTCATGTCCTCTCATGCAATGTAATCTGCTATGCTGTGGCACAGGATGAGCCCCTACTAGCCACCAGCAGATCCTCAATCTCTATCTTTCAGAAATATGAGCCTCAATCTATTTTTCCTTCATAAACTGTCCAGAATCAGATATTCTGCTATAGCAACAGAAAATTGACGGCCCCCATAGCAAAAATAATGTGGCTTAAATGTCAATAATGCCAATGTGAAGAAGTACTGGTCAGGTTCTGCACTGCCTGGTTTGGGGGGAATAAGGTCTTTTCACATTCAAAGATGTGGGCATAGAGTTCATCCTGAGTGACAGAGATGCTGGGACTATGCAGACACTTTTATACAGAGTGATACTGGGGAACTACAGAAGTTGAGTCTTCCTGCCTCTGTCTTCTCCTTATACCCAAGGTCTGTTCCCCCGGGAGAATAGCAAAATTCATTCCAGAAAGTGCTCTGGGGTAGACACAGAAACCGTGTTCTCAAGTAGCAACCTTTAGGGAAGGTGGGTGAGTGAAGAGCATAGAAAGTGTAATGACAGAACTAACCAGTGTGTAACAACTGCATTGATATCACTCCCCCAAAAAAAGATCAAGAATATCACACAGCTCTCAGGAAAAAAATCACTTTGTATCTGCTACCTTGGCAGAGGTAAAGAAATGCCCATGTCATGGTTTGAATCAGAGCTTTACTCTAGCCATAACTTGGAAATTTCTGAAAACTAACACAAATTCAAATACACTTCATCAGAAATGTTTTAAATATGAAACTTCTCTAAACTAAGTAAAGAGAATATTTCTAAATATGACCTGTCTGAGAACACCTTTGCTAAAAGGGCATTATTGTGTCATCAACAGTTGATTCTGCCCCTCACCAAGTTATGCAACTTAGATAATACAAGAAGGTTTTGTCAATTCTTTAGTACTTGAAAGACACCTGGGTGTAGGTTTTATGAAAATCTCTCCTTGTGTAATGAAGCTGGAAAGGCTTTTTTTTTTTTTTTCAACAGAATTTCACTGTGTAGCACAGGCTGGCCTCAGACTCCCAAAAATCCACCTGCCTCTTTCCTAAATACTGAAATTAAAGATGTGTACCACCACACTGATCAGGAAGGCTTTCATGACATGCTCTATACTAGATTATTTAAACAAGAGACCCCATCAAGACATCAAAATCAGGCATGCAGTCTTTAATCGGGAATCAAATCTTAATAGTCCTCAGAGCACTCACTTTCTAGAGTCTTTGATCGGTGCTCAAAGCAAGACAGCCACCGGCGACAAGCTGCTTTGACCATCAAAGCAGAGTCCTCACTTGGACCCACAGAGGAACAAAGGGCAGGAGAAAAACCTGATGTTTCGGCCACCATCTTGTGTCTGCACGTCAGCTGCTAGCACACAGATAAATTATTGCTCTTCTGACTGATTTTATGATTTTTAATTATGAGTATGTTCCTGGGCTTGTGCACTTGAGTGCTGGTGGCCCTGGAAGTCAAGAGCCCCACCCCCCTCCCCAGAAGCTTCAGATTCCCCTGGAGCTGGAGTTATGGACAGTTGTGAGCCACTGACCATGGGCACTATAGCATTGGCTTAATATTTGATAAACAAGCTCATCATCTAGCCAAACTAACAGAGGTTCTCACATATCTAGAATGTTGAAGACTATACACACAAAAGCTTAGCTATGGAATTCTTGCTACCTGCTGCTCTGGGACCCAGACAAACAGCAGTAAGTGTTGTCCACCACTTTATGTATCCACTCTTTGAGAATTTCATGTATGTATACAATGTATTTTGATTATATCCACTCCCTATCCCAGTCTTCCAACATCTCCCAGACATCCTATATGTCCCATTCCCAACTTCATATTCTCCTTCGTTATCTTTATAACCCATTGAGTCCAATTAGAGCATGGTCGTGGGGGGGCATCCACTGGAGCATGAGTTAACTAAGAGAAACTAAACCCCTAAAAAAACTGACTCTGCCTCCCCGAGTGGCCATCATCTGCTAATAGTTCTCAGATATAGGGGGGTGGCTGAGAACCACCCCCTCATTCATGCTGGAATGCTTGTTGGCTTGCCCTAGTGCGGGTCTTATGCAGACAGTCCCAGTTCTATGAGTTGGTATTGTGTTCAGCAGCCAGATCATGTGCAGAAAACTATGCTTCACAACAGTCCTGCTCAACCCCACCATTTTTTACTGTATCCTACTGTATTTTCTACTCTGTGAACTTACTCTAGTCATTTTTAATTAGATGAAGCTGAAATTCATTCCTTTTGGAGGAGCAAAGCTGAACTCCTCATCCTTGTGCTTCTCTCCTGGAGTTGCCCCTAAACTACGCACTACCAGATTGGAACAAGTAAGTGTCTATGATTGTCTGCACAGGGTAGGTGAGGAAGGAAAATGATGGACCTATGAAGTAAAGAAATTCCCTCTAGCAAACTTCTTTGCTGTTGGGGAGCAGGGAAGAGTAAAACAGCCCTGGAAACAAGTAGATTAACTTGGGTTGGTCAGTGCTACGACAAAAGCCCTAGAGCTTCTGATATTAATGAATGACTCTAAGTTTGTGACCTACTCCCATCTGCCAGCATATGAGCCTGTTCCAACCTGGAGTTAATTGAGATCAACATTTTATTGGCCAAAAAAAAAATTACATCAACAGAATGCTACCTTTTGCTTATGTGATATTCCTTCATGGCTGTGGATGCCATTGTTGCCTGGCTGTCCTTAGGGGTATCTGTTTCTATTCAACCCACATGCAGGGGGGGATGACAAAACAAAGAAATTACTCCAGCCAAGTCTAGGTTGTTGGATGCAATGGCTAAACTTGGTTGTCAACTTGACAAGATTTGTGATGAAATAAAATGTAAATCAATGGGCACTCCTGTGAGGTACTTTCCCAATCAGATTATTTGAAGCAGGAAACCCTACCGTAAATGCCAGTGTATCTTCTGGTAGCAGACCTGAAAAAAGGACATGGAAGAAGAAAACTTTGCTTCTTGCCTGTTTGCTATCACTACTGCTGGCAAGTTCACCTATCTTATCCCTGCTGCATTTCTTTACTGATACTAAAATCAGCTTCTTCAGTCTTTTCAACATAGACTGAAGACCAGTAGCTCATCCAGGCCTTCAGCCCTAGACTGGGACGGCTGAGACATCCAGGTTTGTGGACTGGATGCAACTACTAGATCCTCAACCTCTTCAGTGTGAGACACCATCTGAATTACCCAGACCAGATGGTATAAGAAAACCAAATAAATCCCCTCTATATATTAACCTGTCAGTTCTGTTCCTTAAAAGAACCCTGACTAATACTGAGCAGATGCATTTTCAGAGTTAGTTGTAGGAGCTTAAGAGGTTACTTAGAGTAGAATAGATAACCAATGGGCAGCTGTACATCTCTCCTTTCAACAGATGTTAGCGGGGGAAGGGAGAAGCATGATGAGACTCTTACCCATGTCCAAAGCTGACCTCTGGAACCTAGCCTTAAGGGGAGGCAGTTGTGTACATGAATTTAAAAGGCTTATTATTGATTGATTGATTGCTTTAATTAATTTGTCCACAATGATTCGGGCCTGTGGTCTTTCTCCTAAAATCTTTGGGATAAACATAACCAGGAAATCAAGCAGTGATCAGAGCTGCATGGCAGTAGCTCATCTCCAAGAAGCAAAAGGGTAAAGGGAGTAACTTCATGACCTTTTATGGGTCATTTACATAGTATCTGCCTCTTCTAAGTTCATAGAAGGCTCAGGCTGTCTCAAGAGAATGCTCCCACCGGGCGGTGGTGTCGCATGCCTTTAATCCCAGCACTCGGGAGGCAGAGCCAGGCGGATCTCTGTGAGTTTGAGGCCAGCCTGGTCTACAAAGCGAGTTCCAGGAAAGGTGCAAAGTTACACAGAGAAACCCTGTCTCAAAAAACCAGAGAGAGAGAGAGAGAGAGAGAGAGAGAGAGAGAGAGAGAGAGAGAGAGAGAGAATGCTCCCCTGATTAAATGAAACCCGTTGGGCTATAGGATTTGGGTCTTCCCTCTATTGATACCCTTCACATATTAATCTTTTAATCTCCACCTCCACTTTATTTGATATTTTGCCTCAGTATTATTTGCAATAATTGGCATTAATTCAATTTATACAGTTATGATTTGATATGCCTTTCCATAAAACACATTTCATACACATTCACAAAGTGGAACTTTTTTTTCTTTTAGTGGCATCCTAACTCAAGTGGGCCCGTCTTCTGTTAATAGTCTAAAATCTCTCCCAGGCTGAGGCTGATTCTGTGGGTGATGACTTGAGCAGAAGACATGGCTGGAAATTGCTCCTTATAGTCAACCTGTCTGACGGATGTGGCCCACGCCACTGTCGCCTGCTGCTGCAGGTTGTCAGGGCTGGTTTGACATTCCTGTGTTCTCAGCTATAATTTTGGTCTTTCCACCAAGGCAATTTTATTTCCTGACAGGCACTACAGTTTATGGAAGCCAATGCTATTGGGAAAATATTCCAAATGCACAGGTTATGTGGTTGGTGGAAAATAGACATTAATGGAAAAGGGACTAAACCCAAATTCTCTTCCGAGTGCTATTTTGGAACTTCTGGTTTTCCTGTGGAATTCCAAGTCAGTAGTGATTGCAAAACCAAAAAGACCAAATAGAATATTAGAATTGCAAAGGACCAGGAGTCATCTACTTAGCAAATAGGTAAACCTACATTATGCTTCATGGGTTTTCACTTTTAAGTCAGAAGACATGAGTACTGTTGGACAGTATGGGAGTGATGGATTTGAATTTCTGTATTTTTCCTTTGTTTCAAATCAGCATCTCTGTGTCTATGACCAGACCCCTTAGAAAGATTTCACGTCAATAGCCTTTGGACTCAGAACATGTTAGGACATGTAGAGGCTGCTCTTATGCAGCCCGTGGCTGCCAGCGCCACCTAGCTTCTACATTTCTCCAACCATTTTAGAAAATGTTCTATGAGCCCTCATCAGAGTTCAGCACCCACCTCACAGGTTCTGAATGATGGAGGCTGCGAGAGAGTCAGAGCAGCCAAACTTCACCAAATGGTTATCCTGGGGAAAGGCATGTTCTCTGATTCTGTGCAAGTTTAGGTAGAATTGACACTATTTCTCAATGCACTCCCTACCTGTCTTTGTTTGATAAATCTTCTCATTTGAAGCAATTGGCTAATATGCAGTAAAGTGGCTTCCAAATTTTAACTACTAGGCTCTAAATAGAGAAGGATTCTGGGAGAATCTTTATAAGGCTCACACTACAAGAATACTCCCCCATGAGGGAGATTAAAATGTGTCATTCATAATGTGCCACTTGTCGCAGGATTATTTTGAGCTACAATTGAGAAACAATCTCTCCTCTCTTGCATTTTCCTAATCACAGAGAATAAATTCTCCTTTATGAATATGTCTCCCTCACACATACTGGAAGATGAAACAAGTTTATCACAGAGACAAGAGTCACCCTTCATAACTCTAGATAGTAGTCCGATCCTAGCTCTCTCTAGTTTCATTTCCCCACAGCCAACCATAGTTCAAAACATTAAATGGAAGAGTTCAGACATAATCAATTCATTACTTTCAATTTAGTCTGTGTTAGCCTTTGCTCACCGTGACAAAAATCACTAAGATAACTTAGAAAGGAAGCTTGTGATTGCAGAAGTTTAGTTCTACAGTTAGTTGTTTCCATTGTTTTGGGGTCTATGGTAAGACAAAACATCAAGGCAGGGAGAAAAGTTATCATCTCAGGGTAGCCAGGAAGGAGGTAGAGGTGGACCAGGATGTGATGTAGCCTCTCCAAAAATACACTCCTAAGGACTTACCTCTTCCAACTAGGCCCCATCATTGACGAGACAGGCCATAGAGCCCTCATGATCTAATCACCCATTAACATCCCACCTTTGAGCACTGTTAAACAGAAAATGTCTTAGGGAGACATTTCATATGCAATCCATAGCACATACCATTTGGATTACGTGAATAGACTCCATGTCATCCATTTTGTACAGCTGAAGATGTGAATCTTCCCTTGTCCAAAGTACCTACACTGTGCACACTACCTGCATATTGGCACTTTGTAGCTGTAACTTCTGTACAAATAGCTGTTACAATACTGGAATGCTTATACATAAATATTTACTTTATTTAGTATTGGTTACAAAGCACAGAAGCAATGATGCTGGAATTTTATAACTGCATATTGTTATAATTTTCTCATTTGACTATCAATAATTATCAGTAACTTTTTCCTATACCCAGTTTATGAATTGAATTTATCTATTGTAGGCAAGTATATACAGAAAAATAGCATATATGGCATTCAACACTACTCATGGATTCAGGCATGCATTGGTGGTACTGGAATTCACACCCTATAGATAAAGGAGAGCTCCATGCAAATATTGATTTTCCTGCCACTAACTTTCCTCATACATGTACCTTCCCATAATCTTTCACCCTAAAAGTCAAAACTTCCTTCCATTTCTCCACCATTTATAGACCCTTGTT
The DNA here is from genome assembly GCF_004664715.2 of Peromyscus leucopus. Classification (NCBI taxonomy): domain Eukaryota; kingdom Metazoa; phylum Chordata; class Mammalia; order Rodentia; family Cricetidae; genus Peromyscus; species Peromyscus leucopus. Next base: position 81,763,514 of record NC_051086.1, read on the forward strand.
AAAATGGTACATAAGTCCCAACATCTAACTACTTCTCTATATTTTGTACTTCTTTTCTGTGAATCTCTGGAACATGTAAAAAAAAATCTTAACATCAAATAAAATCTATATGATTTTCCTCTTCTAGTCTATCTTTTGCCAATTTAATTTGCGGTTTGGCCACAAAATGTGAACCCAGCTGTGAAGTGAAAGACCTTCAACCAGAGTCTGAGATTAGGAAACCCTGGATTACATTCCACACCCATCGAGGCAAACAGGTATCCACAAGGTGGTACGTGGGCAGGCCACATCAACAGCAGGTGACATCAGGAACAGTCACGCATCCTCTACTTTTCAGTCCTTGATATGCACACCAGATATCAGATGACAGGTTGCTGTGGGACCATGCCTTCACAGCGTTAGGTGTCAGTCACTTTATGATGTCCAAGTAAGCAAGTTACACCCTTTCCTTAGTTTGGTGTATCTCATAAGTTATAAGTTCTTGGGCTTTGTTTCACTGATATAATTTTAACATGCCCATGTGCCCCTACAGAATCAATTTGCTCCCAATAAATTTATAGAGTCACTCTCTTCTACTCCCAGCAAGAAGTCATTTTCCACTGGGTTAGGTGGGTGGTACCCAACAAATGGTGTAGTTTCTAGGTCCACCAAGGAGCTACAGTTACTCTTCTACCTCAAAATTTAGTCAAAAGCTGCTTGTAAAATGGAGGCTCCAAAGACAGTATACAGTGTGAAAAAAAACATTGTTTTTATACAATAAGGAGTAACTTGAAGTACCATATACCCTGATCTAACATTCTCTAATCTGTAACACAAAATAAATGTCTTCGTTGAATCATTGCTGTCTTGTATGCTGTCTCAGAAAGTAGAAAAGTCAATAACACACTGGGCTGGCCTCACTCTTCATCAGGAACAAGTGACTGAGACCATGATTTGATACATTTGAAAGCCAATAGGCATTTGAATCCACACAAAATAAAGGAGACAGAAAACAGACAACTTGTGTTTTCTGGAATACCCTTTCATTTAAGTGAGGAAAATGCAGATCTATCTCATTTTCCTGCAATTCACGAATACCTGTGTATTTGGGAAATTGTAGTGCCCCTCTGCTGCCAACAATCCCCAAGCTTGGCCCCAGTAGCATATCCTATATCTCAGTCTAGTAGGGTGACTCTGCCTAGCTCTAACCCAGCCACACCATTCACAACCTCTAGTGTTGGCCCCAGTCTGGTGAGTCCACCTGACCACAGCCTGTCCAAGTAATAACTAACCACTAGACTTAGCCAGGTCATATATATTGTATACTGATCTGCTCTGGTGAGTCCTCCTGGAGCCCAGCACCATATTCAGCCTCTGAGTTTAGTCCAGGTTACACTTGCATGCACCAGCCAAGCCCAGTGAGTCCCTGAACCTCATCCACTCTCATCACCCCAACCCTCTGGCCTAACCTCCTCACACAGCTTATACAGTAGCCCAGGCTGGTGAGTGCCTAAGATCCTGACCCACCCAGACCATCCTCGTACTCCCAGGCACAGCAGGGGTGGTACAGCTTGCATACCAGCCAAAGCAGATCCAAATATTTGTCCCATTTGTATGTTCTTTTACTTACCACTGAACTGGAATCATCCTTGTTCCTCCAATGAAAAATCAACTCTGAATATCTAAAGGATTGATGTACCAGTTCCTCATACCTGATCTAAAACCAATCAAGCTTGGGCAACAACCACAACAAAACCAAGTTTCTACTGAACAGAGGCAACCTAGAATCTTACATCAGACACACGAGCCATAAAGAGGTCTGCATATCCAAGTCGCATCACAAAAACACAAATAATATGAAAAGCCTACACAGTACATCTACCCCCCCAAACCCAGTAATGTTATAGAAATGTTCTCCAGAGGAAGTTACATATTTTAGCACCAGGAAGTGAAATTTAAAAGAATCATAAATTTGTTGAAGAATTCAAGGAGTTTAAAGAAGGCATAAAAAATCCATTAAACTAGTTGAGACAGTTGATTGGCTTGATCAGTTTGGGAGGCATCTAGGCAGTGGGACCAAGTCCTGTGCTCATTGCATGAGTTGGCTGTTTGAAACCAGGAACTTATGCAGGGACACTTGGCTTAGTCTGGGAGGAAGGGACTGGACCTGCCTGGACTGAGTCTACCAAGTTGATCACAGTCCTCGGGGGGAGGACTTGTCCTGGAGGAGGTGGGAATGGAGGGTGGGCTGGGGGTAAGGGGAGGGCGTGGAAGGGGGGAGAATAGGGGAACCCATGGCTGATATGTAGAACTGAATGGTATTGTAAAATAAAAAATATATATTGCTGAAAAAAAAAAAAAAGAATATAGAACATTGGGTCTGGAATGTGGACCATTGACAGCGAACTTCTGCCCTCCGGGGGGTTCCTCCATTTGTGCTGTAAGCCTGTACGTATTTAAGGTTTCTTCCCTCTTTCAATAAACGGCATTCGACATCCAATCGTAAAAAAAAAAAAAAAATCCATTAAACATAAAAAGAATAATGACAAATGCCTGAGTGATACCCAAGAAAACATAGGCATATGGCTAAATTAAATGGTGAAAATAATTCAGGGTTTGAAAACTGATTTTAATTTTTAAAAATAGAAATACTGATGATAACTTAAGCTGAGTAAATATAAAATTGAAAAAAAAATCAATAAACCAACTAGAAAACTCAGGGGAAGGCCTTTCAAGTAGAAGGGATTAAGTTAAGGATGGAATATTAGGACTGAAAGGTGAAGCAAAGGAATTAGACCACTCAAACAGACATATGAAAAACACACAAAAGGAACATGCAGGAACTGTGGGTCATCATGAAAAGAACAAGTCTTCATATCACATGAAGAAAAGAATTCCAGGCCAATGACATAGACCAGATTTTCAATGGGATCATAGAAGAACCCCACCTCACCCCTCCAAAAAATTAAGGAAAGATAAACCCTCATAGATAGGAGAAGCTCATGGAGCACCAAATAGACAGGACCAGAAAAGAAACTCCTCACTGCATCTTATACCTAAAACACTAAACATAAAGAACAAAGAAAGTGTACTGAAAACTGCAATAGAAAAGATACAAGTCATATATGAGGAAAACCTCATCATAGGAAGATCTGATTTCTCAATCGAAGCTTTGAAGAGCCTGGATCAATGTCCCTCAAGTTCTAAAAGACCATAGATGGCAACCTAGACAACTGTACCCAATAGTACCATAACGGACAGAGAAAGAAAATTTTTCCATTATACAAACAGGCTGAAAGAATACATAGCCACCAAATCAACCCAATAGTGAATCAACCAGTCAGGATAGTGCACACCTTCAATCCCAGAACTTGGAAGGTAGAAGCAGGCAGGTCTCTGTGAGTTCATGGCCAATCAGGGCTACAGAGTGAGATCCTATTACAAAAGCCAAACAACCATTCACTATGTTTAATACATGCTCTGAAGCAGCCAACAGTAACAAAGGGAGTCCTATAGAAAACATTTCTACTTTATCACACACACACACACACACACACACACACACATACACACACGTTGGCTTTGTTGAATAAGGATTAGTGTAAAATGAAAGAGACTTTTTCCCCTCTGAGTAAGTCTTGTGTCAGCATTATGCACATCATATCACAACACCACCTGAAATATGTTTGATGAAATATCTGAAGGTTTTTAATCCCTAAATTCATAATAAAGGCATTTAAGAGTCTCATTTTTCATCTTGCACTTCATCTAACTGCACCACTTGGATGTCCCTAGTAAAGAACCAGGCCACAGTGAATGTCGCCTATCCATGAGTGTTTTGTTTTCTCTGTTGCATGACTGTGTACTATAACCCAACCCTGGAAGGGGCAGAAGAGTCAAAACATCTAAGATGCACTATCGGACTCCATCTGATGAGGTGTTCAATGAAAGCTGAAGGAAGAGTAGTATAGTGGGGGGAGGGGCTAGATTATAGTGCAAACCCAGGGGTAGCCTGACACAGGGGGATACCAGGATATGATGCAGCAGCCAAAACAAGGAAGGCGGGAAGCTGTGATTCAGCTATGAACTCCTCACCCTGGGAATCTAGTTCTTGTGAGTAAGTCCTGCCCAAGATAATGACGGTATAAAAATATATTGACACAATAGTCATTGAAGTGAGGTGTTTTTTCATCTTGTTTTCTGGTCTGCTGGCTAAACAGGAAGTTTTTTACAGGATGCTCCAATATCCTCTGTTGAGAGTAACAGCTTTAGCACTTTGCTTTCCTCTTCTTCCATGATATACTTAATGTTTCCTCTGCCGGGTCCTGGATTCAGCGGCAGATTTCCTGCAGGCAGCTAAGATTCCTTAACTCTTTGTGCAGATCAATCACAGTCCACAGGAAAGTCACAAGAGGCCTTTTGTAGATAGAGTCATCATATTGGCCTGCCTCGGGGGAAGTCAAACTTGGCAAGTTAATGAAACTGTGTGGTGACACCAGTCATCAATGTCAATCTCTGTGGCACTCACTGGAAATTGGTACTTAAGGTTGCTACTGCTAGTAAGGAAAAAGATGCATGTTTCATTGTCATGGGGGTTAATTATGAAAGGATGCTCTTCCTCTAGGCCTTCCCTTGACACTTGGGAAGCATTCCCAGGGCTGCATGCTACTGTGATCTAATGGTGATGTCAAAAGCATTACTAAGCCAGTGAGAGCTGACCATATTGTGTCAACATTCACTCTTGGGGTAAAAAGACCTTGGCTTGAAATCCCAGCACCCACACTGTTACTGTTCATGAAATCATTCTGTACATTGGGTTTCTCTATTTCTTCCTTGTTAAAATGAGAGAATAGTTGCATTTTGCTGCATCTCACAGGTTTATTATGACAATAGTCTTTGATATCTTTTTAGACCCGTGGGACCTCACAGGTCAACAGTGCCAAAAGAGATAACCATGATTCATTTTTTTTGTAGCTTAAAACTTAAATGTTTTTAGTATATTAAGGAGTCAATACTCGTAAAGTACTCTGCACACCACCCATTAATTTTTAACTGTTCATATTTTTATTATCATCTTATCTTTTTTTTCAGTCTGTAAATATTGACAATAGAACACATGAATTACTTGATACCACTCTACAGAAAATGATCCTGTAGAGAAGAGGGTTTTTTCCAATCTTCCCCCGTTTGCGTTTGTTCCTGGAATGAAGCCTATTCATAAAACACAGTCAATAAATATTTGCTATGTGGATGGATAAAATAATACCACGGGATAACTAACCCTCTCACTTGCTCACTCGCTTTCTCTCTTGCTCTCTCTCATTTTTTCTCTCTGCCTTGTGAAATGAGAAACGGGTTAAGAGAGAAACTTTTCAAATTAGTCCCAGTAGGCAAGTGCATTTTCAACAAAGCAAGATAGATCTGTCCTTCACTGAATGACTGAATGATGTAGGAAATAAGAACATGGGGCTTTGGGCAAGAAATTCTGTTTGCATTGTGATTCTTCAACAGAAGAAACATTGATAATCTTAATATATAAAATTAATATATGGATCATGACTTTTTATTTCCCTATCATAAGATCATTAAAGAAGAGAGTGGGCATAATTCAATATCTATCTAAAGGCAAGAATTGGGAAATGAAAAAAAAAAAAAAAAAAAAACGTTGAGTGGTTAAGAGCACTGGCCCGCGGTAACTCACAATAATTCCAGCTCCAGGGGATCCAACAACCTCTTCTGGACTCTGAGAACACACACACACAGACACATTCATACACACAAATAAAAAAATAAACTTTTTAGAGTAAGAATAGCCAGGGTAGGCTTAGTGCCTTGAGTGAGTGCTGCAGCTCTCGGGAACCCTGGTTGGAGTCTAGTCCTGGGTACATTACATACTGACTGAAGACATTGAGAGAGAACTCTCACCTCTCTATATACAACTTTGCCACTTTAGAGGATGAGCAGAAACACACTGGTTAAGTTGCCAATAACAATGAACACAATAAATGTCATATTTTGCTGTTACTAAATAACACCCATTTCAGAAGAGATGCTCTGGGAAAGATGAGATCAGCAGAAAAACCTTTCTTTTTTTGCTTTGATCCATTTGCATCATTTCCTTTGAAATGGTGTCAGACTTGAGGGATCTAAATTTTTTTTCATCTAAAAACAAGTTCATTGCTGTAACTACGATTATTGGTCATACTCCTGAACTTAAAGGATCATCAACAACAATAACAATTTAAAAAAAAAAAAAAAAAAAAAACTTTTTGATGATTTCCACCGGAAACCTTGAAACTCTGCTTCTAGTCTTGACCTACCTTCCTGCCTCAGTAAAGGTTCTCATGAGACTCTTGGGAGAACAGAGTCAAACACACTTGGGAGGGAGCTGAGCACTGGCTTCTGGCGGGAGGATGTTGTTTATATTTTAGATCCTGTTTTCATCCTGGACGAAGTGCTGCCACTACCAGGTGCTTGTCCTCGTGTTATCAGCTTCTCCTCAAGGTTCAGCCTGCGGGAAGCAGCTTCCTGCAGCCTCCATGTGAAACTGGATGCTGGAGAACAGGAGAGTGCCTGTCAAAGGTTATCTTCCATGGGGTCACAGTTTCCAGGCGTACCAAGGTTGATCCTGGTCGGTAATGCCATTTGAGTGATGGGCCACTCACTGGACACAGAATAGAAACAGAGCTGTTGCTGAAAGAGAAATGGGAGGGAAAAAAAATAGCATGAGCTGGGCACCTGAGATGGGAAAAGGAATTCCCAGTCACAGGTTGCAGAAACCAATTAACATGATTCTCAGAGCAGTAAACAATGACACTCCATCCAGTGACTTCTAAATTGCTTTGTGCATCTGATGGTCATGTTGCTCCCCAAAATAGCATACTTCGATATCCAGAGTAAATTACTTTTGATTCATATTCTAAAAGAAAATATTGTCACCTCCTCCAATAATTACTCAATGCCCCAAACAGACACAGGGGACCATTTTGTTCCAAGATTCAATGACAACTGATTAGGTAATCAGAGCGTGAGGAGGCTTAATTATGCACCTACACTCCCTGGCTCAGTGCTGCCATGACACACAGCCTAAGAGAAGACCCATCTCTGCCCAGTTCACTCCCATGCTGGGGAGGTCAGTAGGTGGGCAGAGCTCACAGCAGTGGAGGTAAGCGGGAAGCCCTGCTGAATTTCTGTCTTTGATGCCTGCTAACAAAAAAAAAAGCAGCGTGCCTCAGAGGCCAAGTACCTAAGGAAACGCATTGCATTACCAAGGCTGTATCCTCTGAGTTATTAGTTATTAACGGTAAAGCAAGGACTTGACTTAAGAACTGGGAAAATCTCACCAGTTACACTTCCTCTAAGCCAGGCTTAGCTACTTCCTCTTCGCTACTCATGACTTCCTTCCGGCCACAGGGGTTATACAGCAACAGCACCAAAGTTCCCAAGCGGACCCCTTCCACCCCAGCAAGTTCATGGAGTGTGGGAACCAATCTCAGTTATCATTAGAGTAAAGTGCAAAGTGTGAACAGTATTTCTTCCCTGTTTGACAAACTAGAGGGGAAAACCAGGTAGAACAGTGCTCAATGAAGAGATTCAGCTTCCTGGAATTATTTTGGGGAGTAGTTTTTTTTTTTTTTATAGATTTCAGAAAACAGATTTTCAGAAAACACAAAGAATTGATTTTAAACTGAATTGGATTTCCTAGACTCCTGTTAAAATCTTTCCGAAATCCCCAATGGTGATTTACTTTTCAGTACTAGGAAAAAAATTAAGAAGAAATTTCTAGATTAAAAGGAAATTTGGATCCCTTCCTGCTAAGCTGGAACTGAAATATGTCTAAGGAGAGTGGTGCTTTAAATAAAGACATTTCAGAATCTCAAAAGTAGTCGAGAAAAAAATAATTTATTGAAAAACAAGTAAGTCTCACTATTCCATATTTACAGATTTATTCTTTTGACGTGGGGGTGAATTCAAGAATTATTTGAGTACCTAAAATCTGTAGGCACAGTATTAAAAGCTATACAGAAATATTAAGTAAACAGCCTGCCCCCAGAGTTTCAAGACAGTCCTAAGAAGTCATTGTATTGCTCATTAAAGTTCAAGTTGAAAGTTACACACACAAATATGTACACATATACACACAAGCCGCACACACCATACACACACACACAAGCAAGAGTTAGTCTGAAGCTTTTAAGACATCAAAATTACACTGTATAATCCACAAAGTAAAATTAAAACTTTAATTTTTAAAAAGAATGGGAGACAGAGGGAGGGAGATCATTAAAAAATTGCAACTACTACTGGGGAGATGGTGAAGTAAATAAAGTGCTTACTAGACAGGCATGAGGGTCGTGCTTGATCTGATAGAATCCACACCAAAATGTCAAGCACAGCAGTACATACCAGCTCGGTGGAAGTGGACTTAGGAGGGTGTTTAGGATTTGCTGGCCAGCCAGTCCACTAAATCGGCAGCTCCAGGTTCAGTAAGAGACCCTGTCTCAAAATATTAAGTAGAGTGTGATGGAGAAGGACAGTAGACTTTGACCTCTGGCTTCCACACAGAGAAACACACACATGAACGTGTTCACATACATACACAGACACAAACACAGAGAGACACACATAGAGACACATTCATACAGAAAGACACAGACACACACACACACACACACACACACACACACACACACACACACAAGTATTGTAACTGATAAATCCAGAGAATAAAAGAGTCTTAAAATTCACTTTGGCACCCACCACAATAATAATGTTTATGAAAGTGGATTACAATGATGCTAAAACCACTGTGGAAAATTTGATGAGAAACAAAAGAATAATCACATTAACTCAAAGCAATTTTCCTACATGATACTTATTTAGAGAGGGAGAAATACAGCAATTTACAGTGAGAAAAAAAAATATTATATGCCACCCTAAGCAAACAGTTGAAAACTAACATAATTGATAATGAAACAAAGAGATATGCCTCTTGGTAGGATGTACACACCATATGCCTAAAATGCACGTGTAAATCCAAACATAATACAACCTGAGCTGAGATAGAATGTGTAAAATAAATTATCTGCATGTACCCAAAGTGTCAATGTAATGAGCAATAAAAACAGCTGAAGAATTATTTTATGGCACAATAAAGAGACATGACAAGTATAATGTGTGATATAGGTAGGGTGCCAAGCTAGAATTTATTTTTCTTTTGCAATAAATGATATTATTGGAAAAAATAATGAATAATATTTTATATTTATAATATTTATATTAATAATAATAATGAAAAAATTATAAGATCTATTGAATAGATCAGGGGCTGAGAACGTTTTCTCTAGATCAGATAGTAAATCTCTTCAGCTCTGCAGGCCAAAAAATGTTGGTCAAAGCCATTTAATTCTGCTATTATCAAAAAGACCATCATAGATAACCTGTAAATAAATGCATATGGCTGTGTACTATTTTAAACTTTATTTACATACAGGTAAGAAGCAGTCATAGACAAACAGTCATAAATACAGCATAGCTTTCCTTCAATAAATCTTTATTTGCAAACACATATGATAAGCCACATATATTTGCCAACCACTGGACTAAATGCTATTATTAAATGAATGTTAATTACCAAATTTGTTAACTGCACTACAGTTTTTTTAGAAAACATGTACAAAAGCATTTGGGGACAAAAAAAAATGTATTTGCAACTTCCAAAGATTCCAGAGAAAGTGATGATAAATAAATGCTTGTAAAATTCTAATAACCCTGAAGGATATTACTGCTTTATTTTTCTTTAAGTCTGACAAAATTACCCCCAAAAAGGACTTTACAAGTCAAAGGAAACAAATATCCATGAGTTGTGGTAATTACTTGGGATATACCCATGATTAGCTTTACTGCCAGACATGCAGAAACTTCTTAGGGACAGTATGATCAGCAAAGCTGTTCATCTGGCAATTAGTTCATTAGGTGTTTACTGAAGGTATGGTACCCAGGAAAACCACACTTTGAAAAGCTGAGGAAATGAACTGTGGAAGAAACCCACTTGCCTTGAACACAAGAGGAGTGTGAGAAGTGAGGCAGGCTGAAGTAACAGGACAAAAATAACGGCTGAAGGAGAAAATGGGACGATCGCCTCTGGGCTAGCCACCTTGCACAAACCGACTTATGCAAAATTGATTTCTACTTTCTCATCGGCAAACAATTTAATAATGCCCTAGAACCAAAACTTTATTTTTATACATGTTCTCAACTACTACGAATTGTGTAACTCTGCAAGGAAATTGCATCTACAATTTCTCCTTTTCACTCATGGCCTTGGGGCAGTCTAGGCCTTTCAAACTGTAGGAATAAACACAAAGAACTGCCAACCATTGAAACCAAAGCTTTACTAGGTAGGTAGGTAGGTAGATAGATAGATAGATAGATAGATAGATAGATAGATAATAGATAGATAGATAGATAATTGATAGATAGATAGATGATAGATAATTGATAGACAGATAGATAATTGATAGATGAATAGACAATTGATAGATGATAGATGATTGACTGATTGATTGATTGATGATTGGATAGATGATAGATAGATAGATAGATAGATAGATAGATAGATAGATAGATGATAGATAGACAGATGGATAGATAGATAGATAGATAGATAATTGATAGGTAGAAAGATAGATAGATGATTGGATAGATAGGTAGGTAGATAGATAGATAGATAGATAGATAGATAGATAGATAGGATAAATAATTGATAGGTAGATAGATGATTGGATAGATAGTAGATAGACAGATAGATAGATAGATAGATAGATGATTGAATAATTGATAGATAGATAGATAATTGGATAGATAGTAGGTAGATAGATAGATGATTGGATGGATAATAGATAGATAGATAGATAGATAGATAGATAGATAGATAGATAGATAGATAGATAGATAACTGGGAAATGAATGATTTTATAAGAATAAAAATCTTTCTCTCTCAGATGGTTGTTTCCAAAGCAGTGCTTAGAACCATGGTCAAAATTTGGATGATGATCTTGGTATTTAAATAAAAGTCAACAATGAGTAATAACTTATTACATTTGGGTAAGGTAGCCCAAAGAAAGCCATGATATAGATGGATGTACATAGCCAAGGTTAATGTCTAATTCATGAAGAGCACAATGAGAAGTTTTCTGTAGGAAAAATCTCTACATTGTTCCTTCATCTTATGAAACCAGAATTTCACTGTCTTGGCTGCCAAGACTTCTTTCTTCTTTTCCTTTTTCTACATATCCCAAGATAGCCTTAAGTTCTTCATATAGCTGAGGATAACCTTGAACTTCTGACCCTCCTGTATCTTTCTCGTGAGTTCTGGGATTACAAGTATGCTGTACCCAGGGCTTAATGTACACTAAGGATGCACTCTACTAAAAGCTACAGCCTCAACCCTTGCCTGGGCTTCTGCAACACAGGCCGGCAGAAAGAGCTGAGTGGTCCTCCTAGGTCATTTCCAGACAGACATGAAATCAATAAGCCTCACCTCCAGTCACATCCCAGTTCTCAGAACTAGTCAATGGGTCTACTAAATGTAAACAAGGCTGGGAAACTAAGGCAAGGAAGAACTAATGTTTCCTAAGGGAAAAGAGCTGTTGTCAGACGCGCTCTCCTAGCTTTTGTTTAGTAAAAACCCTGCAATCTTCTATCAAAATTACTATCTAAAAGGGAGCAGAATTGAATATCTACCTGGGTGTGGTGATATTGTGTCCCCCAATATATTGTGCACCCTAATAAACTTATCTGGGGTCAGAGAACAGAACAGCCAGTAGATACAGAGGCCAGAAAATGGTGGCACACACACCTTTAATCCTATCACTTGGGAGGCAGAGATCCATTCAGATCTCTGTGAGGTCAAGACCACAATGGAAACCACCAGGCATGGTGACACACACCTTTAATCTCAGAAAGTGATGGCAGGAAGCAGAAAGGTATGCAAGGTGTGAGGACCAAGAACTAAGTTTTGTTAAGCTTTTAAGCTTTTAGCAGCAATTCAGTTGAGATCCATTCGGATGAGGACACAGAGGCTTCCAGTTTGAGGAAACAAGATCAACTGAGGAACTGGCGAGATGAGGTTAACTGTGGCTTGCTCTGTTTCTCTGATCTTTCAGCATTCACCCCAATACCTGACTCCAGGTTTGTTTTTATTAATAACAACTTTTAAGATTCCTGTTACACCCAGGCTTCTGCACAACACATCATGAATCAACTAATTACTTAGGGTATCCCCTTGCCCGTTCTAAACCGATGCAGATCCTATGAATATCTCAGTCAATTTCGCCATTAAACCTCCAGTCCTTAAAAAGCTTCACAAAAATTTCTCTTTGTGGCAGAAATGATGGCAAAAGTTGACTGTGTTGTTTTGTTTATTTTGGGGAGTGGAGGGGGGAAGGCATTTGTTTATTCTTTTATTTAAATTTTGAAGTCTTTCAAGAATTTCATACATGAGTACTGTATTTATATTATCTCCACCCTTTCCTCTCCTTCTCCAACTCCTCCTGTGTTTCAATATTTCTATTCAAATTCATTACCTCTTCTTCCTCAAGTAAATACGTGTATTTATTTATATATAATTATATATAATATGATTTTAATATAATACAAATATAAATTCATATGTATATATATTTCAAGTAAATGTATACATATACTTTAAATATATATGTATACATATACATATCAATATCTTGCTGAGACAATTTGGTGCTGTTTGTATGTATTTGCATTTAGGGCTGACAACTCAAGATTGTATAACTTATCAGAGGTCCTGTCTCGGCAGCCACTGATTTTGCCTGTAGCTCTGCTTCCAGGTATGGAGTCTCATGCTTGTTCTCCCATACATGTTGGCATGTCAACCTGTGTTGTCACTGTGTTAGTCTTGTTCAGGCAGCCATCTTGTTTTGATTTTGTGGTTGTAGCTTCCCCGCCGTATGTAGAAGACACTACTATCTCACAGCAGCTATCCTGGTACTTTGGCTCTAAAAATATGTCTACTTCCCTGACCCTCAAGTACAAGGGTTGTGTTGTAGATGTGTCCATTGGGATTATGCACCTGACAGTCTCTTGTCCTCGGCATTTTACCAGTTGTGGATTTCTGTAAGAGTCCCCATCTGCTACAAAAAGAGCATTTGAAGATGGGTGAGAGATACACCATTAAGTATTTAGAAAGCAGCTAAAAATTATATTAGTTTAGGAAAGCGATAGGCATAGGTTTTCCTTTAGTATCCAAGACCTTAACATCCATGGGTGGTTAGCTATGTTTACAAGTCCAGACATGAATTCTTACCTCTTGAGTGAGCCTTAAGTCCAATAAATACACTAAGACATAAGTACCACTGTTGCACCATTGGTAATATCTTATCAAGCAGGCTTTAGATATACATATATAACCTGGAGTAACTGCAGAAATAAGGAAAGTCAAAAAGGACCATGACAGAAGAGAAGCTTAAGAGGGGTTGTAGTGGGACACGGGAGCTATGTAGAGAGAAATGGGTGGGGAACTTTAACTGTAAAATGGGAAGAAAGGGTAATATAGAGGAAGAGATGAATAAATAACACTCAGAATATTTTTAAAGACCATAAAGAAATAGTATTTTATGTATAGTTGGTTGTTTTTTACTCTTTTGGCTCTTTACTCTTTTGGGGGGCCTCCACCCAGCTCCCAAATAATCACACATGGAGACTTTTTTCTTTTTATGCACATGCAGCCTTAGCTTGGCTTGTTTCTAGCTAATCTTTCTTAAATTATCCCACCTATTTGCCTCTGGGATTTTATCTTTCTCTATTTTGTATGCCTTTCTTTACTTCTTTCTTCATGGCTGGCTGTGTACCTGGGTAGCCAGCCCCTAACATCCTCTCTCCTTCTTTTCTTGCTTCTTGACCTTGCTGCTCCCAGATTTCTCCTCCTATTTATTCTCTCTTCCTGTCAGCCCCGCCTATCCTTTCTCCTGCCTTGCTATTGGCCATTCAGCTCTTTATTAGACCAATCAGATGTTTTAAACAGGCAAAGTAGCACAGCTTCACAGAGTTAAACAAATGCAACATAAAGGAATGCAATATATCTTTGCATCATTAAACAAATATTCCACAGCATAAACAAATGTAACACATCTTAAGATAATATTCTACAATATTTATGTTTGCTTAAAAGCACATAGATTGTGTGTGTGTGTGTGTGTGTGTGTGTGTGTGTGTGTGTGTGTAAAGTTATAGCACTTGAAGTGATAATGACCTTGTGAGAGTCATAAGACTATCTAACACAAACCTCAGTATCAGGCATGGGAAGCCTTCCTTTAAGTTGCTGATCAGGGTAGTCCAAGAGATTTCTCCAACAATGCAGGTTATTGCCATTGCGCTTTATTGCCCCCCCCCCAGAACTTGATGGTAAGACCCTATTGCTTAATACACAACACACATCAGACACAGGACATGGAGGAATCAAATAGGAACAGACCTCGAAGCTTCCTCCCTGAGGACTGGCTCTTCGGGATCCAAAGGTGCTATGCCAGCTCCGAGGGAGAAAAGCAATCAGTAGTCCTAGCCAGTTGTAAAGTCTACAGACCACAACAACGGCCAGCCCTGCTTTTTAGTCTTAATTGTGAGTGAGTTTGGAAAAGTACTCAACAAGTAAACAGAATGCCCCTACCGCAATCATCATGTTCTAAGATAAAAACATCTCCTCAAGAAAGAAATTAATAAATTTCTGACATTCCAAGGTGTGAAAGGAAGCAATCTGACGTCTGAAAGCCGGAAAAAAAACAGTTTCTTGGCCCTGGCTGTTCCTACACACCGAGGTCATCAAGGACACTATCAGAACTCCAAAATAAATGAAATCAAAATGCTATTTTAAATCATATCCCGCATCCCAAAGCTGCAAAACGGCTCATGAAGATGTGCGCATTTTCTCTCGTGTGTTTGAAAGACTTGCATAAGGGGGTTGTTGAACTCAAACACTAAAATCCCCCAACAAATGTATTATCAAGTTTGCAAAATTTAATTATCAAGAAATTGGAAATAGAGTTATTTTACAGAGCTTAATAATATTCATAGGTTAGCTGTCAGATTATGGCCACAAAGAATGGAGTCCTAAAATAGAGACTGTGTCTCTATCTATCACCATCATGTCACATCAAAATGACTTAGATGTGATTCAATTCTCATTTCTGTATAATTCAGAATGAAATAGCCAGGTAGATTTTGGATATTCTGATGAGGAAAGCAAGGGTGAACACCTCATCCATAGATTGCCTGGTTCACTGGCTGTATGTTTGTTTTACTTTGTGCATGTGATCACCATCGAGGAGTGAGTTGTAATTTATTGAGAGAATAAGCTTCCTTGGAAATTTGCCTTCCTTGTAAAGAGACGAAGGAGGAACATCATTACTTACCGGAGAGCAGGAACACATGAAGGAAGATGTTGGATGGTGGATCAGCAGAATGTTCTTGATGGACTGTCTTTGCCTGTGTCCCTAGATCCCCAACAAGCAGCTCAAATTTTAAGTGTGCTAATGAAATGTGGGACAATTGTCACTGCTGTTTTTTAATACTGACTGAATCTTCCTTCAGTAGCTAAGTGTAGAAATGACAAGAAACCTCTCAAAAGGTTTTCATTCAAAGGAGTTCAAAGGAGAACCCCACTTTTCCAGGAATCTCAGCATCCCAGTGTTTTTAGTAATACCCCTTGAATAAACAAACGTTCATCTTGCCATAAAACTAATTATTTTCCAAAATGTATTATGTAATGAAGACATAGGAACACAAGCTATTTCTTTAAAAAAAAATGCATCCAAAGCAAAGGACAGAGAGGCCAGGGTCAGTGCCCATTTCGCCTCCTGAAAACGCCTTCTCTGAGGAGAGTTTACGAACGGGAAGCAGTACAGGACCAGCCCCAGTTCCCTTGTTTCAAGCATCTGTATGAACGCAGGATTGTGTTCATTTTGAAGATGAGAAAGGGAAATAATCACCTTTCTCTCCCCCTGGATGGAATCAGTGCAGAGCCCTGTGCTCCCAAACTCCTCCAACCCCCAAGCTGCACTGTTCAATGTGTGCTACCATCCCACTAACAGAACTGAACAGGTCATCTGGCCCCTCAGTGTCTGTCCTGCTAGCTCCAAAGTCTACCTAGAAGCAGACTGCAGGAAGAGATATCCAATGGGAAACACAAAAAGCAAAAACCACAATGTAAAAACCCAAAAGGGCTACATACTTAAAAACTGAAAACATATATATATATATGTATATATATATATGTATATATATGTTGTTTCTATTTTTGCCATATATAGATAAACTGATGTCATGAGTCTGAAAGACAATCTAAAAAGATATGTGTAGATACAAGAGCAATAAATAAATAAATAACAATAATATTTAAAAAATCAAAGATACCATATAGGAAAAAAGCTAAAAATGAAAAACAAGCAAATCATTAAAGATTGGTGTGAGTAGCTGAGAAATATATTGAAGAATGTACATATTACACAATGAGTATGATAGATAGAGCAAATATTAGTAAAACAAACTCTCTATCTACAAGGTTGATAAAATGGAAACTTTTACCTGCTTATGAAGGCACTACAAATTGGTTACCTTTCTGAAGATGGATCACTATTGTTGACACATTGTATACTGGAAAATTCCTATGAATATCAGTTATAACAAAAGTCATAAGCATATGAAGTGATCAATACATTAGTCTGACTTGATAATTTCACAATTATTAAAAGCATCATGTTACATACTATAAATGTATACAGATTTCATTTGTCAACTCAATTTTAGTAAAAATATTTAATGTGTTTTTCCTAGGTCAGCAACTTGACATTTAGGATGTAATCTGAAGGATATATAATAGAAACGTTCACTAAGAAAATGGCATAGAAAAAAAATGTGTCATGGAGGCTGGAGAGATGGGCTCAGGAGTTAAGAGTATACACTTCTCTTGCAGAGAATGTGAAGTTGGTTCCCAGAACTGATGTCAGACACCTTACAACTACCTGTACCTCTAACTTCAGGGAATCTGGTGCCCTCTTCTGGCCTCCCCAGGCACCTGCACATGCATGCACATACACACAAACACACATAAAAATGAAATAAATATTTGTTAAATCTATTTTTAAAGAAAATTAGTAGCAGCAACATTGACAACACTCTAAAATCACCAATAAGCAACTGGGTGAATTACAACTGAATTCTGTTGTTGAAGAAGATAGCAGGCCCCTGTAAATTGTTCACATCTTTGTTTATAGTTTCCTATTCTACTCAAATTTTATGTGTGAATATTCCAGAAGGGAGAAAGTCAAACATTTTTCAAGCCTTCAAAATACCTAGACTTTTCCAATTTTCTAAATGCTTTCCCATAATAGAAACTAAATGTCTTGCCCAATAAGCTGCATTTTATATGACTTCGTGTGAAAAAAACAAAAATGTCTCTATTTTCCTATGAATATTGTTTGTTTGGTTGATGACTGATTGATTGATTAACTGGTTGATTCATTGGTTAGTTGGTTGGCTAGTTGGTTGGTTGATTTAGGTAGTGTTGGAGATGGAACTCAGGGCCTCACACATTCTAGACAAACACTCTACCATTAAGCTAGCCTAAGTCCCACATGCAAATTTTTTCTATTTTTATTTTTACTAAAAATAGATTTTTTTCATACACTATATTCTGATTATGGTTTCTCCTCCCCCGACTCTTCCCAGATTCTCCCCACCTCTCCATCCATCCCACTCCACACCGTTTCTTTCACTCTCTCATCAGAAAACAAATAGGTATTAAAAAATAACAAAATAAGATAAAACAAGGACAAACAAACTGGAATATAATAAAACGAAAAGAAGAAAAAGAGCCAAAGAAAAAGCACAAGAAACACATATAGTCACAGAAACACACATTCCTACATGCAGAAATCCCATAAAAACACAAAACCAAAAACCATAATATATATGCAAAGGTTCTGTAAGGGAAAAAATGTCCCTGCAAAGCATTATGAGACAAAAAACTTCCAAAATTGCCATAGAGTTCATTTTGCATTGACCATTTACTGCTGGGCATAGATCTTGGCCTTAAGAGTGGTTTGTATACCTAGTGAGACTCCATTGGAGAAAACTGAGTTATTTTGCAAGTGGTTATCAACTGGACATAGTGTCTGGGTTAGGAATGGGGGTGCGTGTCTACTTCTTTCAGCTCTGGGACCCCATCTGGTGCAGCCCCTGTGCATGCTGCTACAGTCTCTATGAATTCTTATGTGTGTCAGCTCTATTGTGCTTAGAAGACCTTGTTTCCTTGGTGTCCTCCACCCTCTCTGTGTCTGACAATCTTTCTGCCTTCTCTTCCACAGGGTTTGCTGACCCCTGAGGGGAGGGATTTGATGAAGACACCCCATTTAGGACTCTCACTCTGTGTACATTGTTCCCCTGTGGGTCTCAGTATTTGTTCCCATCTACTGCAGGAGGAAGCTTGCCTGATGACGGCTGAGCAAGACACTGATCTATGAGTAGAGTGGGCTGTCATTAAGAGTCATTTTGTTGCTATGTTCCTTTAGTAGAACAGTAGCATTTGGTTTTCCCCTAGGTCCCTGGCCTGTATGGTCTCAGGTTCTTGGCCACCCAAGGATGTGTTTCGTTTCATGGAGTGGGCCTTAAATCCAAGCAGATATTCGTTGGTTACTCCCTTTTAAAGATTATTTCAAAAAGAAAAAAATTCAAAAGTCAAACTGCTCAGATGTTTAACTTTAGTAATCATAATCAAAAGGAGATGAAAAAATTCTTATTCATTCCCTGAACATACTCAAGACCCTTTGAAAAGCCAGCGGCCTGCTCCAGGCAATGGCTCTGGGCAATGTACACAGTTGACTGAAGAGCCACTCCTGAGGTGAGTGTGTTTCCAGAACTAAGGAATTGAGCCTTTTCAGCCACTTCCCAGCCTCTGCTGGCCTGTCCTTTCATGCAGGCAGGAAATGGCTGACAACTTTCTCGTCTTTATGGAAGGCAAACTTTATTTCCAGCTACCAGGTCAAAAGGTGGCGGAAAGAAAACAGAACCCCTAAGAGATAAAGGCTAAAAATAACCCCCTGTGAGGTGAATCAGCCCAGTTGGGGATCCTGAAGACAGCAACAAGACGAGGATGTGCGTAGAGCAGCATCTGCGTCATCCCTAACAGGTGGTCATGACCAGAGTCAAGAAGCCCGGGCAGAGAGGAAAGAGCTCTGCAAACAGGTGTGCTGGGGGGAAGGCGTGGGGCGGGAGAGGAAAAAGCCACTGGAACAAGCCTGGGCGAGGAGCCCAGAAGCTTTCCCAGCAGGCCACCTCTAGGAAAGCACAGGCTTGGACGTGAGATCGGAAGGGCCTAAATTCGATTTGGGTTTTTGAGGTTTTGGGTGATTGGCTTTGAGTTTAAAATAGAAAAGGATGTGTTGATGTAGCCAGGGTTGTCTTTCTCTTTGTTTTCGATCGTCATATTCGTGGAGACAAATCTGTGATTCACAGAGCAGCATCCTAAACACACGGGACTCTTCATTTGGTGATTTCCTATTTTATAGGAAGCAGAGGTGGAAAAGGTGGAAGCCGGTCACCTAGGGGTTTGATAATGACTATAATGGTGAAATTGCAGTCACAGCACTTAAATCGTGCTATTAGCAACATTCTAATTTGGACACATACAACCATCCTAGGATGCAGATCAAGTAGTTCAGTTAATATTTATCATATTTTACAAGTTGGAACCTGAGGTCAAGTAAGTTAAAGGATTGGATTGCAAGTGTTTTGTTGTTGTTGTTGTTGTTGTTGTTGTTGTTGTTGTTGTTGTTATTATTTTTCGAGACAGGGTTTCTCTGTGTAGTTTTGGTGACTGTCCTGGATCTCACTCTGCAGACCAAGCTGGCCTCAAACTCACAGAGATCCACCTGGCTCAGCCTCCCGAGTGCTGGGATTAAAGACCCACACCACCACCGCCCCTCGCAAGTGCTCTTATACACTGAATTAGATCTCAATCTTCCCCTCCCCTCATCAGTCTCTCTGTCACTTTCTCTGTGTCTCTGTCTCTTTCCCTTTCTTTCTCTCTCATTATTTCTGTACTGTGAGCAGACTTCCAAGTGAGAAAGCTTCTATCTCTCGTTGCTGTGAGAAAATACTGGACAAAGGCAACTTAAAGAAGGGTAGAGGTGGAGCTGTAGAGGTTGCTCAGTGGTTAGGGGCATTTGTTGCTCTTGCCAAAGACTTGAGTTCAGTTCCCAGCACTACATGGCAGCCTACGACCATCCTAACTCCAGTTCCAGGGAATCCAATGCTCTCTTCTGACCTCTGCAGGTACTAAGCATGCACATGGTACACATACATGAGAGGAAAACACCCATATACATAAAATAAACCTTAAAAATGTTTTTAAAGAAGGGAGGGTTGGTTCTAGCACACAGTTTGCTGAGGTAGGCTATGCAATGAAAGAAGACATGATCTAAAACATGGGATGAGAACAGTAGTCACCAAAATGATGCCAAGACCAGGGCAGAACCAGTAGGAGACAGGAATTGAAGTCAACAGGCAGGGGAGCGGGGATGCACACTTTGACTGTAAAGGAGCTTTTTGAGAGGAGTATGCACAAGTCTAGAGAGGCCAAGCAAAAGCAGGAACAAACCCAAAGAGCTGGCTTGTGACAGGGATCAGAACACAGGCAAGAGGAATGGGCAGAGAGTCAAGTCTGAGCAAGCCCAAGGCCAGTGCTCCAGATTAGCAGAGGTTTCTGGGAAGACAGGACACAGTCATGAGTATTATCTGACTTGGGGATTTTTAGGTAGAGAGAAATGGAAAGTCTTGCTGGGAGAGGGGTGGGGTGGGGTAGCTGAGAAGCTTTTTTTTTTTTTTTTTAATTTTAGTAATTCTTTTTTTTCTCCCATACTTTATTACATTTGATTTATTGTATCAACAAAGACATGGAGAAATTTTACAATTATTTATTTATTGTATGTGGGGGGGAGGTATGGAGGTAGGGGGAGGTGCGTACACTCTCTCCTCCCACCACATGGGTTCTAGAAGCAAACTCAGTTACCGGGGGCTTGGTAGCAAGTCTCTGTAGCATCAGAGCCACCTTGCTCACTCTTGCCCAGTTTCTTAAATTGTTTTGTTTTGTTCTATTTTGGTTTTTTTTAATTAAAAATTTTTATTCATCTTACATACCAATCACATATCCCCCTCTTCCCTCCTCCCGCCTCTCCAGCCTTCCCCCCACAACCCACCTCCCATTTCCTTTTACAAGAAGGTAAGTCCTCCCATGGGGAGTCAACAGAGCCTGGTACATTCAGTAGAGGCAGGTCCAAGCCCTCTCCGTGTCTCAAGGCTGTGCAAGGTGTCCCATCATAGCAACTAGGCTCCAAAAAGCCAGCTCATGCACCAGGGATGGATCCTGATTCTACTGCCAGGGAACCCCTCAAGCAGATCAATGGCTCAGTGGTTAAGAGCACAGACTGCTCTTCCAGAGGACCAGCGTTCAATTCCTAGCACCCACATGGCAGCTCACAACTGTCTGTAACTCCAGTTCCAGGGGACCTGACACCCATGGCAAAACATCAATGCAAATAAAATGAAAATAAATAATAATAATAATAATAATAATAATAATAATAATAATAAAACAGTTTCACCAGGTGATGGTGGTGCATGCCTGTAATCCCAGCACTTGAGATGCAGAGCCAGGTGAATCTCTGTGAGTTTGAGGCCAGCCTGGTCTACAGAGCAAGATCCAGGACAGGCTCCAAAACTACACAGAGAAACCCTGTCTCAAAAAACCAAAAAAAAAGAAAAGTTTCTTAATTTTTTAAAAATATTTTCTCCATGATTGATTCATTCCTGGGTAAACTTCACAGTTATTATCATTATTAGTAGTAGTAGCAGTAGTAGTAGTAGTTGTTGTTGTTGTGTGAGCACATGTGGCAAGGCACAAATGTGGAGTCAGTTCTCACCTTCCATCTTGACGTGGATTTCAAGAAATGAACTCAGTCCTAAAGCCTGCATCATCAAGGGGAAAGCACATTTATCGGCTGAGCCATCCTTCTGACTCTCCCATGGATCGACTCCTCACTATAGGAAAATGCTGGAAAGCCACAGACAAATGTCAGTGATTAACTTTTCTTCATGAATCAACCAGTACATGAAAGCAAAATCTTAAGTATCTCTTTGATAAATTATTACTGTTTTATAGATATGACTGTTAAGAAGTAAAGATTTACTATGACCACTTGACCCTAAATAGTTAATACTGCAAAACTTTGACCTAGGTTGTGCTTGAAAGAAATGCTAGGGTCAAAAGTTAAAGTTGACATTTTATTTTGTCAGAATTATTTCAAATAATTCTTATTTAAGAAACTTCTGGTTGTTGATTTTTATATCCCAAGAAGGAATATGCACAATTTAAAAAGCACCATAAGTATTCCATAAAAACTGACTGACTGCTTATGAGGTGGCAAGGCTGAATCCTCTTCCTTTTGTAAATAGAAAGTAAATCACATAGTCTCATGGAGCTTGCTCAGACACTCAATTAAGCAACAGCTACCACAATAAGGCTGATTCCCTTGCACAGTGTGGACCTCAGTCCCGCACGAGCAAGATGTCCTATTTCCTATGCCTGAGTACATAGAAATCCCTTGCCTCTCTGCCAGGGACAAAACTAAGAGTCTCTAATTCATGGGGATCTACGCAAGTTTCCCGGAGATGTTAAGATTTCAAGCAGTACTCAGGAAGCGAGAGTAACGCTCTAAATTACACTGTCTGAAGATTTCCTCCACAGCACCCTTCAAAGACATAGCTCCTTTCCCAGATAGGCAGATACACCACTCACCATCACCAATTTTCAAAAAAAAAAAAAAAAGCCTAAGTTATCTCTCTGATTTAAAGCCAATTACCCATTCCAAATTAGACCAGACAAATCAGATAGATTCCACCCTCTTAGATAGCTACAAAGAGTTACTCTTCAGCCAGTCCCTTTATTCTTTCCCCTCACATATCCTGAGCCAAATCCTTTACTCTGTTTCAAAAGGAATCAGTAACCAACCTCATGAGAACAAAACAAATATTTTTCCATTTCTTGTGAAACACCTAATACTATCTTATAATGGGAAACGGCTTAATGCCCTAAATGAAACTTGTTTTCTTTTTTTTTTTTTTTTTTTTTTTTTTTTTTTGGTTTTTCGAGACAGGGTTTCTCTGTGTAGCTTTGCGCCTTTCCTGGAACTCACTTGGTAGCCCAGGCTGGCCTCGAACTCACAGAGATCCGCCTGGCTCTGCCTCCCGAGTGCTGGGATTAAAGGCGTGTGCCACCACCGCCCGGCAAAACTTGTTTTGTTATATGGATCATCCTAGAATAATGCTACCTTTAATATTCTTATTTGGTCTTAAAGTCTCCATTTCTGCTAAACAAGAAACCAAATATATGACATTTTAAAGCCCATCAATATAGAGTATTCTGGGGGGACCCTGGTCATTTCTGCTAGTCAATTCTTTATTTGCCAAGAATATTGTAACAAAACACTTCTATCCCTTAGTTGGATTTTCTCTTTTGATGATCTTTGGAGTTAAGTTCACCTTTTTTAAAAGCATGTATTTATTTTTATATTTTTTAATTGTGTTTGTGTGTGTGTGTGTGTGTGTGTGAGAGAGAGAGAGAGAGAGAGAGAGAGAGAGAGAGAGAGAGAGAGAGAGAGATTTATGTGCAGCTGCCTACATAAGCCACAAGCAAAAGATCCTTTTGCCTCTGGAGTTTGAGGCAGTTGTGAACCACCTGTTATGGACACTGGGAACTGAACTCAGGTTCTTAACTGCTGAAGATTTCTCCAACCCCCTAAAATTGACCCTTAAAATGACAAATGAGGTGTTGTACACGAATCAGAGTCAATACCAGCCAAGCTTTATTTAAAGAACAAGAAGCCAAGATAGTCATTAAAAGTACTAAGTGTTAAATGGGATGTCTTCATCAAACTCCTCCTGTCAGGGCCCAGGAAGCTATGCAGAAGAGGAGGCAGGAAGATTGTAAGAGCTAGAGATGATGGAAGAATCCAAAGAAACAGTGTTTTCCAGAAACAACAGGGCTCATATGAACTCAACATATGAACTCAGAGACTGGCTAAACGCTCAAGGCTTGCACAGGTTCAATCCAGATGGGGTCCGAGGACTGAGAGAAGGAAGTAGGCGCAGGCTCCCACCCCAACCAAGAAGCTATCTGCAACTAATGCCTGTGTGCAAAGGAAAACTTATTTTTCTGCAGCAGAGTCTCGGTGGGTATACAAACCAGGCTTAAGAGCAGCAGGCCCCACGCCCAGCAGTAAGTGACCAACACAAAATGAACACAATGGTATTTTGGTAGACTTTTTGTCTCATTTTGCTTTGTTTGAGTTTTGTTTTGCCTTTTTTTTTTTTTTTTTTTTTTGCTTTGTTGGTCTTTTGCTTGTTTATTTTGATTTCTGTGTTTGTGTGTGTGGAGGAATATTTCTTTGTTTTGGTTTTTTTATTAGTTGGTTTTAAAGAGAGAGAGAAAAAACATGAAGCTGGGTGGGAGGGGGTTGGGGGAAACAGGGAAGATTTGGGAAGAATTGGGAGAGGGGGAAAAAATGACCAAAATAAATTGTATGAATTTTTTCAAAAGAAAATAGAAATAAGCACCAATACATGGTCTGTAAGGAATAGGTTGCAATGTTTTACTGATTTATGAGAAACTGAGACATAATGAGAGTGTGTATGTATGTCACAGAATGTCCTCATAAAGCCTAAAATGTATGTTGAAATTTATTTTTACCTCAATTTTATCAAACGAAGAGGAGGATCATTAAAATGTTGATACAATCTGCCTGTAGAATAAGTATAAATCCTTGGTAGCACACAGGTCCCTCAATACAGTAAAAAAGCCATTTGTCTCTCCATAGCAAGAATAATGTTGGTTTCTCACGTTTACTCATGTAAGCACAGGTTGTTTGATGTTATTTCATAGTTTTGATCTTGCTGATGAGCCAACCAACCTCAAATATTCTTAGTGCAGCATTTCTGTTCTGTCACAGCAAACATCTAAAATCTACAGCCTTATTATCTGACAAGAAGCATGAGAAAGGCCTAAGCATCCACTTAGAGAAAAGTGACTGCATACAGAGATTATCTCCCTCAGACGGGACACGGCAGAGCAATCTAAAATACGAAGTGGCTCCAGAGATAAAGATATGGAAAGAGCTTTGAGAGGTATCAGATGTTCTCCCTGCAATTTTTAATAGATGTGTGAATTATGAGAGCAGGAACAGAAAACTCAAATGCCCAAGAAGCACGGACTGCCTACAAGGATAAGCAGATGTGGCAACAGTGCTGGGATTGTGTGTCGTCATTAAGAGTCCTGAGGTCATTTGTGAGTTCTTACAATGCGAAACACAGATAACCTGCTTGTATAAATGCTTCCAGCCCCTCTGAGGTGTTTAGTTCTGAGCAAGGTGACCTCTCACAATGAGCAATTCACCAGACACCCATAGTGAGTATGGAGCCCCTCATACCACATGTGTCTCTCTTCTTGAGAGAGCTCTCTTTAGCATTTAACTGTGACTTTTATAGTTTTGGTTGAGAGCCTAGCCTTTAATGGCTGAGCCATCTCTCCAGCCCAACTGTGACTTTTAAATGCTACTTCTGTTTGTTTGTTTGTTTGTTTGTGGCAGAATCTCACTACAAAACCCAGGCTGTCCTGGAACTCATGATCCTCCTGCCTCTGTCACTGGTGTTCTAAGATTGTAGGCATGCAGCATCTTGCCAAGGATTGTGATGCATTGTTTCATTTTGGTGTCAGGGGATAAGCAAATAATCACATACGGAGCTGCACCTGCAGATCTTAACTATTATTTTAACCTGTAGGACCTAATGGGATGAATTTTTAATTTATTTTAACCAATTATCCCACAGATCTTGCAAGAATCATCCACTTTCATCAGCCAAGATGGTTTCCGATGAGTTCTACAAACCATCTTTTTGTTCAAAGACCTTCTCAAGACCTCACTGCTCTCTAAAGTTTCCTGCGGTGGTCCTCTACACCGGCATCTCTTCGAGGGAATTGACAGATCTCTCTGTAAGTGTTACAGAGAACACTGCCACTCATAAAGCTGGATCAAAAGTAAACACAACACAAAAACCTATGTCATTTTATTTACGCCAGTTTGCTAGGTTTAGCCATAGTGTAGTGAGTGACAGCATCAATAATTCAGTGTTTCGTCTGGCAAGTCAATAGTGCAAATCTCACTAGCACAACGCAGTAAGTCTAGAAGGCCCTAATGACAATACATGGTTACAAAATCAATCATCTCCTTGGACTTTTCATCAAGAAACATCCCAAAGCAAGCTCTTTACAGTGGATCAAATGTTTTCATACAGATGAGATCACGCATGGTGGGTGATCAGACTGGAAGGTCCCTCAAACACATTTTTACCTGTGTTTGAATATGTGCTTTTAAGAGAGCAAGAAACACTTGCCCTGTGCTACTAGCTACTCTGAGGAAACACAAATGGCCAGGATAGGAAGTGTGTGCCTGAGACTGGAAAATTACAAATATGTGAGCCACTCTTCAAATTCCCCTTTGCACTGGATCAGAGCCAGGATACCACATCTTACACTTCCAGTCATGTATGAAAGACAGTTGGGGATTTTCTAAACCAAGATTGACAGTGAGTAAAAGCGCATTTTGCTATGGATTTAGACATTTATGTCTTATCTTTATTTAAATGTGTCATAAACACTAACAATCTTTTACTTTATTATATCTCAAAAGTGATCAAAGATTTGAGTTTGCCTGTTTAAAAAAAACATTTAAATAAAAAACATAAAACAGGAGCTGGAGAGGTAGCTTGGTAATTAAGAGCACACACTGCTCTTCATAGAACATAGGTCCTAGCACCCACCACAGCAGCCAGCTTACTATTACTTGTAATTCCAGCTCCGGGGAAGCTGATGTCCTCTTCTTGTTTCCAAAGACACTCATATCTGTGTGCATAAACTCACCTGCAGATTCACACAGAAATGCATAATTAAAATTAAGAATAAAATATTAACATAAATAAACGTAAGGCAGTAATCACAGCACTCAAGGAGCTGAGGCAGGAAAACCATGTTGAAGTCTAGACCATTCTTGACTACAGAGAGAGGCCTTGTCTCAAACAACAACAAAAATCAATGAAACAGAAGAAAGCTGAGCACTATTCAAACACAGGTAAGAATATTGAGGGACCCTCCGGTCTGATCACTCCCCATGCATGATCTCATCTGTATGAAAACATTTGATCCGCTGTAAAGAGCGGTGAGAATGTAAGGTATCATTTGAAAGGCTTTGTAAAAGGTCTCACAAGGACTTTGGCCTAAGCATAGTGCATAGCATTCAGCGCACTGCTGGCAGGCACTAAGGAGTTTGTGAAAATGTATTACTCATTGTCATCATCATGAATAGTTAATGCAGCAGCTGCTGGTGAGGCAAACACTGATCTTTGATACAGACTTACCAGGAAAGAACTCCCAAGTTTCTCAGACTCCTTCCTCTCCCCCTGCCCTGGAACTCTGAAGTCACAGTAGATGACTAACCTGGATCATGTGTCCAGTGTATTGTGTGTGCAAACTCGCACGTGTGGACACCACACTCTTTAAGGAACTTGTATCAAAACGATCACAAGGAAAGAGCAGAGCCCAGTGTCAGAGTTAACTTCCAATCAGGATATCCCACCTGGAAGGAAGCCAGCTTCCTCCCCTTTGAATAAAGCAAGAAAGACATGACCTCTCTTTTAACTGAATGAACAATACCATTGTCATAACTGCTTCTGTGGGCTTCTGCCTTGCATGTTTTTTTAAGTCATTTGGTAAGGAGTAAGTTCAGCAATAAAGCCTTATTCTCCTTTACTTTCTGTTGTAAGCATCCAAGCAAGAACAAAGAGGGGACCTCACTTCCTGGCTTGTTCAGATAGCTTTCTTATACAACTCGGGCCCACCTGCCTAGGGGTGGTGCCACCCACAATGGGCTGGACTCCGCTACACCAATCAATCAAGAGAATCCTCATAGGCAAGCATGCAGGCGGTTCTTCAGTTAAGGCTCCCCTTCCCAGGTGACCCCAGGTTGTGTCCAGTTAACATCTGAAACTAAGGAGAAACCTGGAAATTAAGAATGCCTGAATCATACTGCTTCGTCATTTTTGTTTTTAAAACCCATGTTTAAATATTTCCTTGAACACTAGTGATTATATCCAGGAAGAGTGGGGAGCTGGGCAGTTTATACATTGCTGATAAGAAAATAATGTGTGGGGAAGACCTTTTGGTATCTGGACATATTTTAAAACAAAAGCTTTCAGAATGTTCTTAAGCATCCACATGGAAGCGCAACAAGCGTATCCTAACCCAGCATTAGCTTTGCAGTAAAGCAGTCCCCCCCTCCCTCCTCCCCCCCCCCTCCCCCCCGTCCCACCCACAGACAAGCCGCTCCGGATTCACCAGGAGGTTCACTGGGTCTTTTTTCTTCTCTTCTGTCTTTGTCTTTTAGATACTGGCCAGAGCCTGAGTCTGTGCTCTCTGGTCCTGTGGACTTTTCCACCTTATCTCTAATACTCCCCTTCCCCTGCCATGTGCTTGCTTGTCCTGATGGGGCTCCCACCTCCATGCCTGACTCAAACAGCATGGCTCCCTCTCTTCATCTTTCTCCTTCTTCCTCCTCTGGGTGGCTGCTGAGACTTAAAACTCTAATAGAATTGTCTAGAGCTTCAAAACAATGAATTTAAGGACAAGTTATTTATTTATTTTAATTGAAATATAATGGCATTTCCCCTTCCCTTTCCTTCCTCCAGTCCCTTCCATGT
This sequence comes from Peromyscus leucopus, assembly GCF_004664715.2. Lineage (NCBI taxonomy): Eukaryota > Metazoa > Chordata > Mammalia > Rodentia > Cricetidae > Peromyscus > Peromyscus leucopus. Next base: position 81,792,383 of record NC_051086.1, read on the forward strand.
CCCTTCCCTCCAACATCTCCCACGTCACGCCCTCCCTGATAAATTCGTAGTAGCTTTTTCTTTGGCTATAACTGTTGCATATATATCCATATATGAAGTAAAAATTACAAAATACCTTATACCCAATAGCAATCAATTAACATTTACATTCATATTATCATAGACTTTTTAGGTTTTATTTCTGTTTTGTTTTTGTTTGTCATAAGGTTTCGCTGTGCAACTTAAAGTCACCTTGATGTGTTACGTAGCCCAAGCTGACTTGAAGTTATGATTCTCCTGCCTCAATCTCTTTAATGCTGGCATTAAAGATATATGTTGCCATGCCTGCCTACTTTTGAATTACTAAAAAATGATGGGTTAGCCAGACTTGTTGGTGCACACCTTTAATCCCAGCACTCGGAAGGCCAAGGTGGACAGATAGATATCTGAATTTGAAGCCAGGCTGGTCTACGAAGTGAGTTACAGGACAGCCAGTAGTTACACAGAGAAACCCTGTCTCAGGAAAGAAAGAAAAATAATAATGGGCTGCCAAGATGGTGTAGCAGGAATCTTAAAAGTTCTCACCAGTTCCTCAGCTGGTCCTGTTTCCTCAGACTGGAAGCCTCTGAGTCCTCATCCAGAATGAATCCCAGCTGAAACTGTGCTGCTTCAAAGCCTGAAAGCTTAGCCAGCTGAATGCTTAACCAGCCAAATGCTTCTAGTTTCTGGTCCTCATGCCTTATATACCTTTCTGCTTTCTACCATCACTCCCTAGGATTAAAGGCTTGCTTCCTGGGATTAAAGGTGTGAGTCACCATGCCTGGCTGTTTCCAATGTGGCCTTGAACTCACAGAGATCCCAGATAGATTTCTGCCTTTGGAATACTAGGATTAAAGGCATGTGCTATCACTGCCTAACTAGTGGCTTTTCTGTTCTCTGACCCCAGATAAGTTTATTAAGGTACACAATATTTTGGGGAACACAATACCACCACAAAATGGCTCAACAGTTAAAAGCACTTGCCATGCAAATCAGACCTAGATCTATGATGGGACATACAGTGAAAGAAGTTATCCTCTGACCTAGACACACACACACACACACACACACTTGAACTAAGAATAATAATAGTAGTAGTAGTAATAAATCATTTTAAAAGAATAATAAGAGCATGCCGGTTAAGAGGAATAAAAGCAAAATTATTTCCATTTTGTAAGTTTTATTGAATTACATTGCATGTGTGTGTATGATAATAAAACAGACATACAGACAGACAAATATACATACACACATAGACACATACATAGAATGTCTATATCCCAAAATGTTCATAGTTAATCCTGAATGCTAGATTATGGGTGAATTTCATTTGCTTCTCTGTAATTTTTATATAAAAGTATCTTATTCTGTATACTTTTTAAAGTTGTGTTAAGTCTTGATTGCAAGGACAGAGAGTCTGGTTTGGGATGTGGGTTGCTTTGACTACCATCACTATATTGATGCTTTTTTCTCTGCTTCCTCTTGTTATTTACATTTGTTTGATGTTCACAGATAAGCCTATTATGATATGTTCAACTTTTGGACCAAAGGGACTTCTTCCAAGAAGATTCCCAGATTATCCTGTTTTGTATTTTCTTCCCTGGTGGCCTGAAGAAGTGCTTCTCACCTGCTGTGAGTACAGAAAATTATCGGAGCATGGAGAGTCTAAATAAAACAGCTACAGTCTGCAGACTGAAGACCAAGATGGCTGAAGTTCCAGGCTGCTGGTTGTCACCAAAGATTCCTCTGGTTCCATAATTACACTTCCTTATGCTGTTCCTTACGTCCATACTTAGCCTCTCTCATGGGGTCATGGGGATAATACAATTACAGAGAGAGAGAGAGAGAGAGAGAGAGAGAGAGAGAGAGAGAGAGAGAGAGAGAGAGAGAGAGAAAGCTGTTTGATTAAGCACAGCTCCTGCCAGAAACATGGTATTATCCTTTTGATCATGCCCATTCAGTTTCCCACCCATCTTTCCCAATCTGAATGTTCCTCCCTCTGACAGAGAGGAATCACAAATGTCTCCCTGAGTGCTTAAGTCACCTCACTGTTTTCCAAGCAAGCACATACCACCACCACCACCACCACCACCACCACCACCACCACCACCACCACCACCACCCATGTGCATGTATAAACTACTTGCCCCAGACTGGTTTCCTAGCAGAGGCTGCTTTAGGGTTAGAACACTTGGCTAGCTCCTGTTTCCTCACAATTGACAGAAAGACCCTCTCTTTCCTCCCCGCATCCTCTATGGAGTGTGGTAGGAGTGTGGGAAAAGCCATTCCATTGCACACACTGTTGTCCTTATCAAATGGCAAGGTCATTTTTAAGACTCATCAACAGATTCAAAGAACTTTCATAGTTACCAGAAGTGTGTATGTCGAGAGTGGGGAGGCTCATGGCAGGCTACATACTCAAATGTGGTTGAAAGTATTCTAGCTAGCAGTCAGAAACCTACAAGTTCAAATCCAAGCTCTTTCATTTAATTTATACTAACCAAGTTACCAGCCTTTTTGAACTTCAGTGTTCCTATCTATAAAAAGGGACAGGAATAAAAACATCTCTCATGTTAGTTATAAGAACTAAATGAAATAACTTGACTGGTTGTAGAGAAATAGTGACTGAGACTAATGCATGTCAATCACAATAGCTTCATGGCGGCCACGTTTGCTGAAGTCTTACCTTAAGTGCTAATTACTTCAGTTTCTCTTCAAAACAACCCATTGTATCCTTCCTACCTTCCCTGCAAACAAGCTAAGACACCTCAGAGGTAAAAAGAGCTGCCCAAAGCTGTGAAATCTCACAGCCAGAAAGTCTGAGAAAAAGTCCAAGTTGCCCAGTACCCTGGACTCAATCAGCATTTTTGTGATACTTCCTCTTAAAACAAACCCGATAACTGTGATTCGTGAGTAACTGCAAAGTCTTACTCAGTCTGTTTCCTGTTTTTTGTAAGTTAAATCTAATGGACTTGACCCTGTTATTATTTCTCCCATGAAATATACTGAAATTCTAACAAGAGGAAGAGGGACTTAGAATTTGATCCACTAGAAAACAGAATGAGAAATAACAGGTTAGGACCCACTTCGGGTATAAATGACCAGTGGTCCTTCTTTTAAAAGTTTATTTCTATTTTATGTGCATGAGTGGTTTGCAGCATGTGTTGTATGTGCACCAAGGCATGCATGCCTGGTGCCAGAGGAAGCCAGAAGAGGATATCAGATCCTCCGGGACTAGAGTTCTAGATGGTTGTGAACCACCATGTGAGTGCTAGGAATAGACTCTGAAAGACTAGCAAATGCAATTAAGCACTGTCCATCTCTCCAGTATCTATTCTTACGACACTTGAAAAGCTGCTGTCACTTGAACTCAATAAATTAGGACAGATAGCCTCTCCTCCCCCAGACACGCGCGCGCGCACACACACACACACACACACACACACACACACACACACACACACACACACGCCACCCAGAAACACTGTGTTTGGCTAGAGTTGCCCATGTTTAAGGATGGCTCAAGGCCCAGGCCCTTCTGCTCTTTCTTTTGCCTCCTTCTTAGCCTAAAGAAAGTTCTTGCTGCATGCATAAAGGGAATCCGGTGTGTTTTGCTGCCCCCTTGTGGCCTCTTTAAGTTGTTCTCCTAGCAATCCATATCATGGACTAAAATTTTCCAATTGAAACTCCTCCAATTCACATTAGGGAGCTAAGTTTGCATTTTGTTCAGCTTTACCGTCAATGGAAAACGTATGTGTACACTATCACACTAACTATCGTGCTCAAATGACTTTGTAAGACGAAATTCCCAACTGCCTTTGAAAGGGGCCTTTGGGTGGAAACTTCCAAAACAAAAGGACACTTCATTTCTCCAAAGTTCAGTATCATATGTACCACTATTATCACAAAATGAGACTATTATGTTGTCAACATAAATATGGATTTATTTGGAAAATGGAGAATTGTAAATGTTACCTGCCATTTAAAAGAGTTCCAATAGCAGGACATTTTAAATAATCAATTTAGATATTTTACTTTTAAAAAGGAGAGGCATCTATGAGAATCCAGGAGTCGTTTTGAAGTAGTTCATCAGCACTGGGGAAAGGCTAGAGTCTGCAACTGTAACTGAGAGATTGATCGGAAAAAGAAAAACAGAACCAAAAAGTAATAAAACCACCACTAATTATGTGAACTGGTCAAAATGCACCTGGAAATTTCCAAGAGATGTTTTTTTAAAAAGGAGTTAAAAATAAAGTTAATGCTTTTCAATGTTTTCTCAGCCTCTACTCTACAATCATTTGGGGCTTACTCACATCCAAACTGTTCCTAGGCCATGCTCAGCATTGATACAGATCTTTTTCTAGAAATATGAAACACATTATAAACAAACATTTTAAGATACAAGTATGTGTAATGAGTCTTTCTCTGTCCCACCAGCCATCTCACAAATAAGGACTCGGGGGCTTGTTAATTATGAAAGCTTGGCCTTTAGTTTAAGCTTGTTTCTAACTAGCTCTTGTAATTTAAATTAACCTGCTTTTATTAATCTACCTTTTACCATGTGGCCTTTTAATCTTTCTTTCATTCTGTATGTCAGACTCCCTCCATGTCTCATTGGCATCTCCTGAGGACCTCGATTCTCCTCTTCCTCTCTCTGCCTGGAATTCCCACCTATACCTCCTGCCTAACTATTGGCTATTCAGCTTTTTATTACACCAGTCACAGCAAATACATTTTCATACAGTATACAAATATCCCACAAATATGTAATATGAAATAATAACAAGCGTTTGAAAAATATGTCCTACTCTTTGGCTTGTCTCTTCTTTGTCAAAATGTGTTCTCTGTAGGGTTGGAAAATTCAGGCTGGCTGAAGGCATCCGCAGGCCCACCTGGTACCTTTTGGCCTGGGCGGGTAGGTGCAATCATGATGAGCAAATATATGGTGGAGAAATGGGAGAGAAAGAGAAGCAGAGTGGTCCATGCGCTGTGCAAAGAGGTAGAGCTGAAGGAGTGAAGGTGTGGGGAACAGGCGGATGTGGGTGCCCTGCTTGCACCCTGGGGCCGGCCTGGGCTGCTGCCAAGGGCCATATGTGACCGTAGCTGGGCTCTGCGTTGACATCCACGACCCATGTTGCCAACAAAGACCACAAGGATGCCCTGGGTCTGGGCCACCACTGTAGCCATGTTGTTGTGAGAGGCCCATGTTGCCACCAGGGAGAAGCCGGTCTGAGAGGCCCGTGCTACCATCTGGGGCCATGATGACATCTGGGCCTAAGCTGCTGCTGAGGACCATGTCTGGGTCTGCGGCCCTCCAGCAACCAGAGCCTGTGTTGATGTAACCACTGAAGGCTGTGCGGATGCCTGGGGTCTGGTCAGCCACCTGTGGCCATATTAGTGTCTGAGAGCCATGCTGATCTCAATGGTCTGTGCCACCACCAGGGGCCCCGGCTGAAGCATAGGGCCATGTCTGAGTCTGTGACCCTACTACAGCCAGGGTCTGTGTTGATGTCCATGGCTCTTGGTAACATCAAAGATTAAGCCAATGCCGGGGATCTGGGCTGCCACCTGGGGCCATGTTGGTGTCTGGGGTCCGTGCTGTTGCTGGGGCCATGCTGATCTGAGTAGCCCATGCTACTACCTGGGGCCATGGTGACTTCCAGGTCTGGGCTGCTGCCAAGGATCATGTGTGGGTCTGTGGTCCTAACACAGCCAGGTTCTGTGTTGATGTCAGTGGCCCATGTTGCCACCAAAGGCCACACAGATGCCCTGGTATAGGCCACAACTTGTGGCTATGTTCGTGTCCAAGGGCCATGCCTATCTGAGTGGCCTGTTGTTCAAATCTTAGATGATCTTTTAATTTAAAAAACCCAGAGCTAGATATCAGGGTGGAAGCTAAAAGATCAGAGAAGAAGAGCAGGCCACAGCCACCACCTATTACCTCACCAACTCCACTAATCCGCTGACTGAAATCCTCTGAGTCTTCACCTGGAAGGTTCTCAGCTGAACTGTTTTAGTTCCTGTTTCCTTATGCCTTGTATACCTTTCTCCATCCAGCCAGGGCACTTCCTGGGATTAAAGGAATGTGTGCTTCCCAGTACTGGGATTAAAGGTGTGTGCCACCACTGCCTGGCTTTGTTTTCAGTGTGGCTTTGAACTCACAGAGATCCAGATGGATCTCTGCCTCCCAGGTGATAGGATTGAAGGTGTGCGCCACCACTGCCTGGCCTCTATGTCTAATCTAGTGGCTGGTTCTGCCTCCGATCCCCAGGCAAGTTTATTAGGGTATACAATATATCACTATAGTGGCCTGCACTGCCACATGGGGCCATGGCATCATTTGGGTCCAGGCTTCTGCTGAGGACCATGTCTGGGTCCGTGGCCCTACAGCAGCTAGGGTCTGAGCTGATGCCCATGGTCCTGTTACCACCAAGGGCTGATGTCTGGGGTCTGGTCAGCCACCTGAGACTATGTTGGTGTCCAAGGGCCATGCTGCCACAGGGGCCACACTGATCCGAGTGGCCTGTGCTGACACCAGGGCCAAAGTGATGTCTGGACCCAAGCTGCTGCCAAGAGCCATGTCTGGGCCCATGTTCCCACTGTAACCGAGGTCTGTGTTAATGTCCAGGGGGTCATAGGAACCATGTGTATTGAAATCATAGGGTCATGCTAAGCCAGTCCTGCCCTTTACTGTCCCTGGGATAGCTGGCCCTTCCTCTCACTGGACACTGCAGCAGGAGAGCTGGCCCCACCCCTCATGGGAGAGCTGGCCCCTGCATTCAGGAAAGATGGTCCCACCCCTCAACCACAGGCCTGGGAGAGCCAGCCCCAATGTCATGGGCCTAGAAGAGCTGACTCTGCCCCTTGCCTGAGGGGAGTAGTCCCAGTGACCCTGACTGACCAGCTCGCCTACCACCCAGACCCACCCAACCTAGGAGGTGGGTTGTCCCACCCAACATCTACCCCATTTATGACCTGTTGAAGAGCATGAAGGGGCCGGTCCTGCAGAACAAGAGCCGCAGAATCTCCATGACTCAGGGCAACAACAGGACATCCAAGAGGAGTCCCAGTGAGGGTCCAGTGACAATGGTGTGCCAGAGGCCAGGGGCTTTGAACTAGACCAATGACTCGTTGCGGTGAACATTTGTGGGTAGCTGATTGGACAAAAGGGTACACTGAGTGACACACCACAGCTCCCAATGCCCCTGGGGTGAATGAAGAGATGTTGGAGAAACAGGAAAGATGGAGGAGTGAGGTGGGTTTTTTGTTTTTTGTTTTTAATTAATTTGGGGGGTGTTTCTTTTCAGGAGGGATGCTGCAGGGGTGAGGGGTGGATATGCAGGGACTGTGAGGTGAGTAGGATTAGGGTACATGATGTGAAATTCCCAAAGAATCAAAAAGAATTCTGTTTTATATATTAATATGATATTAACTATGCATATATATATATGTTTTGTTTTGTTTTGTTTTTAAGAGCACTGGCTGCTCTTCCAGAAGACGTGGGTTTGATTCCCAGGATACAGGTGGTGGCTCACAATTGTATCTCAAGTCCTGGGGATCTGGAGCCCTCTTCTGGTCTCTTTGGGAACTGCATGCACATAGTCCGTAACTACATGTGCAACCCAAACACCCATACATACAAAATAAAAATAAACAAATCTTTTCAAAGGCCTTACTCTTTTCGTCAAACATCCCATATACAACTGTAACCCCAGCTCTTATCAGGGTGAAAATAGGAAGACCACTGAGGCATGCTGGTTTCCTAGACAACATGAGCCTGAGGTTCTGGTCGACTCTGTCTCAAAGGACTAGGTGGAGAATGATAGAGGTACCCCATGCCCTCTTTGGGCTTTTGCGCATGGGCACAGGCACACACACTTATATACATGCATGTGTACATATATACACACCATGTCTTCCGTGTATTATCATGGCTTCCAGTTAAATGTTTTTATGGGATTCCTGAGTGTGCACATGAATGGGTCTCTGATTTTTGTGCCTTCTCTTGGGCTCTTTTCCTTCTGTTTGTTTGTTATGTCCAATTCCAATGTGTTGGTTTCTGTTTTATCTTATTTTATTTTATTACTTTTTTTAAAAGTTTTTATTCTCCTCTAAACCCATTTATATCAGCGTGCTAAATTGCCTTTAGTATAGCAGAACCATTATAAAGAACATATATATTATTTATAGCAAATTATATATTATGACATATTAAGCAAATAGTGATAAATCATTATATACAGTATGAAAACTATGTGAACCATATTAATATATTCATAAGATATAGTCTTACATAGTACAAATCATACAGTAGGAATAGTCATAGCATATAATTATTTGTTGCATTGTATAATGTAATTATTTTATAAACAGTTCAGGGTATATAATATGAATTACTATTATTACACATATAAAGTATGTATGTAACATTAAATTTATTATGCATTACTACATGTACACATATACTACATGAAAGTACAATAGAAAATAGTGCAGGGACATAAGGTGTAGTGATTATTGTGATGATTTAGACATCGAGCAGAAATCTTTCACTTTGTGGAGAAGTCAGTGTGGATATGTACATGTTAATAGGCCATAAATATTCATCTATGTGATCAACATACATGAAGGCACATTAATAAAATGTCTAAGTAGGATAATCTATGAAAATAGCATTTCATAAACGTCACAGATTTGACCCTTTTAAATGAATTGCAAGATCTTACCCCCAACAGGTTCTGTAAGAAAACAGTCATACATCAGACACCACAATTTTCACTTAACTTTGTGAGGCCATGGCCCCTCTGAAGCCAGGGATGGGTCACAAGACAGCAGTAGCCCCTCTGACATGAGGGATCCCCAGAGCTGTGTACTCAGCATAAGCAGGACCCCTGAGGGAATGAGCACAGGGACACCAACTCTGAGGACCGTGTAGATCTCAGCGACTGCCGCATAGCAGGGCTCCCACAAAGCTGGTGACCTGCACATTGATTCTTTGGGTGATGGATTTACATATTTAGCATGTTTTGCTTGGTGTGCAGACGGCTCACTTCTCATTCATAGGTCCGGGGAAATGTTGTATGCAACTGTTCTGATGTATTTATGATTGCTGGCAATACTGTCTTTTTCCTAAGGCTGTGCTACACTCTCGGTAAATGATTTGAATAAAAGGATACTTTACCAATGATGATTTTACAATCTGACAGGGAAGTACCTGTCTGATAATCAATATATAGAGGCAGCTATCTATCTCCTATGAATTCTGTCATTTCTTTCCTCAAAACACACAATTCTTTGAGTGGTGGGGGCGGGAGGCTTTGTTAAAGAGGCTGAATTGAAATCAAAGGGTGAAATTATCAACCATCGGATGTGCAGCAGACCACGTCCTTGGAAATATAACGAGAAGAGCTGAAACACAGTAAATCAGGCAGCTGTTTCTGTTGCTTCTAGAAAATGTCACGTAAAATGCCATTTCACCTTGGAATTTTTGCTGACATCTGAAAGTTAATGCAGAACCCTGCATGTTTGCCCCTGCGAGGAAAATGGAAATTCATGTTACAAGCCCACATATTATACATCATAAAATATTTCCATCCGCTCCCGAACTTTCCATAGGAGAATGCCCAAACTCTTTTATGGATTACTATGGAGAAAATGGAGCATATAGATGGAGCTTTGCCCATCTACATCTTCCCACCTCTCCCTGTCTCCCATCCCCTGCCCCCCCACACACACACACCTATGAACATTTGGCATCATTTAGCTCTGAATGAGCTTGCTACACACATGCAAAAGATATTAACTTTGCATTTCCTATAACTTCCTCTGAGCACGAGAGATGTTTGTTAACTAAGTACCGGGCTAAGACTCCGACTGTCTCCCTTGTCCCCCAGTACAAGACTGTGGTTGGTGCTTTTTACTCTTTTGGAGGCCTGCCACCCGGTCCCAAATAAACCGCACATGGAGGCTCGATGCTAGCCAGCTTTCCTTATTTTAAATTATCCCGCCTATCTTTTGCCTCTGGGCTTTTCCCAGATTTACTTTGTTAAATCTTATTCTTACACCATGGCTTGATGTGTAACTGGGAGGCTGGCCCCTGGAGTCCTCTTCCTTCTCTAGCTACTTCTGTCTTTCTCCCAGATTTCTCTTGCTATATATTCTCTCTGCCTGCCAGCCCTGCCTATCCTTTCTCCTGCCTCACTATAGGCCGTTCAGTGCTTTATTAGACCATCAGGTGTTTTAGACAGGCACAGTAACACAGCTTCACAGAGTTAAACAAATGCAACATAAACAAAAGTAACACCCCTTAAAATAGTATTCTACGACAAGACTGCGTCCTTAGCAGTCGGAGCCCATCTCCCACCACCATTGCCTCAGGCCCCAGATTTTCCACTCTGATGCTAGACAATGTAGTTGTCTGATGGCAATCACTGACACATGTTAAAAGAACTAAAAGGGTGCCACAATCCCCCCCACAGTTATATGTAGGGGAATCCCCAGTGAATGCCTGTAACTGTAAAGCTAAAGATCAAACCATATACATAATGTTTCTTCCTATAATCATAGACTAATGGCAGATTTAAATTATAGAATATTTTGAGAGAATGTGACTATAGCCATGTAATTTTTTACTACAGTATGCTGCTACCCATGTTATATTTTAATTTTAGTTAACATGCTGTCATGTATATAGATCTCATAACTGAATATTTATGGCCTATTAACATGTAAACATCCACACTGACTTCTCTACAAATTAAGGTCTCCTTTACCACAATCCTCACATAACATCAAGTATGCAAGGGTACATACAGGGCACCTGAACTGTCTGCTCCTCCCCCTGCTCCTCTCCCTGCTCCTCCCCCGTTCCTCCTCCTGCTCCTCCCCTGTTCCTCCTCCTGCTCCTCCCCTGTTCCTCCCCTTGCTCCTCCGCCTCCTGCTCCTCCCCTACTCCTCCCCTGCTCCTCTCTCTGCTCCTACCCCTGCTCCTTAGGTTGGTCCACTGTCCAGGTTTCTATTCATACACCCTTCAGCTGATTAAGACCATATATCTGTTCTGATCTAATTGAACAGAATGAGGTTCCACTCTAAAGCCTGCCCAGCTGCTGAAATCCTGGTGATCTGCCCTGTGTTCCCTGGAGTGCCGCCTGCTCATCACCTGACACACATAACCCCACACCTGTACAGTCTGGCTAGTGAGGACAGCCCAGACCATCCTGGAACCTGCTGCTCAATGATTTGTCCTGCAGAGCTGGATCTCCCAGCTAGTCAGCCCATTTCTAGTCCATCTAAAACATCAGTTTCCCTGAAAACACTGAGAAGATATTCTTAGGGTCAAGAAGTCAGAGAACATTACAGAGAGGGCTATAATGTAAACACCAAAGGGCGGCTAGCCCCCTTGCTCTGACTCCTCCATTTTCTTAGCTGTGTGAACCTGAGCCATGGAACTGTGAGATCTCCCTGCCCAACCATAACAGTGGCAGCAGGTGTGCATGCCTCTGTGACAAAGGATTATGCAAGTCCTTCTTAAGTTATTAATAATAATGTCATTTCTGGTGTTTCCTTCTAAAAGGAAACGTTATTTTCTTAGTAGCATTCTTGATATATCAAAATTCTATGGAGCAAGGATGACAAGTGGGAACTAACTGTGTGCATGGCTTTTATAACAGCAGCACGTGAGTAACATGAGGGCCACCTGTATATACCAGACAGTATTAGATTCCTCGTGTGTGTGTGTGTGTGTGTGTGTGTGTGTGTGTGTGGGTGTGTGTGTGGGTGTGGGTGTGTGTGCAGGTTCACTTACTTATATGTGTGAGCAGGTACAAGTGAAGGTCAGCAGCTAAACCCAGGGTCATTCCTAGGGGATCCAGCCATCTTTGCTGGGTTTGAGATGGGACCTCCCATTCAGCCAGAGCTCACCAAGTCATTAGAGTAGCTGGCCAACAAGCCTCGAGGACCAGCTGTCTCTGTGCCACCCCACTCCCACTGCTGGGTTTATAAGCACTTCCCATCATATCCAACTCTTCCACATGGGTTCCAGAGCTCATATTCAGACCTCATGCTTGTCCCATAAGCATTTTAGGAACTCAGCTGTGGTCTCAGATCCTGGATTCTTACTTATCTTTACAATTTCCACTTCCCCCTCCCCAGCACAGTTCTGGGCTCTACTTGCTCAGGTGAAAAATAAGCTGTGACTCAGAAGGTACAAGGAAGGAAAGCCGAGGTCTAACCTGGAGCTGGTGGCACCAAACAGCTTCTGCTTTCCTTGGACATGTACCCGGAGCCCTCTCTGAAAATAAAGTAGAATAATGATGGGAATATGGCTTTTGAAACCTCAAATCACATGGTCTAGCTTCTCTAGTATTTGATAAATTAGAAGGATTTTTCATTTAAAAATATCTTAATGGGTGCTGGAAAGATGGCTCAGTAGTTCAGTGTGCTACTTGCTGGTGACCCAAGTCTGGTTCCCAGTACCTACATTCGGTGGCTCACAACCAGCTCTAACTCCAGTTCCTGAGAATCTATGCCTCCTTCTGTCCTCGGAAGTTTGAATGCACTAAATAAGGACCATGACAGGGAAATCTACAGAGACAACTGAACCAAGCTTGTGGGAACTCACAAACTCTAGAGCGACAGCTGTGGAGCCTGCATGGGACCAAACCAGGCACGTTTGCATGTACACAATCAGTTCCCTGGTTTGCAGTGGCCATGTTGTGTCTTCCTCCTACAAAACAGGGTACTCTGAGGTGAAAGGGTGGCTTTACCATTTGCATGAATAAGTGAAGAAAAATTTGTGATCTAATATCCAACTGAAAAATAGGAATGTTTGTTTGTGACATTAAGATTTGGTTCACAAGACAAGGCTGTCCACTCTCCACATATTTATTCAATATAGTACTAGAAGTTCTAGCTAGAGCAATAAGACAACAAAAGGAGATCAGAGGGATACAAATTGGCAAGGAAGAAGTCAAACTTTCACTATTTGCAGATGATATGATAGTATACATAAGTGACCCCAAAAACTCTACCAGGGAACTCCTACAGCTGATAAACTCCTTCAGTAAAGTGGCAGGATACAAGGTCAACTCAAAAAAATCAGTAGCCCTCCTATACACAAATGACAAAAGGGCTGAGAAAGAAGTCAGAGAAACATCACCCTTTACAATAGCCACAAATAATATAAAATACCTTGGGATAACACTAACTAAACAAGTGAAGAACCTTTTTGATAAGAACTTTAAATCTCTAAAGAAAGAAATTGAAGAAGATATCAGAAAATGGAAGGATCTCCCATGCTCATGGATAGGTAGGATTAACATAGTAAAAATGGCAATCTTACCAAAAGCAATCTACAGATTCAATGCAATCCCCATCAAAATCCCAACACAATTCTTCATAGACTTGGAAAGAAAAATACTCAACTTTATATGGAGAAACAAAAGACCCAGGATAGCTAAAAGAATCCTATACAATAAAGCAACCCTTGGAGGCATCACCATCCCTGATCTCAAACTCTACTATAGAGCTATAGTAATAAAAACAGCTTGGTACTGGTATAAAAACCGACATACGGACCAATGGAATCGAATTGAAGACCCTGACATTAATCCATGCACATAGGAACACCTGGTTTTTGACAAAGGAGCCAAAACTATACAATGGAACAAAGAAAGTATCTTCAACAAATGGTGCTGGCATAACTGGATGTCAATATGTAAAAGATTACAAATAGATCCATATCTGTCACCATGCACAAAACTCAAGTCCAAGTGGATCAAAGACCTAAACATAAACCCAGTTACACTAAACTTAATAGAAAAAAAAAATGGGAAGCACTCTTGAACACATTGGCACCGGAGACCATTTCCTAAATAAAACACCAACAGACCCTGAGCACAACAATTAATAAATGGGACCTCTCGAAACTGAGAAGCTTTTGCAGGGCAAAAGACACAGTCAATAAGACAAAAAGACAGCCAACAGATTGGGAAAATATCTTCACCAACCCCACATCTGACAGATGATTGATCTCCACAATATATAAAGAACTCAAGAAACTAGACATCAAAGTACTGAACAGTCCAATTAAAAAATGGGCTAAAGAGCTAAACAGAGAATTCACAAAACAAGAACTACAAATGGCTGAAAGACATTTAAAGAAATGCTCAACATCCTTAATCATCAGAGAAATGCAAATCAAAACGACTCTGCGATACCACCTTACACCTGTTAGAATGGTTACGATCAAAAACACCAATGACAACCAATGTTGGAGAGGATGTGGAGCAAAGGGAACACTCCTCCACTGTTGGTGGGAATGTAAACTTGTACAACCACTGTGGAAATCAGTATGGCGGTTTCTCAGAAAATTAGGAATCAAACTACCTCAAGACCCAGCCATCCCACTCTTGGGCATATACCCAAGGAATGCTGATTCATACCATAAAGATACATGCTCAGCTATGTTCATAGCAGCACTATTTGTAATAGCCAGAACCTGGAAACAACCTAGATGCCCATCAACGAAAGAATGGATGAAAAAAATGTGGTACATATACACAATGGAGTACTACTCAGCAGAGAAAAACAATGAAAGCATGAAATTTGCAGGCAAATGGATGGAACTAGAAAAAATCATCCTGAGTGAGGTAACCCAAACCCAGAAAGACAGTCATGGTATATACTCACTCATAGGTGGATTCTAGATATAAAATAAAGAACAATCAGACCACAACCCATAGAACCATAGAGGCTATATATATAGCATGGAGGTCCCTAGGACGACTGTGGCTTATAATAAATTTCAGTTTTACTCAATTATTGAAAAAAAATAGCCAAATGAATGGAAACACATGAACTATGAACCAAAGGCTGAGGGGCCCCCAGCTGGATCAGGCCCTCTGAATAGGTGTGACCGTTGATTGGCTTGATCAGTTTGGGAGGCAACGAGGCAGTGGGACCAAGTCCTGTGCTCATTGCATGAGTTGGCTGTTTGAAACCTAGAGCTTATGCAGGGACACTTGGCTCAGTCTGGGAGGAAGGGACTGGACCTCCCTGGACTGAGTCTACCAGGTTGATCGCAGTCCTCGGGGGAGGACTTGTCCTGGAGGAGGTGGGAATGGAGGGTAGGCTGGGGGTAAGGGGAGGGGGTGGGAGGTGGGAGAATAGGGGAACCCATGGCTGATATGTAGAACTGAATGGTATTGTAAAATAAAATATATATATTAAAAAAAAAAAGATTTGGTTCACAAAGGCTGAGGGGCCCCCAGCTGGATCAGGCCCTCTGAATAGGTGAGACAGTTAATTAGCTTGATCTGTTTGGGAGCCATCTAGGCAGGGGGACTGAGTCCTGTGCTCATTGCATGAGTTGGCTGTTTGAAACCTGGAGCTTATGCAGGGACACTTGGCTCAGTCTGGGAGGAGGGGACTGGACCTGCCTGGACTGAGTCTACCAGGTTGATCGCAGTCCTCGGGGGAGGCTTTGCCCTGGAGGAGGTGGGAATGGAGGGTAGGCTGGGGGTAAGGGGAGGGGGTGGAAGGGGGGAGAACAGGGGAACCTGTGGCTGATATGTAGAACTGAATGGTATTGTAAAATAAAAGGAAAAAAAAGATTTGGTTCAATTGTACAGTCCTACACATTCAACCAACAAAAACCAAGTGTTGCTGTAATACAGTAGGCTGGATGGTCTGAAACTGAAAAATACCTTCAGATCTGAAACTGTTAACTGTATCTTCTTTATATGCATTTTTATCTAATTATATTGGCTGAGAAAAGCATTCGTGTGGTCAAAGACAATATTGAGACAAATGCATTGTGTTATGGTACAGACTATACTTACAGAAAACATGTAATCTAATTCTCACAAGCCCTCTAAGTAGCTAGTATTGTTCTCCTGACACTTGAGGGGTAAACTGGGGTAGGAGAAGTTAGGCCTCTATGACAGTTAATCTCAGGTGTCAACTTAACTAGGTCTGGAATTAACTAAGACATCAGATGCTGAGCACACCTGTGAGGCATTTTCTTGATCCAGTTATTTGAAGTGGGAAGACCCAACTAAAATGTGAATGCCACCTTCCAGGGGCAGCCCATGGAAAATGAAGTCATGGGAAAGGATTTGCTCTCTGCCTGCTTCCCTCTGTGTCTAGCTGACCTGGCTATCTACCCTCTTAGTACAGTGGACTGCTGCTATCCTCCACTGACACTGGAACCAGCTTCTTTGACCTTCCAACCTGGACTGAAGATAAGTAGCAATCCAGGCATTCAGTGTGCCAGGTTGGGAATGTTGAAGTATCCATCCTTGTGTACTCTCAAGTATGAAGTATAGTCACTGTTGAACTAGCCAATGGTATCAGATAAGCCAAACTCACACATCCCCTTTTGTTATAGACTCATGTTCCTCAGAGAACCCTGACTAATACACTATGTGTCCAAGATTACACTGCTAGTAGGTACTGGAGACAGAGTCTTGCAAGCCTCCATAGCTCCAAAGTAGAACTTTCTTTCTGGTGTCAGTGCTGACATGTGCTCGCTCAGTTTATTTCATCTGCCTTCGCTGTTTTAAAATAATTACTCACCCATTTTGTTAGCATTACCAAGTCATATTTGAGCTGACATTATCCCGCAATGGTATGCAATGAATCATGGGTATTTTGTGTGTAAACATAGATAAGCTAAAAATAAAATTCACTGGTTCTCTTTCCCTTTCTTTCTTTCTTTCTTTCTTTCTTTCTTCCTGGAAAATTTATATTAATTCTTTGAGAATTTCATATAATTTATTTTGAGCATACCCGCGCTCATCTCCTCTCCTCTAGACCCTCCCATCCCAACTTTCAATTACTATATATATATATATATATATATATATATATATATATATATATATATTTGGCTTCTGTCTCCACCAAGTACAGGTTTTGTTGCCTGGCTAGTTTTGGAACTGGGGCCTGCCATGGTCTGTGGTCACCCAGTCAGGGTCATATCATTAAAGGACGTTTCTTCCAGTAGCTGTCAAATGCCAATAGCGCTTCAGTAGCAGTGGCATGGCTGTCCACGGCCTCTGCTATATGTCAGAACTTAGGCTGGAGGTTGCAAAGGTCTTGTGTATGTGGTCACAAAATAGTTGTGAGTTTATTATGCCCAGCAAACACTCTTTCCTTGATGTTTTCAACCATCTCCTTTATGCCTCAAAAAAATTACTTACATAGATGTGTTCTTTCTCACTGACATTGCCATTTGCCCTAGGAAACAGACTTAATCTATGCTACCTTCTGAGATGGTTTAGGGAGCTCCGGGGTCTGGCAAGTCACTTTTTAACTTCATCTCTGGCAGGTAACTCACTGGACTCCAGTGAAGAAATCCTAAAATCCAGTCAGCTCAAGGAGCAGCTGAACATCCAAAGGCCACTCTCTGCCCAGTGAGTCTGACTTAGTCACTTTATGGTGGAAGTTGTGAACTGACAAGAGGTTGTCCAAAGCACACAATGTCACCAGCTTGACATCCCTGGCTGCCAATTAGAGGGGCCAAATAGATGGAGCACTCCTGATAAACAGCTCTGCAGCTGTTGAAAAGGTCGGGTGGTTCAGCAAGTTCTTGTCTAATAAGAATTCTCTGCCTCCCACTTGACTGTATCATTCCCAATCATGGGAAAACAGTGCTCTGAGATGACTTGACTCCTCTCAGGCAGATGGTGTTAGGCTCTGAGTCAAGCTCTTGTCCTTCCTTGGATGACAAAAAAATAGCATTTGCCAAGGACGTTTTTGGCCAATGCAACATCCTTTGAGGTCTTGCTCTGAGCCACGTAGTCACCCTCTCCCAGACCTCCTTTCCTTTAAAGCCAGCACCATGTTCTGGATCCTTAAGTAGCTTTCCATGTGGAATCTATAGAGTAACTTTTTCTACAACTGGTAAGATTAGATTTTCAGAAGTGTCTTCCCCGTCCCCCACCCCTTGTTTCCCATTATTTCAAAGTTTATACAATATGGCTGCAGAAATAGCTCAGTTGGAAAAATGCTTGCCTTGCAAACATGAGCACATATGTTTAATGCCCAGAGGTGGAGACAGAAAGAACACTGGAGCTCACAGTCCAGTCAGCACAGTTAAACTGGAATCCCTGGTCCCAGTATGATAGACTCTGACTCAAAACACAATATGAATGCTTCCTGAGACATGACACATCTTCTTTAATTATTATTATCATCTCTCTCTCCCTCTCTCTCTCTCTCACACACACATACACACACACACACACACACACACACACACACACACACACACACACACATACACACACACCCTAAAACAAAAATCCAAGCAAGCAAGAGAGGAAGAAACTGGGTATAATCAGATCTCAGAGTACCAATAGGTTTTAAAATGATTTAACACGTGTCCAATATAGTTTACATCCATCTGTTCAATATAGGTACTATACTTTATAAATCTCATGATTATTCTAGAGGCACCTTCTCTCTATGGAGATCAAAACATTACAGTAATATTCACTACTGAACCATTGCACATCTAAATTGGGTATGATAAACATATCAATGCTTCTTAAAGAATGATTTGGGTAGGAATCTCTGGAGGATGGGGCTGAACACCGTGTTCTTCTGTGCATTGCTAACAGGCTCCCGGATGAAGGGGTGATGGGATGATGGGACAATGGGAATTAACTGATGATCAGGGGCACAGAGAACACACTTTAGAACTGTGCCAAGCTTCACACAAGGGCACAGCTGTGTTGCACCTGGAGACGGTTTCCACTGACACCGTCGAGGCTGACACTGTCAAGGCTGATGCTGTCAAGGCTGATGCTGTCAAGGCTGACACCATCGAGGCTGACACCATTGAAAATGATATTGTTTTGTTTTTTGTTTTTAATTTAATTTAATTTTATTTAATTTTATTTTATTTTACAATACTATTCAGTTCTACATAACAGCCACAGATTCCCTTGTTCTCTCCCTTCCTGCCCCCCTCCCCTTCCCCCCAGCACACCCCCATTCCCCCCTCCTCCAGATCAAGGTCTCCCCCAGGACTGGGATCGACCTGATAGACTCAGTCCAGGCAGATCCAGTCCTCTCCTCCCAGATTGAGCCAAGTGTCCCTGCATAAATCCCAGGTTTCAAACAGCTAACTCATGCAATGAGCCCAGGACCTGGTACCACTGCCTAGATGCCTCCCAAACAGATCAAACCAATCGACTGTCTCACCTATTCAGAGGGCCTGATCCAGTTGGGGGCCCCTCAGCCTTTGGTTCATAGTTCATGTGTTTCCATTCATTTGGTTATTTGTCCCTGTGCTTTATCCATCCTTGGTTTCAACAATTCTCACTCATATAAACCCTCCTCTTTCTCACTAATTAGACTCCCAGCACTCCACCCGGGGCCTAGCCTTGGATGTCTGCATCCAGATTCCTCAGTCCTTGGATGGGGTTTATGGCACAACTATTAGGGTGTTTGGCCATCCCATCATCAGAGTAGGTCAGTCCTGTCTATCTCTCCACCATTGCCAGCAATCTTTTGTGGGGGTATCTTTGTGGATTTCTGTGGGCCTCTTTAGCTCTTTGTTTCTTCCTTTTCTCATGTGGTCTTCATTTACCATGGTCTCCTATTCCTTGTTCTCCCTCTCTGTTCTTGATCCAGCTGGGATCTTCCACTCCCCCAGGCTCTCTTTCCCTCGACCCTCGCCCTTCATTGCTCCCACTCATGTCCAGGTTGTTCATGTAGATCTCATCCATTTCTCCGTGTCTTTCTTGGGGTCCCGTTTTCCAGGTAGCCTCACTGGTGATGTGAACCATCGAGGCGGACACTGTCACTGACCACTGGCCGTTTGTTCATTTCATTTGTATGTTTGTGCTGTTGTCCTTACAAAGTTTTACCTGCAGCTTTAGAAAGATGTTTGTGGACTTGGAGCTGTGGAGATGGTTCTGTGGATAAGACACTTGCCAGAGGAACATGAAGGCCTGAGTTCAGATCCTCAGGACCCACATTTGGGATCCTGCTCTCCTACAGTGAAATGGGAGAATAACTAGAGGCTCATGGGAATGGTTAGCCTGGCATCTGCAGCTTCTCACCCATAAATGCACCCTGTGTCAAACAAAGCAGAAAGTGAGGCATGACACCCACCCAAGGTTGTTCTCTGACCTCCACATGCACACCGTGGCACATACATGCCTTCTAGCACACACACGAGAGAGAGAGAGAGAGAGAGAGAGAGAGAGAGAGAGAGAGAGAGAGAGAGAGAGAGAGAGAGAGAGAGAATGCATGGAAAGACATGTACACCAGGCCAGGTAGAAATCCCAGACTTGTCTGTTACAAAGTCTTTGGCACTGACACATGATTTTGTTGGACAGATTGTGATGGCTGCTCTTGGTTTCAACTTGACTACATCTGGAATTAACTAAAACACAAACATGCAGGAGCATACCTGTGAGGGATTTTTGCTTAATTTGAGGGGGTAAGAAATATCTTTAATCCAGATATCATACCCACCTCTAACTTGGGTCACACCTTCTGCTGGAAGCTTATATAAAGACATGGATAAGAGGGAAGTTTGTATGCTTTACCTGCTTGCTCTCGTCTCTCTAACAAGTCCATTTCTTCACTAGCATTAGAGCCTACTTCTTCAGAATTATGGCATGTCCTGCAGACCAGCTGAGACATATAGCCTTGTGTGAATCCAGAACAACTTTTGGATTCTTGGACCTTTCATTCATAGGCAGCCATTGTTTGATTATCTGGACCACAGCCTATAAGTCATTCTAATAAATCCCTTTTCTATATATATAGCAAGACATTCATTCAATAAGTTCTGTTACTCTAGAGAACCCTGAGTAAAACAGATTTATACTTCATGAATCTAACAGTATTCAGGTGACATTAATTACAAGACCTTTTGTCTCTTAGAAGCAGACTTCACTTTCCTATCTCTATGCCTTATACTTTTTCAAAAGGCTTTTTCTTAATCATTTTGTCCTCTGAGGTGAACATTTTCCTGAACTGCATCTACTTGTTCTAGTTTGCTCTGGGTATATACCTTTAAGACCACCAAGACATTATCAGGTGAGTGGATTCCAGGGGTGCAAATTCTTACTTTTTGCAAGTCTGATCTCTTAGCCTGAAGCTGGACATGAAATTGAGGGGGATGGGGAGTATGAGGAGAGTAGAAGGAGAGGACTATGAGAAGACAAATAACTAAAACCATGCTGATGTTCAACCCTGAGGAGAACTTAGGAGATCCTTTGGTTCTCTCCAATATCTCTAAGGCACTGTAGCCCTAAAATATATATATAAGAAGATGAATAATTATCAAAATGGAATAATCATTTTTTCCAATTCAGGGACAGCTAAATATACATGTATTTATACATGTATATATTGAAATGTTATTTGACCACTAAAAATGATGATGATGATATAGATAGGTAGCTAGATAGGTATGTAGGTAGGTAGGTAGATAGATAGATAGATAGATAGATGATAGATAGATAGATAGATAGATAGATAGATAGATAGATAGATAGATAGAAACTGAGTTGACAAAATGCCCATAATATAATTTGGAAATAAGGCAGGTGTGGTAGCTGATCTTTACTGTCAACTTGGTAGGATTTAAGATCATTATGGAAGCAAACCTCAGGATGTGCCTATGAGGATGTTTCCCATAAGACTGAGCACAGAAGGAAAGAGTCACCCATATTCAGGGTAGAGTCCTGGGCTGAATGAAAATCAGAAATCTAGGTGCATACCAGCACTCCCCCCCCCCACCCCGACCCCACTTCCTAACTGAGGATACAATGTGACCAGCTGCCTCATGTGCCTGCAGCCATGCCATACCTTCCCTACCATGACTGAACCCTGAAACTGTGAGCCAAATAAGCCCCTTCCTTCCTTGAACTGCTTTTTGTTAGTTATCAGTCACAACAGTGGACAAAAGTAGCTAATACAACAAGCAAGAGCATCCTAAGTCCTCTAAGGTTTTGTCACGTGTGTGTGTCTCTTCTGAGTGTGTACATGTGTGGGGTGAAATTAAGAAACAACCTATTTTTAAAATTCATGAACAATTAACTTAGAATAGGAGGTGGTATTTATTTTCCTGCATGTGTTCTCTAACTTCTCTCAAAGTATATTATTTTTAAAGTACAAAAAAAAAAATAATAAGCTATTTCCATTTGAGGAGAAAACACCTACTCGGCAAGTATTCATGAGCCCCAGCCATCTGGGGTGGTGGGGGAACACAGACAGTTCTGTGAGTCACTCCTGTTGATGGTTGATTCTCTCTCATGTCATTTTAACTCCAGTTATGACTCGACTTCACACTGAGGGGGCCAACTCACCCTCAATCAGATAGCACTGTTTTGATCAAATAACTTGCCTTGATGAAATTGTGGATTATAATTAAAGAGAAACTAATTTCATCATGAATTTTAATAAATGTTTCTCAGTGCCTTTTGACTGCTGATTTAGAGACAGAGAGAGAGAGAGAGAGAGAGAGAGAGAGAGAGAGAGAGAGAGAGAGAGAGAGAGACAGAGGAGTACAGAGAGCTCAGTCAGAGAAGTGTTTGCCTTGAAAGCATAAGATCCTGAGTGTCTACGCCCCAGAACTCATGAAAAGAAAGGGCAGGCATGAGCTCCAAGATGGCTCAGTAGGAAGACGGTTCAGCAGGTTGAAGTGCCTGCCACCAAGCCTGAGGACAGTTCAATTCCCAGGCCCCACATAGTGCTTGGAGAGAACTGATTCGTGCAAGTTGTCTTCTGTCCACATGCATGTCATGACACACCTTCCCACCACACACGAATAAAGAACTAAAATGCAAAAAAATGTTTTTAAGCCAGGAAGTAGCACATGCTCTGCAAAGACAAAAATCTCTGGGGCTCAAGTGACCAGTCTGTGGTGATATTGTGTCCCCCAAAATATTGTGCACCCTAATAAACTTATCTGGGGTCAGAGAACAGAACAGCCACTAGATAGACATAGAGGGCAAAAAATGGTGGCACACACACCTTTAATCCTAGCCTTCTGGAGGCAGAGATCCACCTGTATCTCTGTGAGTTCAAAGTCACACTGGAAACAACCAGACATGGTGACATACACCTTTAATCCCAGCACTTGAGATCTCATGTCTTGTTTGGGAAAGACACACGCCTTTAATCCCAGGAGGTGATGGCAGGAAGCAGAAAGGTATATTAAGGCATGTGGACCAGGAACTAGAAGTTCTTTAAACTTTTAGGCTTTCAGCAGCGGTTCAGCTGAGATCCATTCAAATGAGGACTCAGAGGCTTCTAGTTGAGAAGTTATCGAGGTGAGGTAGCTGTAGCTTGTTCTGTTTCTCTGATCATTCAGCATTCACCCCAATACCTGGATCCGGGTTTGTTTTTATTAATAAGACTTTTTAAGATTTGTGCTACACCAGTCAGCCTAGATAATAGTAAATTCCAGGTCAATAAAACCCTGTCTTTAATTTTAAAAAAAAGAAAGAAAAGTGAATTTCCACAAGGAATGACAATCAAAGTTACTATCTGGCTTTCATCTGTGTGCCTGCACATACACACACACACACACACACACACACAAGAATAAGATGGTTTGTTTTTTAAGTTTCCTAGTTTATTTTCACTTGGTTGCATTATCAAGCACTGTAGTTTTCAAAGATCCACTCCTCCAAAATACACTTCTAATATTCTCACTGGAGGCCATGGTTTGTTTTTGGTTTTGTTTTTGTTTTTGTTTTTGTTTTCTGAGACAGGGTTTCTCTGTGTAGCTTTGCACCTTTCCTGGAACTCACTTGGTAGCCTAGGCTGGCCTCGAACTCACAGAGATCCTCCTGGCTCTGCCTCCCAAGTGCTGGGATTAAAGGCGTGCTCCGCCGCCGCCTCTGCCGCCGCCGCCGCCCAGCAGAAACCATGTTTTATAACTTATTTGATGCTTCTACCTGGACCTTGTAGATCAATAATTCTGGAGGAAATCTAATGGTCATGGGAGAATTCTGACTAGCCTGAGGTAGAAGGACTGTGAGTCCAAGCTAGCCATCATGGGAAGATAGGGAAGTGCTAACCTGACTCCCAGATACCACAGCCAACCAAGTCTAGACCCTCAGCAATGAATGAAGCCTTCGATGACTTACTCCAGCCATCTGCATGAGACTCCAAGTCAGATCATGTAGCTGTCCCCAGGAGAAGCACAGGAATGCCAGACATGGTGATAAACTCCTGTGGGATTTTCAATGTCTGTAGATAACGAATACCAATTAAAAAAAAAAAAAAGTACTTCTGGTAGCTGCCTTTCTCCATCCTGAGTGAGGAGGAAATGATTCTGATGAAACAAACTAACGCCTGTCAATATGAGAGGCGTACAAAGAAAGGTGTTGTATTCTTCAGAAGATAAATCGTTTCAGATCTGATGATTTCTTAGTGTGAAGGCTGTGGAGAAGAAGAGAAAATAAGAGCCTTTGAATATGGTGCCTTTGAATATTATCCCCTCAGTGATGCTCATTAATGATTGTCAACTTGACTGGATCTAAAAATCACCCAAGGAAACAAGCCTTGGGGCATGTCTATGAGGGATTGCCTAGATGACCTGAGAGCGGAAAACCCACCCTTTATGTGGCTTGTACCTTTCACTGGACTGGGTCACAGTGAAGACAAAGGAGAAAGAGCTGGGCACAAGCAGTCACCTGCCTCATTCTGCTTCCTGACTGTGGAAAGGCAGTGGGGGGGAGGGGCAAGGGGAGCCAAAGCGGGGGGGGGGGGGGGGGGCAGGACACAGTAGAAAGCATCTGAGTTTATTGCTGTTTATCTACAGGCAAACTCAACATGACCAGGTGCCTCATGTTCCTGCCACCATGTTTCCCCCCACATGATGGACTGTGCCTTGGGATGGTGACCCCAAAATAAATCCTTCCTCCATTATGCTGTTCCTTGACAGGTACTTAGTCATCACAATGAGAAAAGTAACCAATATTCCCTCCCTATCCACAAACCACCTACTTCTTACAACACGGAAGGCCTATCAGGTAAAGATGAAGGATTTGAATCATCTTATCTGCTGGGGAAAAGATTGAAAAGTCTATGTGGGCCCACTGTCATCTGTCATCAGAAAGTCATTTGGGTGACGTGTGTAAGTCCTGTCAGACCTCTACTCTGGAATCTAATTTCTGAAATGATGCAAATCGAAGGTCCAATTTGACATGTATTTGCGTTTCTGATTCAACAAGGACATGTTTAACCAAGAGGCAAGATAGAAGTAGATGAATACTTCCTGAATCAATGGGTGATTCATTCCAACAGTTCACATTGGGATTTAGCAATTCTTCTCCAAAATACATTAAGGTGAACATAAAGCAAATAGGACTTAGATTATAAGACAAGTCAGAAAGCTTTGTGGACCCAACTATATTTACTTATAGTAGCATTTTCTTCTTCATCTCTCTGACCATCTGACTCACGGCACTGCCACATCTCACAATGCAGATGTCCTAATATGACACCAAAAGTATTAAGCAAAACTTGAATGATTGGTTGGCTGCATAGTTCAGTGTCAGGAACACACGGAAAAGAAAAGCAAGTAGGTCTGGGTCTTTTCATTTAAGCCATCTGATTTTAATCATGAGATCTTGGTCCTCCCTTCTAACCAAGGGTGTCTACAAGAATATTGAGTCTGAAGTACATTGTGAATGGAATGCTTTTTTTTCTTTCTCTTGAGTTGTAAGGATTCAGGCCTGTTGTGTAGATGTGCTTGGTTTTGTTCTACTTGGGAAGTGGAGTGTGTTCTGGTTAATCTTTATTACCAACTTGACACAACATAGAGCTACCTGGAAAGAGGTAACATTAATTGATGAATTTCACAGGTCAGGTTGGCCTATGGCCATGTAGATGAGAGATCATCTTGATTGATGACTGATGCAGGAGGGTCCAGATTACTGTGGGTGGCACCATTTCCTAGGCAGGTGGTCTTGGGCTGTATCAGAAAGTTAGCTGAGCCAGTGAGCAGAATTTCTCCATGGTTTCTGCCTTAGACCTCAGCCCTGACTTCCTTCAGTGATGGACTGTGGCCTGAAAGTATGAGCCAGATGGAGCTTTTCCTTCTCTGCATTGCTTTTGGTCATGGTGACAATCAGAGATACAAACATCAAGTGACAATAGGACAGCAGGAAGAGAGGGATAGGGGTAGGGCTAAATCATGCAGGCAATACTTTCGCCTCAAAGGTCTTGTCTGGCTTTGCTTTTTTGCTGTAGTGGGGCTCACACGCAGAGCCTTGCTCAGGCTACACAGAGACCCCAACCCTGAGCTATATCTACAGTCCACCTAGAGAGTCTTCTCCTAAATGGAGTATTCTTAGAACATGTCTCATGAGCAATTCAAGGAACATACTGACCCACTGCACTTTTTAATGTCTTTTATTAATTGTACAATTTCTTATGAGATAACACACCATTTCACTCAAGAACATCACTCCTGAATGCTGACATTATTTGATCCAGCTATGGAAGCATGGTTAGCACTTTGATAGAATTGAAGTGGTTAGGTGTTTGTTTTTTGCTTTTATCGCTGTCTTCTCCACTGTTTGAATCAGTTCACAGGTTGATGAGACACAACATATGCAGTGTGAACACACACACACACACACACACACACACACACACACACACACATCCAGAGAAAAGTTACAGTGTCAGCAGCTCAAACCTTCCTCCTTGGCACCAGTGTGGAACTGAAGAACATCCTGAGATGGGAAGTCAGAGTGGATGCTCCTCTTCAACACAGAAATTCAAGTTTCACTTAATCTCTCAGTTTCATTTTCCTTTTGAGGTGGTAAGAAGGGAGCCCAGAGAGCCACATAACAACCGCTGGCCTAACACCTCTGCCACTGTCTTGGTCAAATGCATGGATTCAAAGACATACTTCATAGCATATCAAAAACATATATTAACATGCTCCTGGATGAGAATTAAAGGGGAAAACAATGTTGCACATTTTTCAATATCTGGTGATAGGAACTCCATCATACCATGACCTGTACATAAGTATAAAACAAAACCATCCCACCTTTGGCAAATTAGTATATTATCGGCTTCATGACTGACAGAGGCCAGTGACCCAGCTATTATACAGCCCTCATCAATGGTATTTGCAGGGAAAGATGGATTTCTCCAGAAAGGGACCCAGGCGATTCAGCTATTTCAAATGTTACAAATACACATGACTTATTTAAGGCCACATCAACCTTTAGCTAGGTATACTCCTGGAACTGTTATTACATCTATTATAAATCAACTACAATGTTTATATCTACCTCAAACCCTGCACGTGAGTTATTTATTGCCTTGATTTTAGGATTTCTGAGGTAATATTACCAGTTATAACAAGCTGTTAAATTAAAAAACAAAAACAAAACAGAAAAAAAAAAAAGACCCACCACATACAACATGGCTGACAAGAAAGCTAAGCTAACATAAGAACGTACTGGGCCGCCTCAGACAAGAGGCAAAGATAGACTAGAGGGCTGTCTGACAAAATGGGTGTTTGTAAAATACAATCCCAACACTTGACAGAAGTTATCACTGGATATTCCTAACTTTCCTTTCACCATAAAGTGATGCGGGGTGTTTCTGGTATGGAGAAAAAAATCAGCTTCACTTGTTTCCATACAGGAAAATTCAAGGTGAAGTATATACCCCCAGCTCCTTCATGTATATAAGTGAGATTGCAGGGTCAGAACTTAAATTTAACACTTAACTCAAAGGCATGGAAATGTTCTACATGGTCCTTCCTGAACAAAACTCTTAATAAATTCTACATCCTGCAGTTCAGTTTGCCTCATTTTAAAGAAAAAAAGATGGTTTTAGCCCAGGATGGTCAGCACCAGCATGGTGCATGTGGCAGAAAAGATGAAGGAGTCTATAAGCAGACCCACAACAGCCTGTTTCTCCTACTCTAAACTCTCCCCACACTAACTGTGAGGGCTAGAATCAGGAGTTCTGAAGGATGGGTGGACATCCCTCTGTTATCTTCTTTCAGGACATTTTGGGTACCACAAAACAGTTATCCAGACGAACTTTATTCTTGCATCAAGTCATGTTTGCTTTGGCTTGAGAGCTTCCTTTAGAATACACATGGTTGGCAAATATAATTGGTGTGTAACACAGGAAAAGAAATAATCATATTTCCAAATAAAGTATATCTCCCATGAAGTCCACAGAACAGAAGGAAGGGTATTGGTTAAATATTACTTAAGGACACTGAATGCCCAATTCGGTTGCTCCTTTTTAAAAGTCCAAATGGAGGTTACCAAAGGAACGAGAGTTAACAAAGATCTTCACCCTTCTACAGAGGTACTTGGACATCCATGCCTATTGCTGCTGCTGCTGCTGTAATCACAACAGTAAGGCTATGGAATCAGCCTAGATATCCACCAACTGATGAACTGATCATGAAATTTGGTATGTATACAAATGGAATTTGAGTCCGCCATAATGAAAACTGAAATTTAGAGAAAGCTGGATGACTGAAATGTATCAAGTGAGGCAAGCCGGGCACAGAAAGAGAAACACCTCATGTCCTCTCGCACATGTGCACCATAGCATCTATCTGTGCACGTGTGTATTAATGAGGGAGTGAGTGGGTGTGTGTAGATGTCAGGAAACTAGTGATGGGCATGTGAGAGAGCAAAAAGGGGGTTTTAAGGAAGAAGGGCAGACATGGTAATAGAAAACAAATAATATAAAAGTAGAAGGTGAAATACTGGGAAGAGAAGGGATTAAGCAAGGATGGGGAAGACTGAGTTAGGGGAAGAGGAGGGAGCAGAAGTGAGGTTCAGCACAAACACAGCATGTTTCAAAATGCCACAAGCACACCTGCTACTTTGTAAGCTAGCTAAAAGTTCTCTGGGATAGTTTTAAGAAGTTAGAATGATAAGGCTCATTGTTTCATAAGTGTTACTGACTTTTGCTGTGTGAAAGCACCCACACAAGCCAACCTAGGTCATCTACGAAGGGAGAGTAGCAAGAAATGAAAAGGACACACTAAAATGGTTGGTGATCTGGCCCAAGCTCAGTCTACAGATTACACAGGAGAGTGTTTGTTTCACACGTTCAGGAACCAGTTAGTACATACACCTGTCCTTGCTCTCCATCCCACAAAAGTTTCATTTCCTGAACGAGACCCTGAACCTCAGAAAAGCACAATTATAACCTATGGGGAGGCTTGGAGCATGTAAAGATTACTCTTCACAGAAGTCTGCCTATACTGACAAGTGTCA
The DNA here is from genome assembly GCF_004664715.2 of Peromyscus leucopus. Lineage (NCBI taxonomy): Eukaryota > Metazoa > Chordata > Mammalia > Rodentia > Cricetidae > Peromyscus > Peromyscus leucopus. The sequence goes on from NC_051086.1 coordinate 81,821,656, forward strand.
GAAAGAAATTCAGTGCAGATCTCCAAAATTCCAACTATAAACTCCCAAGAAAAGGGGGCCCAACTGCTAAATTCAGATGAAGAAACCCCATGGTCACAAATTTCTCAGAATCTCAAGAGTAGACTAAATATACATAAACTATTTTAAAGATTTGGCTGTTTTGCTTTGTGTTTTTTTTTTAATGTGTATGTGTGTTTACGTCTATGGGTTATATGCAGCACAAACATGCAGGTGCCTGAGGAGTCCAGAATAGAGCATCAGATCCCCTGGAACTAGCGTTAGAGAAAGTTGTGAGTCACCACATGAGTCCTGGGGACCTGAAGGTCTCTTACCACTAAGCCATCTCTCCAACCCCTCAGTACATGTAAATTCTATTAGCACATTTGCTAATAGAATTTTTAAATAAATTGTTAAAATACAAACAAAACAGGGGCTGGAGAGATAGCTCAGAGGTTAAAAGCACTGACTGTTCTTCCTGAGGTCCTGAGTTCAATTCCCAGCAACCACATGGTGGCTCACAACCATCTGTAATGAGATCTGGCACCCTCCTCTGTACACATAATAAATAAAAAAATCTTAAAAAAAAAATACAAACAAAACAAAAATTCCCTACTACAAAGCCCTTGAACTTGGCTTCTGTCTCTTATTAAATTAGACTCCTCCTCATTTTTAGTAGAAAGATGTTTCTGTGAGACTTCTGCCCAAAAAGTGAAGTTTGGGCTGGGAATTACAAAGATAACGCCCAAATCATGCCCTGTCTCCAAAGGACCTGCCTTGGGAAGATTGGATTTCCACAGCTGTCAATAGCAAAGCCTCAGGAAAAAGTGGCCTCTGGATTTGGTGCTAATTCCCATGGGAAAATAGCTCAGCTTTGAAGGTTCTAGACTTCAGGTTTCATTTTCCCCTGATGAAACAAAAACATTCTTTTAGGTAGACTATCTGACCAAACATTTCAATATGCCCTCAGAAGGAGTCTCCGCATGTCTTTCTAAGTGTGATTTGTTATAAAAGTAATAGATAATGTAGATACTGTGTAGACAATAAAGATACTAATAGCTTTAAAACATGTTCCATTCTGGAAGGAGGTAAAGGAAAAAGCAGAGGCTCTTCAGGACAGTCATCTTAGAGCCAAGGGTACAAATACTGACAGAGGCAGATGATGGCATGACTTCCTGAGTGTATACCGACCCAACAGGCTCTGAGGTTCAGAAATTCATGAGGGGTGGCAACCCAGGAGAAATGACATCATAAAGGCAGCATTGTGTCCAGGTCCCTTGAATCAGAAATGTATTAATGGGTAAATAAGAAGCAAGTTCAGAGGCAGATCTCAAATCGAACAGCATGAGTCTAATCACGATGCAAACAGGAGCCCTATAAAGATCACCAGGAACAGAACTGTTGACCCTAAACTACTCCAAATTACTTTGGGGACAGTGGACAAATAAGCAAACAAGTCAACGGATGAGGTGGACACCTTTCTGAAGATGTCAGACTAGAGATTTAGTCAAGTGGGTAACAGTGGGACTGGAGATATAGCCCAGATAGAGTGATTGTCTAAAATGCATGAAACCCTGGGTTCACTTCTCAGCACCATGTAAAACCAGGTGTGGTGGTGCACACCTGTAATCTCAGCACTTGGGAGATGGAGGCAATAGGGTTGTAAGTTCAAAGTCATCCTCAACTATATAGCAAAGTTTGAGGTCAGTCTGGAATACATTAGATCCTATTTCAAAAACACCAAAAAAATAAAGTAAAATAAAATAGGATAGACAGATGGCTTAGTGGTTAAGAGCACTCACTGATCTCCAAGAGGCCTGAGTTTAGTTCCCAGCACCCACATCAAACAACTTATATCTTCCTATAACTCCAGCTCCAGGGGATCCAGTCCACATGTACATGTACACACAGACACAAACGGAGAGACAGAGAGACAGAGAGAGAGAGAGAGAGAGAGAGAGAGAGAGAGAGAGAGAGAGAGAGAGACTTAAATTAAAAGTAAAATGAAAGGCTCCTATCTGCCTTCTACTTGTAATGCCAAGTCTAGTCTCACAGTCCACTGTGGTTCTGGGAAGAGAGAAACACAACAGTTGGTGTTTGGGTTTGCTACTCTCCTTGCATGCACATTCCACTGCAGAGAAAAAGAAACGCAAAGAAGCTAAGACTCAAGGACACAATTAACATCTAAGAATGTGCCTCTTCCAAACTAAACTCGATCATGATGTCAATTACATAGTCATGAAAAGGATATCATTTCACTGAGATAAAACTGTTCCATCATCTTCTGGAGTCATAAATACTTACCTGGAGAAATGAACAGGAGACATTCATGCAACTAAACACTCCCCATTATTTCTGATTTTATTTTCCTATATGCATCTTCCTAATAGGCCTCACAGTTAAGCCAAATATGGAGTTGAAAACTCTATTCATATAGTTTATCAATTAGAATTTTGTGTTTGATGGTCTAAGACAAGCCATGGTAAATACAATCCATGCTTGGTTTGATGAGTTTTTATTGCAACACAGCCACCAGGCTCATTCATTTAGGCATTGTTTTGGATTTCAACAGAAGAGCTAAAGAAGATTTAAAAAAAAAAAAAAAAAACATGAAACAGAAAGCCAAAAGTATTTACCATCTGAGCCTTTATAGGAATTTTGCCAACTTAATCGAGAATGACACAGTCTACATTCTATAGTGTTGATTGATCTACAGTCTATTGTAGTCTATTGATCTATGAGATCTACAAACTTCCATCCCTCCCCAACAAAGAAATGCTTGCAAAATGATGGTTCATATATGACTTACATTTTCCTAGGAAATAGGCTCTAGTTTTCAACAAATTTCCAAGAGAATTATAATTTAATAAATTAAGACCATAGAAAAACCAAAGACTATCTTTAGCTGACAGTACATTCAACTGTGTTTTAAATGAAGAGAGGGCCAAGGAAAGAGGACCATGGGATCTCCAGGATGAAATGTCGTGTCCATTCATTTGGTAGCCATTTCTTCAGAGATTTACTCTGGCATTTTTCCACCCCAATGTCTACTTTCAATGGCCTGATGGAAAAGTATTCACTCCTTTTGAAAAAATTGAAGAAGAAAAAAAAAAAGACCATGACCAAGTACCATTTCACTCGCTACCTCCATAAAAGCAGGGGGTTCCTGGAGCCAGAAAATCCCCTTAAAGTCAGAGACTTTCTGACAAAATCTTAGTGTGACAGAAACTCACCTCACTTGCAGAATATCCACCCTGATGAATTGAGTGAATACATAAATGTTATTTTCAAGGTCAGAGAACATAACCCTTCCCACCCCCACCCCCCACCCCCCCGCCAACAAGAAAAAAATAATAGAAATTAAGAACTAGATATCCATTGTACTTTTAGGACAAAAACCATGTTTTTTCTAAACACTCTTGAAAGTGACCCCTCTGAGTAGAAACTCTGGGGCTAATTAAGACATTTTGAAGTTAAACTATGACATGTTAGCCCCTCTTGACTTCTTTTGTGGTGACATAAGACACTAGATCAAGTTTATTAAGAGAATCAAGGTGAGTGCTCATCTCGGTACCCATCTCCTCTAATGCAGAGGCCACTGACTGTTTCTATTGCATTTTTAAAAATATTGTGTATGTGTGATGTGTGAATGTGTTGTACGTACTTGTTGGTGTGGGTGTATGTTCATGTGTCGGGAGATGCACATGTATGTGAGTATGTGGAGAATACATCTTTCTTCAATCTCTCTCCAACTTTGTTTTGTGAGACAAGTTCCTCCCCTGAACCTAAAGCTAATAGATTTAGATAGACTGGCTGACCAATGGGCTTCAGGATCTACCCAGTTGTCCTCCCCTTCCTCAACTACCTCAAACTGGGGTTACAGGCACAAACCACCACACTTGACTTTTACATGAATCCTCAGGATCTAAACCCAAAGCTCCATGCTTTCCCCCACAGAACCTTTCCCTCCTGAGCCATCTCCCCAGCTCCATCTGCCTCATTTCTAAACTATGACATCTGGCAGTGTCCACTGATGAACAGCAAAGAATGGTTCCAATCTTTAATTTCATAATTAAGGAGGCAGACAAACCAAAAATATCAACAAGATAGAGAATGAGACAATATAGGGAAGGGAGAGCTGAATGGCTGAGAGCTCAGTTTTGAAAGTCACTGGCCAAAGACTGAGCAAACTTCAGCATAGCATATGCCCAGCATCCATCAGCCTTGAGTTGAAATAATTTATAGGCATGGCAATATACTATTAGTTGCCAGGACACACACTGACATCTGAATGGCATGGTTCAAAGGACTACTATGAAGCAGGTGGGACCTAATTATTTGATACACCTAAGTACTCAATATCTTGGCCTACAGCATCAAACACAAAAAGAGTTACTGAGACAACCCTCCAATGGCACCATAAAGAAGGAAATGTTGGCAAACTTTGGCATGTGAAAAATTTTGTTAGGCTTAGAAGATGGTCAAGGACTAGAAACAACAATCCATTTTGGCTACATCTGTATACACTCTTCTCCATTTCAGGGGACCATTTCATTCTGATTTTACCAGTACCCTCAACCCTGACTGGTGTGCATCAGGAACTCATGAGGGACTGTATTTTTCCCCCTTTCTTTAAAGTACTAATTCCTAGGCTCTACCTGGGCCAATTTATTCCAAGTCTCTGGGGCCAGGACTTTGGCACTCACACAGGCTCCTATGTGGCTCCAAAGTGTACCAGGCTTGACCCAGTTCCTCTTCCCACTATGGCGTGTTTGACAAGGTCCTGCCCTGGGCTTACAGTCCAGACCACACAGGTGGTGCACAAGTGCAAAAATGTGCTCTTTGTTAAAAGTATTTCAAAGCAGGAAACCAAGTGAGACCAATCTGATCCACACCAGAAAGATGACTGACTTAACTGTCACTACAAGTCCTGAGAGGAGCCCCAGGCCTTTTCCCACTACTTTCTGTACTCGTAGATGAGTGACCAGAGCAGGAAGACAGATGTGATCTCCCTCCATGTCAAAAAGAGGAACTTTTAGACTGGGAAAGGTAGCTGGGAAGTTGAATGGACATGATCAAAAGGATAATACCACATTTCTGGTGAGAAATAAATAAAAAGTGTCTTTAGAGCAGAAGAGCTGTGCTTAATCAAACAGGAATATTGTGTTTATGTGTGCGCAGTATATGGTAAGTGTTGTGTGTTTTGGGGGACGGAGTGAGTGTGCCCATGTACAACACACTTGTGAAGGTCAGAGTGCAAATTCAGTTATCTGTCCTCAGGTGCGTTCTACCTTTGGTTGGATACAAGGTCTCTCCCTGGCCTAGAATCTCAGCACATAGGCCAGGCTAACTGAGCCACAGGCTTCCAGGTACCTGTCTCCACCTCCCGTCTCACCATCTCTGGGATTACAGGCCTGTGCTCAATGCCCAGCTTCTGTGGGTTCTGGGAATCTGAACGCAGGTCCTTAATTGAGAGGCAAGTACTTTACTGGCAGCCATCTCCACAGCTCTGCCAATGGGTGGCACTTACAACAGAATATAGAAGAGAAACATAAGTGTCAGACACACTCTAAGCAAGTGTCCTATGCAAGAGTCTTGAAGATGCAAATAATACAGTGAAAACTGGACTGTTAATGCTTCAAAATCTGGAGGGAAGGAAAGGAGAATTCCAAGAGGTCGGGGAAGGGGAAAAAGTATATTTTCCTTTCTTCCCTTTTTAGCAACATGTTGTCTTCATATTCTAATAGTAACCTTGAATTAATACTGTGTCCTAAAGTAATGGTTCCTCACTATTTAGCCAAAGATTATCTTTTCCCTGCCACTCATAAAACTTCTTAATCCTAGAGGATCACAGAAGCTTAAACTAGAGGACCCATGGTGTCCTTAATCACAAGAAAATACTTGGTTGTTTCGTCAATCTGTTAGAACTTGAAAGTGGAACAAGCCACTCCATGAAGCTATAGAAACACCTGACATGGCCTGAGCCTATGACAACTTAGCAGTCTGTGCCGAGGCAGGATTCCACATTACATTATCATTTCACTGAAAGACCGATGCCTTTTAGCATCTCCTATCACAGCCCTTCTAATAATAAGGCGTTTTTATGGAACATTAAAAACAAACAAGCAAAGCAGGGTAATTTGCGAATTACAAAGGCAGGCCTTGGGGTACATCCACTGAGGAGAATCAAGAGCAGGACACTTCATTTCTCTCTGTGAGTTTTCATATCGCATCTCATGACTGACAGGTATCCTTCTAATATAGGTGTTTCTAGAAGCCACTTAGTAGGAGTTGGTTTAACAAAGGAACACACACACACACACACACACACACACACACACACACACACACACATGAACACACACACATACACAAACAAATACATACACAAATGCATACACAGAGAAAGATAAGTAAATATAAAGAGCACACCACTTTCCATTAGTTTCATTTTTCACTGAAACTATACCACAAATTTGAAGAGACCCATTGGTTTTTACTCTTTGAGCCATGATACAAATGACTTCCATGTTTTCCAAAGTTGGGGGGTGGGATATGATCAAGATACTTTGACAATTCATTCAAAAGTTGCAGTGGTTACCCAGGATTGAGTTGAAGTTTGGGAGCAGCAGCCACAACAGCTGCAAGCCACACTGCACAGGAAGAGCCCCTTTGCTTGAGATTTTTATAGTATTCTTACAGATGCATATTAAATAACTTCCTCTGGACCACAGACATGATTGAACTTACAAAATAAAAGCCCTATAAATACTGCCAAGTCAGCCTTGCCTCTCTGTCTCCCTTCTTGCATAAAATGGAATATTTCCAACCAAGCACTGAAACATAAATATTAAAATAATAAGTGGGATACACTACAAATCTACTTTACAATTTCATCACTACTGTAGCACCTTGTTACCAGGGCCAATGCATTCATTTTGTAAAGAACACGAGAAATCTGAGAAGCTTGAGGACTCATATGACTCGTCATTAAATATTTAATCACCTTTTCAAGTCCTAAGCCTTTATCATATTTCATCCATCTAGAGAGTTCATTCTATACTAGAGATTCCATGGCCCCCTTTGGAGAGGAAAAAGAAAAAATAGGGAGAAAAAAACCCTCAAAAAGGCAGGGAGGGTTCAATGATCTCAAGATGACTTTTCCTGTTGGTGTTGTAATGAACTCACTTCACCCTGTAAACCCACCAATCCACAGTAGGGTCAACCAGTAAGTCCATGGCTTTTTAGTCCCCAAGTATCAGTTTTACAAAAGATGCCACATCTGTTGCTTTGGATTCGTGTAGGGTGAAAAATGGATGTTGCTGGGAAAGAAAAGAAAAAAAAATACATGGCATTAATACTTGACATTGATAATATATAAAATTAGCAAATGAATCTATGGGTTTAATAAATAGGTTAATATCTCTATTGAAGCAAATCAGATTTCCCATATCTTTTGTAAAATCAAGCACATATTTTTTGACATGCATATTTTAAGGTTATCTCTAATTTTGGTATATGTAGGCTTCCAATACAAAGACTCTATTAATTTAAATAACATATGCAAGTATGCTACATAATTCCATCCATACAGAAATACAAAGATTGGGTAAGACCATCTCTACAGAGTCATTTTAGACAGCCGCAATAATAAAATGATTAAAATCAGAGACTTAGATTCTTCTACTTCATGGGAATAAGAACAGGGTGGTGGAACAAGACATCAATGTTCTCTGAACAGTAAATGGACAAGGAAGGCATTCATGCCTTTGGCATTGGAAAACTGGTTTCAACTAAAACACCTAAGGCCATTTTTAAGGCCACGCCCACAGCTAAGGGCTACATTCTATCAGTCTTGAAAGGTTTAATCCATCTACAGAATAACGCCAGACTACTGGTATGTTCAGAGAAAATTCAACTCAGAGATTAAAGATTGAGAAAATAAAAAAGAAAAAGAAAAAAAATTTCTTTGTATACAGCTCAGATTAAGTCAATTTAAAGAAAGAAAACTTAGACTTTGTGTAGAAAAGGTAAGGCATGATGCAAGAGCCCACATATTTCAAAGCAAGTCAGATGACTAAGCCATTTTTCTGTGTGCAGAACAATCCTTGAATTACTCAGTTGGGCTATAAGTGTCGGGCTACAGAGCCTTCAATCTCCAGTTAGAGAGGCATACATTAGATCATGTTTGTCAGTTCTTCTAGTGGGAACAGAAACCAAGCAAAGGAACTCAAAAGGACAATTCCTTCAGGTACCAGTACCACACACCCTTCCACCTCATCTACCATGCCCAGGTCTCCGACAGTCTCAGGGTACTACTTTCAGTGGCTGGTTGGAATGGCTCAACCTGGGTGTTTTCTCATGCAGACATAAGATGACTCACTCTGTTTCCCTGATGAGGGGTTCAGTTTGCAACCTTCATTCTGCCTGCCAGTAGGTTTTCTAATTATATTTGTTTGAAACCTGACAGTAGAGGGCTGGATGAGTCAGCTTTGTGGGGAACTGAATGCCCACCCATGCAAATTTTAGGAAACAATGTAATGGGGGAAGGAACAAAGAAATAAAACCCAAAAGAAAGTAGGTGGTCACTGTTGAACACTGTGACTCAGAACATGGAAAGATCTCCTGTTTTGCCCATTAGAGGATATGGGTTGTGTGCTGGCTCAGAGCCTTACACCCAATGTGAAGTTCTAGATTCAAGGCCCTTCATTCTGAATTCCCCCATCTGCCAAATAGTGATATCACTTTCAATTACTGACCACTTACACGGCACACTTACCATGGTTTTGTTTTTGTTGTTTTACTTTAACCATCATACTTATTAGCTTTCCCACATCCTCTTGACATTTGGGGCTCTTTAACATGCTTAAAACGCTTTTTACTATCAAAACACAACATGCCAAACCTCAGATTGTCTTGATGACCGATTCCAATGCCTGTCAGCCCCACCTTGACTCTGATTCTGCTGTTACCAGCTCAATACATAGAGCTTGAGTCCATGAATGAATTATATAATAATATATGAAACCCTTAATTAAAAACAAATCCTTTAGGTATCTTTTAGTTTATCCCAGACTAAGAAAATACTTTGGGGTCCAGCAAACCAAGCCAATCAACATGGAAGGTGTGAGTAGTCTTGTATGGGGCTTTGAAGTTAAAGAGTGTTGAGAACTCAATTCCTTCTCTAAGCAAGGAATAGACTAAGAATAGAAAGGGCAGTACCTCAGGTGGGCAAATGGGGTCTTACAAACAATCCCCAGGCTACAGCCCCAGACTAAGTTTCCCCTAAAAAAGGCCAAGTCTTAAGAGAGAGGACTCTGTAGTATTTAGGATTCCTGTAGTGCCATGAGGAAGCAAAGAGATTCACGGACATGCTGCCAGGATCAGAGAAGCAAGCCCCATCACCAACAGGCCTCCCAAATACCCCACACATGCACCTCAACCTCCAGGACTGTGGGTTCAGTTATCCTTGTTTTACACTGCAATTCAAATCAAGAACTTCCTCAGATATTTGGAGAAGACAATCAGTTCACTGGGAAATCATCTAACCAGCCTGGTTACTATCTCCGGTGGTAACCATCTAAGGCAGGGGGAGTCAAACTGCAATCCAGAGTCCAAATCTAACTCCCTGTCTGTGGTGGTTTAAATGGGAAATGTCTCCCATAAGCTCAGATGTTTAAAGACTTGGTCCCAAGATGGTGATGCTGTTGACGTAGGTTTGGGAGATATGACCTTACTGGAGGAAGTAGTTGGGGGGGGGGGGGGTGCAGCTTTGTGGTTGCAAAGACTCATGCCATTCCCTGTTGGTGATCTCTGCTTCCTGCTTGCACTTCAGCCTCCCGCTCCAGCCACCTGGGCTCCATCATCAAGCGCTGTAACCTTCCAGAGCTATCTGCCCCCACCAACCCTTCTTTCTCTAAACTGACTCGGTTACAGTGCTTTAATCACAGAAATAGAAAAGTTACGGATACACTTTCGGACTTTTAAATAAAGTTCTATTGAAACACGGCAGATGCTCTTTTTGCTGTCGTATCGAATATGGCTGCTTTCAGCTTAAGTCACTCATTTTAACAGCAACTGCATGGCTCAGTAACCTAAAATACTATCTTTAAAAAAAAAAAAGAATTGGCTAATATCTGCTGTCGAAGAAAAATGATACAAAGCACAAGTTCAAGGAAATGTACAGATAAGATGGACCTGAGGCATGTATAGCCCTCAATCTGAATTAGGGGGAAAATGACTGGGAATATTATAACAAGTACATATCTGGGTTGGAGCTTTGATAATAATATTCCTTTATTTGGAAAAAAATATCTTTTTTTTTTAACCCTTCCTACCTCTTTACAAATTCCTGAAACTGAAACAATAGCTTCCCACCACGTGTTGCCCAGTGCTGAAGTCAGGGAGTTCCGACTCAGAGTTTCCATTTAAAAACCTCAATTCCACAGGAAAGCGGGGAATAGTTATGGTCTTAAAAGGCACGTCCATTTCCAGTACCACAATGGCTAATGCCATAAAGGGGGAGGTTGTCCACATAATCTTACATTAATAGACATGCCAAAACCCCTCAGTGTTTGTTAGATTGTAGCGGGAAGGTAGACATCAATACCAGATGCTGATGTATAGGAAATATTTTTTTCCTCAAATGTTTTCTGATGAAATTTTTGGTAAGAGGCCACTTAGATTAAAAAGGGGGGGCGGTGATGTTCTCCATTGTAAATAGCTGAACTACAGAGAAAATGTTCTTATTTTAACAATTAGTTACAAAGCAGACATCGGGATTTGAAGTTCCCTAAGATCCCACAGGAATTGTTTCCTGTCTGTCACACTTCATGTGAAATTCTTTTAGTCCAAGCACACCACAAAGGGGCAGCCAGGCCTGGGAAGGCCTCCAGTTGGTCACTTTTAAAAAAGTAATAATAATCCAAGAACAAATATTCAACTTAAACATGCAGATATATCCTCAAATATCACACATCTATTTTTATAAAGCTGTTGAGTATTGAAGACTGGACATTGTTGTTTTAAAGGGGGATAATGGACGCTCCAGGAATTGGCCTGACTCCAATTCTTCCAATAAGAGAATGGTTCAGCATAAATAAACCAAAGCTAATACCCAGACCTGAAACAACACATGCCCGAGATGATCACACAGGTCATCTTTTTTATAACGCTTTTTTCAATATCTTATTTTTAATTTTGTGTGTATGTGTATGGGGAAGTAGAATGTTCATGTGAGTACAGTACCCACAGAGGCCTGAAGTTGACATCAACTCCTCTGGAGCTGGAGTTACAGAGCCCGGCCATTTAGCTATCTCCAACCTCTCTTCTATAACTCTTACAGATATTTCCAAATGGTTCCTTCTCTGTGTCTCAGCTACCTCAAAACACAATTCAAAAAGAGGTATCAGGAGCCCACACGTCTACGATGCACCCAGCTGATCCGGATGGTGAGGCTGTAGGTAGGACAGAAGAAAGCACCTGGGGACTGCTGCTAGCAGGTCCACTAATAAAGTATCTCAAATTTTGCTCTTCCCTCTCTTGGGACTGGACAACATCGTAATTCTCTGGGGTGGTTACCTTTAACTATCAACTTGGCATAACCCAAAACCATCTGGGAAGAGAGTCTTAATGAGGGATTATCTACCTTGGGTTGGCCTATGGGCATGTTTGTGAGAAAGTGCCTAAATTGAGTTCATTGATATGAAAAGATACAGCTCACTGTGGGTGCCACCATTCCCTAGGCAGAGGGTCCTGACTTGTTTTAAGAGTGGTGAAGTCAAGCTAAATGCAAACCAGCAGCTAACACGTACTGATTTCTGTCTCTGCTCTCAACTGTAAGTGGGGTGGGATGACCTGCCTTGACCTGCTGCTGCTCTGGCTTCCTGGCAGTGATGGAATAGCCTAGACTTATGAACTGAAATGAACCCTTTCTCTCTTAAGTTGCCCTTTGTTGGGGTAGTTTATCACAGCAACAGAAATGAACTGAGCATATCTCCCTCCCACTGTTAAGATTCAAACCTTGATCGTTAAGATAAATCTGAGGTGGGGGTGGTAAACACAAATTCACAGAGAGCCTAAATTTTACATTTATCTCCAAAATGTACTCATCGCACATTCAATATCTGTCTAGGTAGAAACACTGTTATAGAGCGACAGTGCTGGGATTTTGATTTTCATCCATGTTTTACTGATAGGACAAACAATAAATACAGAAGCAGGTGCTTTACTCTACCTCTTTGCACCAACATGAAGACCAAAAGGCAAGGAGAAAGAAATTCATCTAATTCATCCAAGATTTGTTCTGAAAACTTGATAGGCTACATGGCCGGTAAGCTATCTCACTTAAGTCTCAAAACTCACATTTCCCGTACATTTACAGCGGGACTCTTCCAAATGTGAAAATATAAATTTCACGGACATAAATGTTTTCCAGGTTTACCCAACATGGAAAACATCACTGGGAAAGATGACACAGTCTGAGCTTGCATCAAAACAAACAAACAAGCAAACAACAACAAAAAACCAATGAACATAAGCCAGCAAGATGGCTCAGTGAGTAATAGCACTGGCTGCCAAGCCTGACGACCTGAGTTCAATTCCCAGGACCCACATGGTGGAAGGAGAAAACTGACCTCTGCATGTGCACTGTGACACATGAATACCCACAAATATAGGCACATAAGATAAAACATTAAAAAACAATGAGGAAGGGCCCTTAACTCCTTCTTTAGTCCAGTTCCTGGGAATCAACCATATCTCAATGGATCAACTCTTCCTAACTAGTGATTTCCTCATCATCTTAGCCGTGGCTACTTCACTGTTAGTGAGTTAGTTTGGTAACACACACCAAAGTGTTCACACTCACCATAAGCTCTGGATATGTGGGCCGTTCTTTGGAATTTTTCTTCAAGCTTAAAGAAAAAAAAATAATCACATTAAAAATCACATTTTTCACTGTGAGGATTTCAAGACTAGTATAAAACTGACCATAACTATCTTTTTTTTTAGGCACAGAAAACAGGCTTCTTATCTCGACTTCTTCTACTGTAACTCATAAACTCTTACAAATTATGTTTTAAGCCACTATGGGCTTAAATGGATAAGTATGGGTGTAGCGTGTATGTGTGTTTATTCTCCTTTAATATATCATGAACGACATTTGGTCTAACTTGTCTGATCCAGAACCATTGCATTTCCAAACCTATCTGTACTTTCCTTCAGGGTAGCGTCTATCCCACCTCCTGGAAAAGAAATCAGCAAGTGTCTCTCACAGGACACCAAGCACTCTTCACTGCCTTCAGCTGCATCGTCCTCCCTGCCTGTCCTCCCTTCCATATACCTGCCTGAGACAGAAACCTATATTTAACTAAGGTAGAGCTACTGGTTCACTGTGTCTTAGTAGATTTAAAAATAAAAAAAAAAGGAAAGTATATTCAGTCAGCAAATTAGCAATTATTCTTAGAAATAGTTTGTGGTTGTGCAGTACTGTCTAGTGGTCACTCAGTTCTCTGAATACCCAGACATTTAATAACATTTGATACCAGAGGCAATCCTCATAAAACTGCAACATGAAAGAGACCAAATCCATCACCCCTGTCCTCAACCCACCCCGATTCTCTTTCCACCCCTGGCTCTAAAATGGAAAAAGGAAAAAAACAGTTTACTTGATGCTAGAGTTCCAGGCTATAGAATGGAGAAAAGGACAACCTTGGAAACTATGATGTGCGAAACAACCTAGAGCTTTCTGTAGCCACTGGACCATAAAATCATACGTGAATGGAAAGAAAGTTGTCAATAAAGCTGAAGAACCACAATGTGACAGCATATTGGGCTCCTAGGATGTGTGCTGATAGATCCTTTTTAGCAAGAGAGGTCTTGGACACGTGACATGTGCTCTGCTGCACCCACGAAAACTAATCACCATGAGGGAAGCAAAGTACAGGACTGCGGGAGAGTGACGTCAGTGAGAGACTTTAAACTATACAGTTTTAAGCAAAATCAAAAATTCTCTTTAAAAATTAAAAGGGGAGGAAGTTTTTGAACCAAAACAACTTAAAAGCAGCCTACCAGTTGATTCCAGGCAATGCTGTGGGTAGAAGCCAGGGAACCTGAGACAGGGTAGAGGTGAGGGCAGAAGTCTCAACCTGGAACTGAGGGCAGACCTAGGACCTAGGGACCTCAGGGACCAGACAACCTATGAGAGAAAGTTCATCTCAACTGGGGATAAAAATAAGAGTGCATTAGAAAGAAGAATTATCAACTGTCAGCGTGGGGCTGATATGGGAATGTGTGCCTGGGTGAAATGAATGAATTTTTAACCCACTCATGGCTTTGTATATGCCTATATCCTGAGGGTCAATGTTGGTGGTTCCCAATGATGATGATCCTGTACCTCCACCCCAGGGGACATTTTTCAATGTCTGGAGGCATTTTGGGTTGTCACAACTAGTTAGCAGGTGTTCTTGCTAGCATCTGATAGAGGCCAAGGATGTTGCTAAACATTTTTGGACTGTGTGCCACTGGGTGGCCCTCTTTTTCTTTTTTCTTTTTCTTTCAATTTCCTATTTCCTTCTCTAAAATGGAACTCAATTGGAAGAATCATCTCCAGTTGGTTCATATGCTATTTATTTATATTCTCGTTATGAATACCTCCTACCTCTCTCTTCTGCCTTCCTAGTAACTAAAGGTTGTCTAAATTCTCAGAATCGCAGAACTGCCCTCTGTGGACATTACTGCCTTGCACATAGATCTTAGATTTTTTTTTTTTAATTATACAGAAGCCCCAAATATCCAACTATTGTTCAAAGCAAATTTAAACCTAGAAATTCTCCATTAGTTAAACGATTTAACTTATTAAATCAAAGAAAGGAAACAAAAACACAATATTAAAACTATATTCAATATTCAAGTGGTTAAATATGAAATCTGAGGGGCCAGAAAGATGGTTTCACTGGTAAGGGCATTTGCTGCCAAGACTGGCAACCTGAGTTTTATTCCTGGAACCCACCCAGCAGAAGGAGAGAACAGACTCCCAGAAGCTACCCTCTGACCTCCATATGCACACCATGGCAGCATACACCCTGCACACTCAAGAAAGAAAGAAGGACGGAAGGACAGAAGGAAGGACGGAAGGAAGGAATGAGGGAGGGAAGAAAGGAGGGAGGGAGGGAGGGAGGGAGGGAGAAAGAAGGGAAGGAAGAAATTTTTAAAATGTTTAAAATATATTAAATCCAAAACACTCTTATGTTCCACCTTCCCATGACTAACTTTTTACTCAATAGCAGAACTAAGGGAATGATTAGCCAAGGGAAACATCTTGATCTTGAAATGTTAAAATAATGGGTTCTTGTAACAACCATGATCTCCCAGTTGGTCTAAAGGCTTTAAAAGTTCCTCTCCTTTTTCTCTTCTTGTCTTTGTGACACCGAAGAGAGAGCCCAGGACCCTGCCCAGACTAGGAAAGCACTCCACCACCAGGTGATTAACCCCAGCCCTGAGGGTTTCAAGCTTTAAGTAAAAGTGATCTTGAAGCAGGACATTTTGTTGTTGTTGTTGTTGTTGTTGTTGTAACACTTTGTGAAGTCTTTTTTATTGTATTTTTTATTTTATAATTTAATTTAATTTTACACATCAGCCATGGATTTCTCTGTCCTCCCTGCTCCTCCTCCCCCACTCTCCCCCCAGCCCAGCCCCCATTCCCATCTCCTCCAAGGCAAGGACTCCCCTGGGGATTCAGTCCAGGCAAGTCGTCCCCTGCTCCCAGGCTGAGCAAAGTGTCCCTGCAAAGGCCCCAGGTTCCAAACAGCCAGCTCATGCACTAAAAACAGGACATTTTTTATCCTCCAGAACAGTTTGCAAAATTTTCTCTCTTGCTTTAATCTGTATTTTTCAAATTTGGGGAAAGTCACCCTAGTTGATCAGTGAGAAAATGTTTAAGATTCCTCAAACCTCAGAGGCTGTTGCCCAACTACCCAATGAGCTACCTCTTGACTTATAGCCCCTGGTCAGAAAGGAAAGTTTATCTCCAACTACAGAGCTGTAATGAAAAGGACTTACACAGCAACTGGCCATAGTAATGATGCCTATAATTCCAGCACTCAGGAGGCTGCAGCAGGATTATGGAATCAAGGCCAGCCTGGGCTACAGAGGGACTTTTAGGACAGCCTAGTGTATACAGGAAAACCCTATCTAAAGAAGGAGGGAGGGAGGGAAGGAGGGAGGGAGGGAGAGAGGGAGGGAGGGAGGAAGGAAGAAAGGGATGGAGGGAGGAAAAGAAAGACCATTCATTGACTTAGTATAACAGATTTAACCTATTCTCTCCATCTTCTTAATCAAAAACACTTCAAAAGAGGCACTAAGAATAGTAAAGATACCCAAGATAAAGTTGAGGTGGAAGCAAATTTTCCATGTTTAGTAGGAAATGCTTGAAATTCAGTATAAAATAACAACCTTGGAGTTCAAAGGTACACCACTTTCTTCTTGGATTGAAGTCTGACTTTTGAATGTTCGAGTGGCTTGTCATTTTCAAGTGTGCAATTAGCTAACTTCTCTAATTCCTCTTCCAAATGCCACAACACAGGCTCCTGACCATGGCTGACACTACAAAACAGATCCGCGCTGTCTCGAGAATTGCTAGCTTGAAGTTTATGCTGACCAGAGGCTTTCTGCCTATTTGAACTCACCCTGATCATTTCCAAGAAGGGCTATTTGGTACGTCCACAGAATAAAAACACAGTGTGCCTGTGAAGTCATACATTTGTCAAAAGATAAATAAATATCTACTGCCTCTTTTACTGTCCTTTTCTGAACAGACAGACTGTGCTTAATCGACTTTTCATTCTAGCCCCTGAGACAAACAGTATTGACATCTGGACAGGCCTCCACCCCATTTGGGTATGGCAATGGGCTCTTCAGCTGGGCACTGAGACTCCAAAGTAGGCCTGGGGGAAATGCAAACGTAAGTCAAACTATTGTAGCAGAGGGCAGCTTGTTTCTAGGACTCTCTTGTATGAACATATAAGAAGAGGTTCCAGTGAAAACTGCCGAGCTGCTGGGCCAGAGAGCAGGCTCGATGCGGAAAGTGCTCTCCCCATGAGCATGCAGACCTGAGTTTGATTTCCAAAGCCCACATAAAAAGCTAACAGCAACAGTACACACTTCTAATTTTAGCACTGAAGAGGGAAAAGCAGGAAGAACCTTGGGCTTCATGGCCAGTCAGCCTAGCTAAATGAGATACCGTGTCTCAAAAAAAAAGGTGGATCATACTGAGAAATGACACCTGTAGTTGACCTCTGCCCCCCTCACATGCACACATAACATCTACATACACACAAAAACATATACAACATACATGCACAAACAACTATATGTACTCAGATACATGCACTATATATATATATACATATATATACACACTATATAAATGCACACAATAAAAAACATATGGATCGTGTGTGTGTGTGTGTGTGTGTGTGTGTGTGTGTGTGTGTGTGTTATATATATATGCGCCATCTGCTAAGATCCCTTTTTTTTTTTTGTTTTTTTGTTTTTTTTGTTTTTCGAGACAGGGTTTCTCTGTGTAGCTTTGCGCCTTTCCTGGGACTCACTTGGTAGCCCAGACTGGCCTCGAACTCACAGAGATCCGCCTGGCTCTGCCTCCCGAGTGCTGGGATTAAAGGCGTGCACCACCACCGCCCGGCAAAGATCCCATTTTTAAAAAATAAACTCTTATATTAAACTTTCTATAAGACTAAACTGTAAGGATTTCCTATTAGAATTCAGTATCATGCATCCAAAAACAAGGCCTGTTTGGTCATGTGGTGGTTTGAATGAGAAATGTTTCCCATAGTCTCAAGCATTTGAATACTCGGGCCCCACTTGGTGGCACTGTTTGGAGCTGTTTAGAAGGTGTGGTCTTGCTGGAAGTATGTCACTGGAGGTTGGCTCTGAGAGCTTAATGATGTCTCCCTACTCTCTGTTCGCTCTCTCTGCTTCCTACTTGAGGTTCAAGATGTCAGCCCTTGGCTTTGCTCCAGCCCCCATGACTGCTGCTTGCTGTCATGCCTCCCTGAAATGATAGGCTTATCCCTATGAAACCATAACCTCTTTCTCCTATAAATTTCCTTTAGTGTGGTGTTTTATCACAGCAATAGAAGAGTAACTAATACAGGTCAGTGCTACCCACCTTAGGAATTATTTAAAATCTCCATGTTAAAAATGTACACTAGGGAAAAGGAGTAGCCTTCAGTTGTGCTATTTTGAAATGACTACATAATGGAAGAAGTATTTCTAAGAATCATTATTGCTCTGTGTTCCTCTGAAATGCTTCAAGATACTGACATAGGCAAGAACTGTGAAAAGGACTCTTATTCCACAGAAAATAATCCCAAAAGTTGACTAGTGGGATTACATGAAATTAAAGTTTCTATGCAGCTGAAGAAACAATTATCAGACTGAAAAGACAGCCAACAGAACAGGAGGAAAGGCTTTGCCATCTACACCTCAGACAAGGATTTGCTACCTATACTACATAACAAGTTTTAAACACCCAAATAAATAAATCTTCCCATCAATAAATGGGCTAATGGACTAAATAGATAATTCTCAAAAGAAGAAACACATATGGCCAATAAATATTTGAAAACATTTTCAATATCCTTAGCTATCCCAGAACTCCGAATTAACAGTTCTTTGAGATTCCAGCTCATCTTAAATATGATGGCTATTGCCAATAAAAGAAGGGACAGAAAAAATATACAAGCCAGAGGATGTGGGAGAGGGCTGGGAGAGGCTGAGTTCTACACGTGACCTGGCTTTTGCTCACATCAACTTACAGCAGCTGTTATTACCAGAGAAGACCTGCAGAAGATCAAGTCGATCAAAATTCCGAATGGATGGGGAGGGGTCCCTGGAGACCCCACCCTTGGTGGAGGATCTGAGTGGTTGGTGGCCACTTGAGGAGGAGAGTCACTCTCCTTTGAGGATATGCAGCACTAATTGGACTTAGGGGATTCTTAACAATCATTAAAAAAAAAAAAAAAGGACAGGAAGTTGGGAGGCAGACAAGGTGGAAGCAGTAAGGGATGCTGGAGGGAGGTAGTGGTGGATGGATAGGATAAAAATACACTCTATATGTATGTATGAAAGTTTCAAACAATAATATAACGTTTAAAAAAAGAAAACAAACAAAAGATTGCTGGTGTGGGTACAGGCAAAGAGGAGCCTTTGTTCACTGCTGCTGGGAATGTAAACTTCTATAGCTACTTTGGAAATGACTATGGAGATTTGGTAAAAAACTAAAACTAGAATTACCACAGAACCCAGCTCTATCACCTCCACTACCCCTCTTCCCGGGCATACACAGAAAGAACTCTCTGTCCCGCTACAAATATTTCATAACTGAGCATATTGTTGCACTATCCACAATAATTTAAAGGTCCAATAACCTAGAGGTCCATTATCCAAATGGATAGAGAAAGAAAAAGTGTGTGTGTGTGTGTGTGTGTGTAGGGGTTTGTGTATGTGTGCAGGTGTGATGGCTATTCAAGGTTGTCAACTTGACTATATCTGGAATTAACTAAAACCCAAAGAGCTGAGAACACTTATAAGGGATTTTTCTTTCTTACTTAATTCATTTGAAGTGGGAAGACCCACCTTTAATCCAGATCTCTTGAAAGTGAGAAAATGCACCTTTAATCTGGACCACACCTTCTGCTGGCAGCCTACAAGAAGGCCATGCAAGAAGGAAGCTTGCTCTCTTCTCCTGCTTTGCTCTTACCCTCACTGGCAAATCCATTCCTTCTCTGGTGTGAGAGCCTACTTTTACAGGAGTCAGGAGTCAGAATATGTACATACTTATTCATAATCTCAGTTCTGTTCCTCTAGAGAACCCTGACTACTACAATAGGGGGTTAAGTGTGGGAGGGTGTGTGTAGGGGTGTGTGTGTGTGTGTGTGTGTGTGTGTGTGTGTGTGTGTGTGTGGGTAGGGGTGTGGGTAGGTATGTGTGGGTGTGAGGGGGGTGGGTCGTGAATCTAAAAGGGGGCCGTGAGAGGGGAAGAAGCGATCTTAATGGAGGAGGCCATTGGGGAATACACGACATGTAAGCAGAAGAGAGCTTCTGTGGGGACAAACAGACCAACAGGGGTAAGAGAACACAGAAAGGAGACAGGGAAGGGAACAATAACAACAAAATACTTGTGAAAAACCTCAACAAAACCAATCACTTTATATGCTAGCTTAAATAAGAGACTGATTGCAAAAAGGGGACGAACAGACTGGTGTTCCTTTCATCTTGGCATTCATGAGGAATAAATGCCTCAGTTTCCCTTTCTTCACTCAAGGCACTATTGCTCTGACACTACTGGAGAAAAGTAAAAATGAAAACAGTAAGCACCTGGCACTCTGGCCTCGAGAGTTAACTGGGTGCCGTGATGATGCCTATAGCAACTGCTGGCCCACCCCAAGTCATGACTTTCTAACCTTGGTGGTTTGGAAGAAAATAGCCCCCGCAAGGGAGTGTTGATATCAGGAGGCATGGCCTTGTTGGAGGAAGTATGTATGTCACTGAGGGTGTAGACTTGGAGGTCTCCTTTGCTCAAGCTTCCCTCAGTGTGACTCTCAGTCAACTTCCTGTTGCTTGCAAGATGTAGGACGCTCAGCTCCGGCACCATATTTGCCTGCATGCCACCATGCTCCCCACCATGATGATAATGGACAGAACCTCTGAAACTGCAAGTAAGCCACCCCAATTAAATGTTTCCTTTGTAAGAGTTGCCATGGTCACGGTGTCTCTTAACAGTGATAAAAAGCCAAGCTAAGACACTAAACATATAACAAGTAATAAGCAGCATTGATGGGCTGGAGGATAGCAGCCTGGTGGGCAGACAGATAGGGAGAGGAGTCAGGGCTAGGCAGGACACGTCATACAACAGTTGTGGACCAATCAACCAATCTACCTGTGTCTTCAAACCGACCAACGCTAAAGTAGGAAAAGAAGACTCTCCAGGGGCTTTAAGACCCCGGGGCCTCCAGAAGATACAGATTTGGCCTTCCCAAGGCCGCCTTCTGCTTTGTAGAGGGTCTCTTTGTCTGTGTGTCTGTTACATGTGTGCTCTTCACTGCTTATTCTGTCTGCGGTGCATGAGATTTCTCCTCAGCTGCCTGTTGTGCTTCAGATTTGTCCTGCCTTTTAATTCTTGAACTGGCAGGGAAAACAAACCTGGTCAAGACCCCTAGACTAAGCCGGGCAGTGGTGGTGCACGCCTTTAATCCCAGCACTTGGGAGGCAGAGCCAGGAGGATCTCTGTGAGTTCCAGGCCAGCCTGGTCTACAGAGTGAGATTCAGGACAGGTACCAAAACTACACAGAGAAACCCCGTCTCGGGGGGGAAAAAAAACAAAAATGTACCATTTCTAGCATGTATCCCTTCTGAAATCCACAGTCCCCTCTCTCTGCTTACCACAAAGATCTCGGGTCACTGGGAAAGGTCTTGAAGACCACAGCCTGACTGTACTGGATAAGTGTAGTGGTAGCACTGGAAAAGACAGGGTCTTTTCATGAAAATGTGTCAGTAGTACAGCTGTGTGATTAGGAAGATAGATAAGAGTCAAGTAGAAAAGTAAGCTTTCTTTAGAAATAACCACTTTGTTGGGGTTCTTTACACTCTATTCACGCTCACTTCTAAACTGTCAATAGAAAAGCAAATGAAATGACACTGTGCCTGAGCACAGGATGGACTCATCCATTAATAGAAATGAAAAATAAGATTTTGTCTATAAAGTTCCACTAAGGCATTCATAATAGCTATTAAAAAATGGGGGAGGGGGTGTCAGTGAAATTTTATGTTCATTTTTAGGGTGGTATCCAAGTGAACACATTGGTGGTTTATAGTGGGCACAAGCATTACTGATCTGGGAACTGTTTTGTCCTACTGTCCTGAAGTCCAACCGAGGATACATAAGGATGCTCAGGACAGCCAGACTGGCTCTCTTCTAGGGATACCCAATCCCCATGGTGACAAAAGAGAATCACTCATTACACAGTTGATTCCTGATGACTTGATTCCAAAATAACTGCAATACTGAGAACTTTGACAATACCCATGGGGCTGGAGAGATGGCTCAGTGGTTAAGCGCACTGGCTGCTCTTACAGAGGACCTAGGTTCAGTTCCCAGGGCCCACATGGTAGCTCACAGCAGCCTATAAGTCTAATTCTAGGGGACCTGATACCCTCTTCTAGCCTCCATGGGCTCTTGCAGGTACATGGTATACAAACATACACTCAGGCACACATGCACACTCACAGAAACAAATAAACAAACAAACAAACAAACAAACAAACAAACAATAAATAAATAAATAAATAAATAAATAAATAAATAAATAAAATGTTTTGGGGTTTTTTTTGGGGGGTGGGGGTTCAAGACAGAGTTTCTCTGTGTAGCTTTGCACCTTTCCTGGAACTCACTCTGTAGATGAGGCTGACCTTGAACTCACAGAGATCCACCTGGCTCTGCCCCCCAAGTGCTGGGATTAAAGGTGTGCGCCACCACCACAGGCAATTTTGTGGTTTTAGAAAAGAAGATCTGTCCTTTAACAACTTCAAGACTGACATGATATAAATTTTGTCACTAGTATTATTATTTTAATGACCTCCATAAGTGAGACAAACTAGCACGATGTCTTATGCAAATGAAATAACACAGCCTTAAGAGGGTTTACCAGGCTTTCAACAGCTGCAGGAAAGCCACAACATGTGAATAGCCCAAAATATGTAGATGACTAAACTATGGTATCTGGGGCTAAAATTCAGAGAAAACGAGAAAGAAAAGGAGTTCTCAGAGGAACAGCCATGAGACTGGGTGTCAGGGGTGGAAGGTGGGAACAGTGTGGTCACTATAGAAAGAGCAAGAACACAGGTACCTGGACTCGCTGCACATATACACATACATTAAAATAACAACACATTCATCTCTCAAGGTTTTTGGGTGCTTGGTTGGTTGGTTGGTTTTGGTACACTGGGGATAGAACCGGGAGCCTCACATATGCTAGGCAACTGCTCTACTTACTCCGGCCCCAACATCATTTTTATAAATATTTTTAAAAGTTTCAATGCTTTGATTCTTTGGGGGGAAAAATTCAAACTAAATGAAAGGGGAAAAAACAGTTTTGATACAGGCAAGTAACTGAACAACGTTACCAGTTGCACCTGAGAAGCATTCAGGAATGCACAGTAGTGGAAGGCATGTTCACAGAACTGACATCTAAGCTGGGGTTCTCACCACATGCTGAGAGATTGCATCAGAACCATGCTGTGGTGGTTTGTAAAATAATGCCCCACAACCCCACACTCCCACATACACCCTCAGGCCCATATAGAGAGAGTAGCACCATTAGGAGGTGTGGCCTGGTTGGAGTGGGTGTGACTTTCATGAAGGAGGTGTGTCACCAGAGGGTGGGCTCTGAGGTCTTAGATGCTCAAGCTAGGCCCAGTATGACATTCTCTTCCTGCTGCCTTCAGATCCAGATATAGAACTCTCAGCTCCTTCTCCAGTACCATGTCTGCCTGTGTGCCACCATGCTTCCCGACATGATGATAATGGACTAAACCTCTGAACTGTAAGCCATCCCCAACTAAATGCTTTCCTTTATAAGAGCTGCTGTGGTCATGGCATCTCTTCACAGCAACAGAAACCCTAACTGAGACACATGCTAAGGTTGCAAACACTTGAAAAATACTGATGCTGAGGGCAGAGCTCAGGGGTCAGCACCTTGGAAAATGCTAACAGAGACTGACCAGTGAATGAAAAAGGAGAGCAGAGAACTATATTAAACCATGGATCCACAACAGGAGAATCGGCATTCTAGAATTTTTTACACCTGCCTGTTCTTCCCAAAGCTTCACAAAATACCCATAATCCTTGGAGAAGGGGCCCAGATAGAAGAAGAGCAATAGAAGAGAAGCTTGAAGACACTGTCTTATACAGGATCGCCTCCTGGGAGCTCTCTCCTGAGAAGTCTTGGAGTCAACTATGCAACATGACTCATGGCTTTTCCTATGTGACCTTTAAACACTTGAGGATAAGGGGGAAAAAGTGAAACAAAATAAAAACAAAAGCCATCAAGTTTTTGAATCTAAAAGGCAAAAAATCATGACCCAATTTCAAGCTGGCAGATGCATCACCTCACCCACACAATCACTCAAGGAAAACAGGATGCACTTCAGGAGACCAGAGAAGGGAGGGTGCATATTCATTAAAGACACCCAACAACATTGTCCTAGAGCCCAGTACTCCAGCTCTCTCTGGTCTTTCAGCCAAAATGAAAACTTGGAACAAACCGCCATGGTAGCCTTGTATAACATTAGGGGAAAGCACCAGGAACAAGAAGGGGTGAGCACCTAGAAACAGCCTCAAGGGCCGTAAGCAACCAAGAGTTACCCCGGCTCATCATGTTTTCCAGCAAGAGCTGTATTTGAAACACCATTTCCAAAGGAGCAAGGCTGTAACAAAGCTAAGGGACCTCAGGTAGCCTCCCTGGGGCTAGGTCAATCCACAGTGGCAACTGTGGTTGTTACTGCTCCCTCCAAGAGGCACAGTTGGGACCACAGCCAGCTCTGACCCACCACCCGCCGCTCCCTCCTAGTTCCCATCTGCTTTCACAGAATAGCCATCTCAACTAACTGGGTTCCACTTTGTGCTGTACTCTTAACATCTCCTCCCCTCTGCATCTGCAGCTGCTACTCCCGCCCTGCTCTGTTGAACATCGTGACCATCGTATAGACAGACTGTTGATGTAACCAACCGTCTTATTAAATAAGAAACACAGAAACAATGTAAAAGAGAAAGCCAAGAGGTCAGAGCTCAGAGCTAAATCTCACCCTTCCTTCTGCTGTCCCAGCTTCGCGAAAAGAGAGACCTACTTCCTGTCGGTTAGTTTTTTTAAAGTATGTTGTTCTGCCTTCTCATTGGTTGTAAACCCAAACACATGACTGCCTCGTCACCGTCTGAATGTACAGCCCCCTAGGTCTTAAAGGTATATGTCTCCAATGCTGACTGTATCCCTGAACACACAGAGATCTTATGGGATTAAAGGCGTGTGCCACCACCGCCACACTCTTGCTATGGCTCTAATAGCTCTGACCCCCAGACAACTTTATTTATTAACATACAATCAAAATAATATTTCAGTACAATTAGATTACCACCACAACAGACATCATAAGAGTCCCTGGGAAATACTATGTCCTCTTTTACTCTCCTAGACTATGCCAGTAACTCCCCTCTTTGTGCTCAGCTTTCTTTGAATTTGCCTCCGAACCCCCAACAGTACCTACTATACCTGTATGGGCAAATTCATCCACAGTCAACATGGGTTCTGCAGAAGGCAAAGCTCTGCAGGACTTGTACACATCCAAGAAACATCCTTGAAGTCCCACAATCTCCTCAGCACAAATAAATCTTTGCACCCATCCCCCACCCCTAGCCTTCCACCAGGCCTTACTACATTTGTCTGGAATCGATATTAAATTGTTCACAGTTCTGTCCTGGTTTCATTCTTGTTGCTGAAATAAAATACCCCCGACAGAACACAACTTAAAAGAGAAAAGGTTTCTTTGAGCTCACAACTCCACGTTACACTCCAGCATAGCAGGAAGTCGGGGCAGTGGGAACTGGAAAGAACCGGTCACATCACAGTCACAGTCAAGAGCAGGGAGAGATGAATGCACCCATGCTTCTGGTCCACAGCTCCCCTTCTCCCTTGGATGGTCCAGGACCCAAAGCCAGCGAATGACACCATCCACTTCCAGGCTCTTCCCACATCCATTAACAGAATCAAAACAATCCCCTCACAGATGTCCCACAGGCCAGCCTGTTCTAAACAACCCCTCACTGAGACTCTAGATTGTGTGAAGGTGACAGCTAAAATTAACTGGCCATCACAAGGTCTTGGAGAGATATTTCCTGCTTTGGTGATACAAATACAGTACAGTCCTTCTAATGGGCATGCCTTTCCTTCCTTACTCACGTTAGTGGGAAAATGCCTCTCATGGCCTCTACTCAGGATTTATATCCTACACATACACACACACACACACACACACACACACACACACACACACACACACACCACAAAGCCATCTTAATTTATATCCTCCAAATATCCTATGCATTCTCTCCACCCCTGGTCTTGCCAATCCAATCATAATGCTATCAAATAAGTAGCGGCTTAACTGAGTTCCCTACTAGACCTGGAATTGGGGGGAGGGGCAAGGACTATGTCCTGCAGCGTGGAGGACAGACTCCATGGATGCTTCTGAAATGAGTATAAGGGATGGCTCCGACCCCATGGAGGACAGCCATGAGAACAATCTGTCTTCTTTAGCATAGGTCTGTGGGGGGAGGCTCCTCTTACCACTGTGAGGTAAAGTCGACAAACTCTGCGGAGAACTTGTCTGCAGGGAGCTGTGGCGACGGCTCTTCTACCACTTGCTTTAGCTGCTGGAAGGGAGTTCCCCAGGAGTCATAGGGAAACCGAAGGATGGCCAGCTCAATCTAAAAGGAGGGAAACGGGGGTGGGGGGGGGGCAACCATTAAGAAGGACTCTTAGGAAGCAGCTGTGTTTCTTTTTAGGAGGACTAGAGGTGAGGCTCAAGTATAATTAGGGGAAGAAAAATAAACTAATAACCCGTTCTCACAAAATCTCAGTGCTATTTTTTTAATATTATCTTACCAGCGACAGCTATTTAGACCTACCTAAATAAATGAGTCCCTTGATAATACCCAGAATGCTATTTAATAGAAACTTATCAGCCAGGAGCATTAAAGTTCAAGACAGGAAACAACCAGTTTTTCAAATATCTGGCCAGGAAGGAATTTTTAAGACTTCGGCAGCACCATGCCTCTGCTGCCACCTACAGGTCCTTTCATGAAATGGAAAATTAAAAAAAAAAAAAAAAAGTTACCCAAGGACCAAATAACTGATCTTTTTTTGGACTTGAGTAAAGGCCACTCTGCTGTGACAGAATCACATGTTTTCTGGGCAGGGACATGGAATAACTCACTGGATATAATCAGCTGCTGGTCCTGGGCAGGAGCCAGGACCACAGTGGATAATTCCAGACCTCAGAGACTCTGAAAACGTACACAGAGAGTACAGATAAGGCACTGACTGTGCGGCCATAGGACCAGACTCGGGAAAGTACACCATCTGTTATTATGTTCTTAGGAGAGATCTGATTTCAACATCCAAAACTTCCACCGTGAAAATGTTCAGCGCAGAGCTTGGGACAACGTTACCCAGTTGTGAGCACTTGCATAGCACTCATGAATCCAAGAGTTCGATCCCCAACATGGCATCAAACTAAGCATGGTGGTGCATGCCTGCAATCCCAGCACTTTGCAAGTGAAGGGTGGAGGATCAGAAGTTAAAGGTCATGATGGACTACAGATAGATTTTGGAGCAAGCCTGGGCGACATGAGACCTGGTCTCAAAAAATTAAAATCAAATACACAGCTTAGTGCATTTGGCCTATTGGGGGCCCCACACAATAGCATTCTTTTTGTAACTTAAGTTTCTTGTCTTGATTATAATCACTTAATTTAAACTATAAGAACTCTATTAACCCCATGTCTATCAGAAAGATAGTCTATGAGAATACACGAGTTATTGTAGGTCATATGACTAGTAAGGGACAGGAAAATCTGGACTGCCAGATCTCATTATAGGGTTTCCACTGTACCACACTGCAAATAATCTGCCTGGGAAAACAACTTGCTCTTTCAGACAGGAAATGGTGCCCAAGTGTGGTGTCTCAAGGGCTTTGCTTCTGGATCCCCAAAGACTATCCCATCTAGTTTCATGCTTAAAACCTCATAGCCCACAATGATGATCATAGGTTACCATGGTGATGCCCAGACTCCAAATGTCAGACTTCACACTGTACCCCTTCTGGTTGAGCTCCGGGTTTATTCGTTCAGGCTGGAAAGGAGACAGAGAGCTAAGAAATGGAAAGACAATCGCCATGCTATGTGTAGCTCAATAAAGACCCAGATGGAGACAGCACCAGATGCCAAATGAGTTATTTGACTCTGTTAATGTGCCTCCCAGTCCAAAAGACTGGGTAATCACAAGCTATGAAATGTCTCCACAGGGCTTCCCTTCTTTATATATTTGTCTTTTCTTAGAGGCAGCAATAAATCCAGATCCCTCATAACAAATTTTAATTGCCTTAACAAGAACAAGGGTACACGGTCAAAATCTCTATCTATTGAAATCATCCTTGGTAAAAATACCAACAACTCAAAACTTAAAAAATAAAAAAATCTGCAGAAGTTCCCAGCTACCATCTGACTGTCTAATGTTTAAGAGACCTTAGGGACTTTTACTCAAACATGGACAAGAACTTTTCAAACCCAAACACAAGTCTATTTCCAAAATGAATGTGTTCCTCTGCTTGAAGGAATCTCAAGGTCTTGTTAATGGACAGTGAGCATGCACATGCCCTAAGGTATTCTGTGATGACAACTGCCTTGTGTGGGTAATTTAAGTTATCCATAGTCTTCCGTTCACGATCAAGCTAATACTCACATGCAAGTCAGTGTGTAAAACTGTACAGCAGTGCGTACTACTTATATGCATTTTCAAATAATATGTCCCTTTGACTTAATTCTGAATTTGCATGTTTATGTCATCCCAAAATGCACATGTTAAAACCTTATCCCACCTGTGACCATGACAGGAAGTTGTATCTTTCTAAGATGACTATGGATTGGGGGTAGGTTCCTGTGGATAAGGTTAGTACTGTCATAATGGAAGCCTTAAACAGACTCCCCTGCTCCTTCCATCACGTGAGGACACAAGGAGACACAAGGAGCCAGAGAAGCAGGCTCCAACCACATCCTGAACCTTCCAGGGTCTTCATCTTGGACTTTGCAGAGTGAAAAACTCTTAAAAAAAAAAAAACTATCTGTTGTCTGTAAGGCATCCAATTTTTGGTATTTTGTTACAATAACTTCAAAGGCTAGAGACAATATATGGAGCAAGTAACTAATGGTTTCTGACATAAGACATTTAAGAAAATGATGCAATGCAGAATATTTTTTGAATCAGAAATTTATTTCAATTTTTCCCTCACAGCCATCCATTTCTTATTTTCTGGCCTAGTTTTGCAAGCAGGTACATTTCTTAGTGCACAGGCGCGCGCGCGCACACACACACACACACACACACACACACACACACACACACACACACCCCTCTGGGTGTAGTACTTACAGCCATGTATGGTTTGCAACCCGCATCAATCGTTTTAGCAACAGAGTCCACCAGGTAGCCACTGATTCCAAAGTCACACATCTTCACTTGACCCAGAGTATTAATGAGCACATTAGAAGGCTTGACATCTGAAAGAAAGAGCAACAATTCACTTCTCCACCACTAGAGGGCTCTAGACGCTCCACTTGTCTTGCACTTCTATGTTTGCCAAGCTGCCCAACACAAAGGTGACCACCAATCCTGACTCATAGCTACCTACAGCTTGTTCCTTTCCACTTGGTTTTTAATCCTTCATATTTTGTCTGTGTCTTTCAGGGTTATGAATCACCAAACACTGTCTCCTCTGCTTATCTTATATTTCATTGCCTCCACACACATAGTAAGAACTTAAAAACAATGACCAAGCCAAATGTCCCATGCAAAGTCATCTATCAGGGGTAGGGAGATGGCTCAGTGGGTAAAAGCACTCATCATCCAAGCATGGTGACCTGAGTTCAACTACCCAGCAGCCATGTAAAAAGCCTGGTGCATCATATGTGTGTCTGTGATCCCAGCGTCCTTGTCAGGAGAAGGGAGACACAAACACGAGACTCCCCAGAAGTGTGGGCCAGCTAGCCTGATGTACACAGCAGTGAACAACAAGATGCTGCCTCAAATGAGACAGAAGACAAGGACCAACATCTGAGGCTGCCCTTTGCTCTCTATAAGTGAGCTGTGGCATGAGGGCACCCACATTCACACACACATACAACACACACATTATATACACACACACACACAGAAAATAAAAATGCTCTGTTGAATAGTTAGTGTGAGAGTAAGAGGTTGAAGAATGAAAAGGAAGAGAGTAACCAATGATACAAGTATGGTCACAGCAACCCATTTTGACTGAAATCTCTAGAAGAGATTCATCAGAGGCCACCTTAGTGTAGAATGTTATAAACCCAGGCATGCCCAAACATGGGCAGGCACTGAAGAAGGGGTGATAAATCAACCATTGAGGTTAGGAAGGCATAACCCACCCACTGACATGCCCCAATAGATGAACGATTGCTCTCTCTAGGTGGTAGAACTGGAAAGTACAATTAACTTCTGCTCCCTGTGCCACTTTGCACAAAGATCATAGAATACAAAGACGAGGCTTATTCTAAACTTAGTCCTTCAGTCGGGTATGGTGGCACAGGCCTGTAATCCCACAACTTTAGAGAGAGGCCAGGGGTCGGGGAGGGGATCCTTTAGCTACATAGCAAGTCTGAGACTACCCTGGGCTACAGGAAACCTTGTCTCATAAACAAATAAAAATAAAAAATGTTCATTATCATTTTTCTCTTAAACTGGTGAATAACATACCAAATATCATTTTATTACTTCAATAGTTTTGTATACATTCTAGTTTAAAAAACTGAATATTTCAGTATTTTGAAAAGAAAGTTCGAACAACTTCCACACCTACAGATAATCTGAATGCTTGCTCCTATCTATAGCCCACTCCCTTCCTAGAGTCCACTCTGCTGTTTTTCCAGATTTACTGCTGCCAATTAACACTAGGACAGCAGGTACACTGTGCATGACATTTTATATCAGATCACAGAGGTTGAAAATTACCCCAAGCACAGTCCTTAGTGCCCATAAGGAACTCTACTAACTTTCTCAAAAAAAAAACAAAAAACAAACACAAACACACACACACACACACACACACACACACACACTTATTCTACAAACTGCAAGTTGCCCCTGACTAGAACCTTCCAACAATAATCAGTCCCTTATTTTTCTTATACAACTTCTATATATGGTACTTTCCTATTTCCGGGTCTTTTGTTTGTTTGTTTTTGTTTTTTGTTTTTTTGTTTTTGTTTTTGTTTTTTGAGACAGAGTTTCTCTGCGTAGCTTTGCGCCTTTCCTGGAACTCACTTGGTAGCCCAGGCTGGCCTCGAACTCACAGAGATCCGCCTGCCTCTGCCTCCCGAGTGCTGGGATTAAAGGCGTGCGCCACCACTGCCCGGCTTCTAGTTATCTCTTATTGAGAAACCCTATAAAGAATTTTTTAAATTTGTCTGTTTTTAAGTATGTCTCTCCCAGTGTGCAAGTGCAGTGCCCTCCGAAGGCACAAGAGAGTGTTGGACCCCCTAGGACTGGAGTTACAGATGGTTGTGAGCCACCATGTGGGTGCTGGGAATTGCAACAACATTCAGTGTTCTTAAGCACTGAGCCATCTCTCTAGCCCAGTAGAATTTTTTAAAGAATACATTTTCCTAGATAACTCTTAGGTCTTCTTCATGTTATTAAAAACATCTATACTGAAAGTGATTTTACAGGCTGGAGAGATGTCTCAATAGTGAGAGAGCTTGCTGCTCTTCTAGTGGACTTAAGTTCAGATCACAGCCCCTATATCAGGCAGTTCATGACAGCATGTAACTCTAGCTCCAGGGGGTTCAAGGCCCTCTTCTGGCCTCTGTGGGCTCTGCACTCATGTGGCAGGGACCACGCACATATGTAAGCACACATATACACCTAAGTAAAAACAAAACTTGAAAGAATATTTTATGAGACAAATGGATGGAAAAGAATGGGTGAATGAAGTAGATGAGTGGGTAGATAGAGAAATAACAAACACAGCTGGGGAAATGGCTCAGCACCTAAAAGCACACACTGTGCAAGTGTGAGTGACCTGAGTTTAAATCCCTAGAAGCCACATTAAAAGCTAGGTGTGCTCATGCACACCAGCGACCCAGTTCTGTGAGGAAACAGAAGGATCACTGGGGTTGGCCAGCTCCTTCTGTGAGAGACCTTGCCTCAAAAAAATAAGACAGCATGTGACAGAGCAAGAAACTGACATCCTTCTCTGGCCTCTACTTGCGTGCATGGATGAGCACATCCACATGTTTGTGCATAATAATCATACACACACACACACACACACACACACACACACACACAAACACATGCACGCACGCACCTATGCAAAAATAAGAGCTAACAGGAAAAGAGGAAGGCCAGGAAAGAGATTTTTTTCCCCCCACTTAAGGTAGCCTGGAAAGGCTCTGCTTCGTTCTGGAAATTTCCATTACACTTGTGCAGACACATCTGAGGATCTTGTTAAGATACAGTTCTGATTTGTCCTGTGACTACGCTTCTGTAACCACCTCCTGCTACAGGATGCATAATACAAGTTGCATTTTTTCCCCTTGGGTCCTTTCAAATTTTCAATGATGCATCCATAGCTCTCTTTGGTGAATTTCTATTCAATTTAGGTAAAATACAAAATTCATTTGTTTTTATATTCTCAGCCAAGACAAAAAAAATGGCCAAGGCCTACAGCCTGAATCTTAAAGGTCTTCCAAGAGTCCATGTGCTACATACAGGCTTAGTCCTTAGTTTAGCCATATGGGAGATGTTGAAACCCTTAACAGGTGGGGCTTGGAGGAATGTTTTAGATCACTGGGGACTGCCCTTGAAGGGGATTATGGGATGCTGATCTCATTGTCTCCCTTTTATCCCTGGTCATAAGATGAATGAGGTTCCTCTGCAACATGGTCCCACCAACTTGAACTGCTCTGCTGCCTCATCACTGGCCAAATAGCAACAAGGTCAGTTAACTACAGACTGAAACCTTCAATCTGTAATTCAAAGTAAACCTTTCTTCTTTATCAGCTGATTGTGTCAAGGGTTTTGTCATAGTAATAGAAGATTAATACAGCTACTTACATTTGTTATACAATCCCAAAGGAAGGCCCCATAGTTCTCCTACCTAACTCAACCCCTCCCCTATGCATACAGGGAAGAGCAGGAAAGGAAGGGAGACACAAGGCAAAAGAAATGAACTTAGTACAAGAAACTGCCGAGATAGCTCTACATATGCTTACCTCGATGGATAACAGAGAGCTTACTGTGTAGATGTTCTAATGCTTTTACAATCTGCAAGTTAAACAGAGTAGATTTACTGACCCCATCACTGGAAAGAAGCTGAATGTTAAGTGTGTTCAATTTTATTAACTCTCCTTGCTTAAAGTTGCTTAAGGAATGATTTTCTCAAATAGTAGTGGCCCTAATAAGGAAAATAACAGGAAGTTACCTAACTGAACTCCTCCCACCAAGGTGGATTGTATCTTCCAGCAGAGATGCCTCCTCCATCTTTCGTAAGCATCATTTTTCCTCCACCTTCCTAAAACTTGGTAGTCATCAAGGTTGCCTTGTATTCTAATTTCTTTTACACCTTAGTGTTAAGAAAATATTAAAAACTCTACAAGAGAAAGTTGAACTAAAGTATATCTGAGTACAGGTGTAGGAATGGTCATCACAGAAGATAAACACGTGGTTTGGAGGCCATGATGGTGAGTTTTAATGGTCAACTTGACACAATCTAGAATCACGTTGGAGAAGAGTCTCAAGAGAGACTGTCTAGATAAAGTTGGCCTGTGGGCATGCCTGTAGAAGACTGTCTTGATTGTGTCCATTGAAGTGGGAAGAGCCCACCCACTGTGGATGGTGCCATTCTTGGGGTAGAAGATTGCATAAAAATATAGGAAACAAAATGAATGCTCTAACTCATTGTTCTCTGCTCTTGATGTGGATGTAATACGAATAACTGCTTCAAGTTCCTGATGCCTCAACTCTCTGCAATAATGGCCTGCGACCTGGAACTGGGAGCTAAATGAGCCTGTGCTCCCTCAGGTTGCTTTTGTCAGGTTATATATATTTTTTTAATCACAGCCAAAGAAATGAAACCAAGATAGAGGCATTTGACATGGTTTACCAAACCAGGTCATTAGCTGCATGTACTACACAGAGATTGGGAAGAAAAGCATCGATTTAGCTTCCCACTGACATACTCAGTACCCAACAGAACCTGGTGAAGTAACCGATCTAACAGTTGGATGGTGGTTATTAGGCAAAGACAGAAATCCTGGACTTTTCCCATTCCCCTTGAGTAGGTGGCGTTCATGATGTACTCACAGAAACTGCTATCTTCCCTAAGATATCCTCTGGAATTGTTTGGCCTTTATCAATAACTTGTTTGTAGAATTTATCTAGTGACGTATCCATGAGCTCCATGCATATCCACACATCACCCTGGAGACCAATAAATTCAGGGATTATCAATGAGGAGAGAAATGAGAAAAAGAAAAACATAACTGACAATCTTTCTGAAGGGCTATTTCTTTTCAGAAGAAAGGGATGGCGTCTCCTCAAGATTTTAAAATGATTTAAAAGCAAATAAGATTATCTCCAAAGAGCAGCCCAGCAGGGAGCAGTGAGACTATGATGAGATCGGAGACTCTTAAAGTTGCTGAAATCCATGGACATTGACCTGAAGGATCACCTACCTCCCGGAAGAGTGCACCATAGAAGGTGACGGTAAATGGACAATCCACTGTCCTCATGGAAACGTCCAGATCCATCAGTAGCCGTTTCTGCTCCTGGCTGTTAACTGTGGCCCGGATCCGCTGAATGGGAACACATGGGAAATATATGGTCACTCCTCTGAGAAAGTGTCAGCTGAAAAGACGAGAACCCACCAGGGCCCTATTCTAACAACGGATGGCTGACCATTTGATTTCCTGACCAGCCCCTGCATAGAAGTAAACACATGGTGTACCTCAGAGAGGGGGTAAGTATGTGGGAAAGCACTTCAAAGCTGCAAAAGCAATCAATGTTTAGGTCAGTTCAATACAAAAGGTGATAGCATTGATTACTTTCTGCTTCTCTGAGATCCCAAGTTTGAGAAAAAGAAAAACAGGTGGGCTGGAGAGACAGCTCAGCAGTTAAGAGCACACTTGCTCTTTTATAAAGGAGCCAAATTTGGTTCCCAGCACCCACATGGCAGCTCACAACTGTCCGTAACTCCACTTCCAGGGGATCTGATGCCCTCTTCTGGCCTTTGTAGGCACTGCACACACATGATATATATACATGCAGTCAGGTACACACACATACATACACATAAAAATAAATCTTTAAAACAAAAAGAAAATAGCAAAAAAGGTGAAAATCCCCACTTTTGGAAAATGTTGAAATACCAGA
The DNA here is from genome assembly GCF_004664715.2 of Peromyscus leucopus. Lineage (NCBI taxonomy): Eukaryota > Metazoa > Chordata > Mammalia > Rodentia > Cricetidae > Peromyscus > Peromyscus leucopus. The sequence goes on from NC_051086.1 coordinate 81,856,959, forward strand.
GCTATAGTCAGCCCTAGGTACTGTGGTGGTTTGAAAGAAAATTATTCCAAAGGGAGTGGAACTATTAGGAGGTATTGTCTTGTTAGAGTAGGTGTGGTCTTGTTGGAAGAAGTGTGTCACTGTGGAGGCAGATTTTCAGGTCTCATATATGCTCAAGATACTACCCAGTGTTACAGTTCACTTTCTGGTGCCTGCACAAGATATAGACTTCTCAGCTACCTCTCCAGCACCATATCTGCCTATACACCACCATGTCCCACCATGATGATAATGGACAGAATCTCTAAACTATAAGCCACCCAATTAAATGTTTTCATTTATAAGAACTGCCGTGGTCATGTTGTCTCTTCACAGCAATAGAAACCCTAACTAAGACAAGTACCCTTAGGAAATTCATTCTAGGACAAATTTGGTAATAAAAAGTCACCAATGATTCTATCTCTGATAGAAAATGCTGTCATTTGGACATACATCTTTCCACATTCGAAAGTCATCTCTAGAGTACTCAGAATCTACTTAAGACATGCAGGCTGATTCCAAACTGCCCATAGCTCAAAATCCAAGAAATCAACACTAGATACTTTTTACCCTTCTTTTCCCCACAAATATAGACAATTTTTTCCTCAGGTTTTGTTTCTTGATTTTCAAGGGCAGTTCTGTTAAAACAACACAATATGTAATTAAAGAGGCTTTTGTTTAGAATTTGATTTGATAAAATAACAACAGAATAACAATATTTTGAGTTAAGAAAATTTTAATTTGGGTTGATATTAGATGAGGGTTTTAAAGTACTATTGATTATTTTAAGTGTAATTAGTTACACAGTAGTAGGGACTAGAGAGATGGGTCAGTGGTTAAGTTTAGTTCTTGGACCCAAATCAGGTGGCTCACAACTACCTATAATTCTAGCTCCAGGAAACCTGACACCCTCTTCTGGCTTCCAAGGACACCTGTACCCATGTGTACAGACACACACACACACACACACACACACACACACACACACACAAATTCTTTAAAAATTAGAAGTGGGGGAGAGGGAAGACTTAGAAAATAAATAGAAAGCAGCTATGAGACAGGCCGGCAGAGTACCTTCCTCAGAGTTCAGGGGAAAAGACTGATTAATACAAAGAGTCCTTCTTTATGGTTCTATGGTGGGTTGTTTTGCTTCTGTGCAAAAAGCCCGTTCACAGCTGAGACGGGCAAGCACATACACTGAAGACACAAACCACTTTTCAGAACGTCAACTCTACCTTCACCGCCATGATCTGCCCGCTGGGCACGTGTCGCATCTTCTCCACCACCCCGTACGCACCTCGGCCCAGCTCCACTATAGGCTCCAGGTCATCTGCCTTCACCTCAAAGTTCTGCAAGGAGGGAAAGTAGTCACAAACGAAGAAAGTGAAAACTCAGCAGGGCTTAAGTATGCTGCCCTCTGGTTTGGTTTTTTGTTTTTGTTTGTTGTTTGTCTTTTATTTTTTGTTTTTGTTTTTGTTTTCTGGTGTCCTTGGTATGAGAGCTGGGGCACAAGTTTTCTTAACATGTCAAGGTGCCACTCAAAGCGAGGAGAATCAGGAAATGCTTAGGGTCCCACGGTAGACAACTTGCTTGTCCGCAGCAACAGACCCAACTCCACCCAACGTGACTTTTAAACAGTGCCTCTGAAGTTATCTATGCTGCAGCTCCTTGTCATCGATGATTGGCTCATAGCAACTAGACCTGTGTGGCTTTGATAAACATCCTCCCGAGAGAGCCATCTATCTCCCTCAGCTGCCTTCCATGAGGACCACAATTGCTTGACAGCAATTCCCAATTCAAAATAGCAAAAGCACCAGGAGTCAGCTCCCTTTGAATTCCAAACCTTTTTCCATCCATCCCCTGACATTCTGCCACAGGAAACACGATTTTCAGTATTCCGTTGGGAAACATATGTATGAAGAGGACGCAGGACTTTTCTCACCTGATTTCCAATAGAAATGCAAGCCTTGGAGTCTAAATCTCGAGGTGGCCTAAGAAAGATAAGGGAGAAAAGAAGCGCCATGAGATCTTTGGTCAACCACGTCCTTTCCAAACAAGGCAGCTGTTGGATTTGCTCTAAGGAAACTGGTGCAGGTTCATAGGTCAAGGAGAGAAACAGTGGAGTGGATGGCCTGAAATAAAATGTACTTGGGTTTTACTCACACCGTCTCTTTGAGTATCTACTTCTTTACCATGGGGATATTAATACATACACTCAGTGGTGTTGGGATGAGTGTTCATTGAAATACTCCAAGTAAAATCCTACATTAAATATTCAATAAATAAGAGCAAAGCTGTTTAAATCATGGGTTGTAACCCCATGTGCTGTATAACTGCAGTCATTATGAAAAACTAGCCCTAGTGAAAGGTTTCTGGACACATAGCAACTAAAAGTTAATTCAAAATCAAACCCATAATGAAACTGAGACGGCTCTGGCAGCACTCACCTGCATTACATGGGGTGGCTTCACCGCAGCCTTGGTTCTGAGCACACATGCAATCTCTGTATGGCACATGCCGTCACATACCATAAAACACCAATGAACAGTGCCTGAGGTACCTTGGATCCAATTTGGGACTACTGCATATTATTGATGTGTTTTCACTAGACATACAAACCTTTCTGATTTTATTAAAACATGATGGTTTTATGATAAGAAACAAGGTATCAAAACTACTATTATTCCTCAGTGTTTAAGTATTCAAGTGGTACATGTTGTATTGAAATGCTTAATTTTGAAAAATGCAGTTTGAGTTGCTGACTTGAGTTTCATAAAAACAGTTGTTAAATGTAATTTGACTTGGGATTAGAACAGAATTTCCAAAAATTCCTGAAATGGCCCTAAATATAGTCCTGCTGTTTTGTAATACATAGTTACATCAAGTGGCATTTTCAGTATTGATTGTTATATGATAAAAATACCGACCAACTCTGAAAAAACCATTGAGGACACTGTACATACTGCAGTAGCAAATATTCAGCCCCGATTAAATTGTTTATGTAAAAAGTGTGCAAGCACAACTGTCTTGTTGGTACACAATTTTGCTTTCATCGTTCATGAATGTTAAATTCTACCTACACAAAGGAATTATCTTAAAATAAGGTTATTTATTATTTATTACCAGTAGATATCTGATATGAATTCTTCTTAAATATCTATACACTTGAGGTTATATTTAGAAATAGTTGAACAAAATTGTATCATGAATTTAAAAATCTTCTGGGGGCTGGAGAGATGGCTCAGTGGTTAAGAGAATTGGCTGCTCTTCCAGAGGACCTGGGTTCAATACCCAGCACCCACATGGAAGCTCACAACTGTCTGTAACTCCAGCTCCAGGGATCTGACACAAACATACATACAGGCAAAACACCAATGTACATAAAATACAGATAAATAAATTATTATTTAAAAAAACAAAAAAAGAAGCCTTGACATATGGACAATACTGTTACAGTGATAAGCATTAAAGCCTTTCACTTAAGAGTGACAAATTATTAAATTATTTTTACTATTTGTTTCTATAATTGTTTTTTATTAAGTAGAATATGGTCTCATTCACTCACAAAATCCATAGAACACAAGAACTCCAAATATTATGTCCCCCCTCCCTGCTTCTTTAGATGAACAAAAGGTCCCTAGGGAGGTGATATGACTTGTTTCCAATCACAAATCACTCAGGTCTCCCAACTCCCATCTCAGCAGACTTTCAGTTCTACCATGCAAGTCTGGTGGCATTTCTTCCGTGTATAGGGGACATTCTATCCTGGAATTGTCTCAGGACTCGGAGGTTGGCTGGCTTTGTGTTTCCACAGTCTCCTCCTGGGCATTAATTTTTATTTCCTGTGCTTTGGGTTGGTAGAAGTCAACTGAAGAGAAAAGTGTTTTGGCTTTGGCTGTGTAACTAGCCAGTAACTGAGAAAGGTATTTTCTTACAATACATGCACCAAAAGCATGCTGAGACGCATGTGGTGGACATGATCAAGCAAACAGAGCTAACGGAAAGTGAAGACAGGGAACACGGGCACTAGCCTTACAAAGAACAAACTGCCTAGCAACTCAAGTCTCCTTGCATGCACATTCACATCAGAACTGCCTGCAGAACGAACAAAGAGAATAAGAGAAATGGGGGAAGAAGAGGAGGTGAACCGAGAGAGAGATAAGAAGTACTTGCCATGCTGGTCAGAATTAACTGTCAACTTCACAAGCCTGCCTTCATCTGAGAGAAAAGCCATGATTTAGGAATTGCTTAGGTCAGATTGGCCTGTGTGGGAGTCCACAGTGACCCCAGTTTGTGCCTTGATTCCATCTTGACTCAAGGTCAGAGAGTTCAAGCTTGTCTTTGCTCTCTTAGGATGGTTACCAGATATCTTATTCTTCAAGGTTGGATAACAGGATGTTTGGCCAAAGGCATGGTTACTAGGTGTCTTGAGAATTAAGGAGGGGTTTACACTTGTTTGTACCTTGAACCACAATGTCCTTGAAAGGGGAAGGTCTTTTGCCCCCCTGTTTTGGGTATAAAAGGGCCTTGAGAAATAAATACGGGGCTGCTGTGGTATTGACTCAGAGCCCTCCCAAAGCTATCCTGTGTCTCTGTCTTTTTCTTTTACGTCTACATCTCTGTTTTCCCTATCTATTATTTCTCAATCCTCACTCCCCTATTCAGGACTATTTGACAGGTCGGGCAGGACCCAGTAGGCCTGTAGGCATGTCTGTGGGGAACTGTCTTGATTATAAATGATATGAGGGCCCAACTCACCATAGGTGGTGCCATTCCTAGATATGTGGACCTGTGTTATATAACAAAACTGGCTGAACACGAGCCTGTGGCTGAGCCAGAGAGTGAACCAGAGAGCAGCATTCCTCTATGATTTCTGCTTTCAAGTTCCTGGTTCAGTTCCTGCCCTGACTTCCTTCAGTGAAGGACCATGACCTGGAAGTGCAAGCCAAATAAATCCTTTCCTCCCCAAAGTTGCTTTGGTCAGAGTATTTTATCACAGAAGAACAGAAAGGCAATTAAAATACTTGCTGGGGACTCATTTTCCCCACCACTTCTGTATTATGTTTTCATCCTTTCTGCTGAAACCAAATACACATATAAAACAATGAAGAGGAAATAAGAATACAAACACAGATATGAGTGTCAATCTATGACTTTCATGGCAAGCCTCTCCTTACTTCACATATCATTTCATTTTGGCAGACACCAAAAACTTTTCTAGGCTAACTTTAAATATGAGACTGGGAGGGAAAGAGAGAACAAAACTAAATGATGGTGCACATGTCACGATACATGTGTGTGTGTACTGTTTCTAAACAGGCAATTTTTCTTCAGAGAAGCCTTCCAGAAGAATCAAGTTCCTAAAAATTAATTTCTCAATTTTTAAAAGATTTATTTGTATATGTTTTAATTATGTATATTGTGTATGTTTCTGTGGGTGGGTATGTAGACATGAAGAGGGTGTCAGGTGCCCTGGAAATGGAACTACAGGTGGTCGTGAGCCACCCAACGTGTGTGCTGGGAACTGAACTCAGGTCCTCTGAAAGGGAAGTGAGCACTCACAACTTCTGGATTACCTCTCTAGGCCCTAATTTCTCATTCTTAGGACAGTCAAAGCTGGTTTTTCTTGGTCTGTTACAATTTGTGTGCACTAAATTGTAATAGCCCTTTAAAAGTAAGACAAATGTAACTTAAAATGCATGACTAATAATAAAATCTTTTGCAACTATTTAACACCCTTCCTTGGTAAAACTACCGAGGAAAAAGAATTATTATTTGTGGCTCGCTCCACTTTCTTGCCAATCAGTGAAGTCATAAATAGGACCTCTTCCAGATCTAATGCCTTCTCTTCTAAACCATGACTTGGCAAACTCCAGCCTATGACCCAGCTATGGAAGACTTTCAGAAGTTTAATAATTCTACGATATTCTATAAAAATAACCAACAAAGAACATACAACTGATGCCATCATGGCCTACTGTAGCCCCAAATATTTACTCTCCAGCTTTCCCCAATGTTTGCTGCCACTGACTCTCTGCTCACATTTAACCTCAACCTAACAGGACATGGTGTCATTTTCCAAATTAAAAAAAAAAAAAATGAAAACCAGATGTTTGGTGATTTTATGGAGACACATAATTGTCAACTGCACTGAGTATGAAGCTCATGTCACCTCATCCTCAACTTTGACCTGAGAAGGGAGAAACGGAAGAAGGAAGAGGGCTGGATAAAGTGCTTCACCCATTCTGTGATTCCCGTGCAAAGACGACTGAATCAAGGAATGGGTTCCCAATACTCAGGCTTCTAATGAAAATGACTAATCCACCCAAGCCTTGGGCCTCTGGGTTCATCAGGTCTGCCAAAAGCACCAAAGGACGGGGCCAAGACCGACAACTCAGGCTGGATTAGCTGACACTGGGCTCCCTCTGTTCAGGGTTGGACATATAAGTTTGCCTAAGGGTGAGACTCCACAGGAGGCTAAAACTGTGGGTGGATATTCTTGTCAATTATTCAATATTTTATTCCTCTGGGGAAAGAACCAAACTTAGTACAAAATTCTTTCCCTGGAAGACCAAAGGTATTCCAGAGGTCGCCTAAGACTGGTATTTCACATGAACATCAGTGATGGCCTAGTTTGATAATTATTTATTTATCTACAACCCTATGCAAGGAACCAGCTTGTTGATTACTATTACATGTATTATTCATTTATTTTATTAAACACCCACTTGCTATATAAGTAATCAGCTCACTGGTTATTATTACATGTATTGTTCATTTATGTTATTAAACACCTACCTGCTATATAAGTAATCAGCTCATTGATTATTATTACATGTATTATTTGTTTATTTTAAGTAAGCACCCACCTGAGTCAGAAACATTACTGGATCATTTCTATAAAACAGCTTCTTTAACTTTTATGATACTCATAGGGGCTATATCTCCATTTCAGTGGGAATAATTGACATCAAAAGACATAAAATGACTTAAGATTATTCAACAGGAAAATGACATTAGAACCCAGAGCTAAACCACAGTGACTTCTCACTAAAGAGGTCAAGGACCCTAGCTTACTTAGCCAAGAATTGTTTGGTCTGATCTTACATATAGTTAAGAAGATAACTGGGTCTCCAAAATCCCCAGGTTTATATGCTAGGTTATATGCTTAAAAGCTAAACAACTTGAAGCTACCTTTCACCGGGCAACTATTACAACAGCCCAAGAGCTGAGCTACAGATGAGGGCATCTAATGTTAATAGTGATCACACCATTTATTCTAATCTTTTGAAGAAGAAACTAAAGCTTGATGCAACTAGGAATCCTGCCTAAACTAAGGCATTCAACTGGAGAAGTCTAGAATCCAAATACAGACTTAGCCATGAAGCTATGCTGAAGGACTTTGCACACAATGTCTAACCCTCAAATAGTTCTGCCATTTCACTTCTCAAGAGAATAAGGACAACCCCCCACCATACACACCAAGTGTCTTGTCAAGGTTAAATGAACTGATAATGATTAGCATAGAGTTGCTTTTTGAACTAGTAACTACCAGTCAAGGGAGAGGACAACTCAGAAACCTGAGGCAAAGACAGCCTGGCATCAGTGATGCAAGAAGGAGTATGTGATGAATCCACACAAGCTGACCTAAGGAATGGCGCCCTCACCCAGGCTTTCTGCTCTACTGTAGCACAGCAAGAATGAGAGAGAAATATCCAATCAATACCAAAAGATTGCCTAGAAGATTACAAAAAGTGGAAGCTCTATCTTTAAAGGTAAATTTAAGCCTCAGTATTCGTAAGACTCCATGAGCAAAGATGCTGAAGTTCATCAAAATGATGCTCAAGTTTATACAGTGAAACAAAACCATACTGTAAAAGAAGGCTCTACTCCAAGAAGTGACAGCCTAGAAACTTCTATCCTTGCTTGGTGTCCAGTCCATTTGTTTATACCAAGCAATGCTTTCAAAATTCATGAAGTACAGAAATTGGTAAATATTTGGAAAGGGTAAATAATAAAATTTCAAAGGGAAGGATTATAAGGCATCTGAGTAACCACTCATAAGAATATACCTTTAAAAAAAAAGCTGGAGATCTAAAGTCAAGCCTCATATGCTAGGCAAGTCACTGAACTACATGCTCAACTTAATATAAGAATATAGGTTTAGGAGCTAGGCATGATGGCGCCCACCATTACTCATAACACTACAGGGGTAGAGGTAGCTGGATCTAAGTTCAAACCCAACCTGGTCGGCATAGCAAGTTCCAGGCCAGCCAGGGTTGCAAGTGAGATCCTATGTCAAAAAAAAAAAAAAAAAAAAAAAAAAAAAAAAAGACTTTGCTAGGCCTGGTGGCACACGCCTTTAATCCCAGCATTTGGGAGGCAGATAGAGGCAGATCTCTGTGAGTTCGAGGCCAGCCTGTCTACAAAGCAAGTTCTAGGACAGCTAGGACTGTTACACAGCAAAACCTTGTCTCATAAAACCAAAAGAGAGAGAGAGAGAGAGAGAGAGAGAGAGAGAGAGAGAGAGAGAGAGAGAGAGAGGAAGGAAGGAAGGAAGGAAGGAAGAAAGGAGGGGAGGGGAGGGGAGGGGAGGGGAAGGGAGGGGAGGGGATCTAAATACCTAGAGAAATGTATTATGTTCCTGCATTAGCAGTGCCAATGTAAAAGAGATATCTATTCTCCCTCAGTTGACTTCCAGGTTAAACTCAACTCTTAATAAAACATCCTCAAGTATCAAGAAAAGGCTCTTTCAAGGGCCAACATAACTTTGGAATACATGTACATACATATACGAAAGCCTAAAAAAATAATAAAATTAATTTTCAAAAAGAACCAAGTGGGAGAAGCCATATTCATCCCCTGTGGCAGTAATCAAGATAGTGTGAGCCTGGAGGAAGAGCAGACCCATAAACCAACAGAACAGAATAGGAAATCCAGATGTGGCTCAAAGTGAATATACCAACTAGTACTAGACAAAGGAAAAAGGCAACTCAACAGCGCAGAGACAGTTTACAGCAAATCGAACTGTAACAACTGGAAATGTGGCAACAAAAACCCTCAGTACATCACATACAAAAGCTTAACTCCAAATGTATCTTGGGCTTCAATGTAAAGCTAAAATTTCTACACGAGAACACTGAAAATCTTAAGGATCTAAGGCAAAAAGACTTCTTAAAGGTGGTACCTGAAGCATAATCTGTAGGAAGAATAACTAATAAATAGTATGCCATCAAAATCAAATTTTTCTGCCCTGTAAAAAGTCCTGATGGAAGAAAGAATGAAAAAGACGAAGTACATGTTAGAAGAAGTATTTTCACATAAGATATCTGGGAAAGTTCTTGCGCCTATGATACATAAGGAATTCAATCATGGGGCCAGAGGGATAGCTCAGTGGACAAAGGTCTCTGCTGCCCAACCTGGGGGCATGAGTTCAATACCTGTGACCCATACCATGCAAAGAGAGAATTGACTCCCTGTGACCTCCACAGGCAGGGAGAGAGAGAAAGAGAGAGAGAGAGAGAGAGAGATTTAATTAAAAAAGAGAAAGGTCACAGAGGGTTGTGAGGGTATTAAGAAAGAATAGCATATAATGATATATATATATATATATATATATATATATATATATGAAAATGTCACTGAGAAACCTATTTATTTGAAATATTAAACAAAAATTAGTTTAAAAATGAAAAAAAAATCATCTACTAAGCTGTAGGCAAAAGATATGCACAGGGGCTAGAGAGACAGTTCAGCAGTTAAGAAAGTGTAATGTTGTAGGTTCCCTGCATCCACAAAAGTGGCTCACCATCAACTGTAACTCCAGCTCTGGGTGATCCTATGCCCTCTTGGGCTCTACACTGCACTCATGGGCACGTAGCCTCATCAACACACAAGCATAACTAAAACATAAAATGAACTTTGTTATAAAAATATAAAAAAACACATGCTCAGACACTTGACCAGAGAAGAAGACATGGATGGAAAATGAACACCTAAAGTATTTCTACATAACTAACCATTAGAGATATTCATATTAAAGCTATAGTCATCTACAACTATACAGAAGAACAAAAAACAATGTTAAATGATGACAACTCTAAATGCTGTCAGAGATGCAGAGAAACTATGCTTCTTTTATATATGTTTTTCAGGATATAAAACAGTACTATCACTCAAGAAAACAGAGAGAGAGAGAGAGAGAGAGAGAGAGAGAGAGAGAGAGAGAGAGAACCAAATGGCTAGTAAAATCAAATAAGTTATATGGTCCACTCCAGTATGGATTCCTTGATTACGCAAATGCTCCACGGTTGTACAGGTTGTTAAATGAAGGTACATAAATGATGGGAAAGGGCACATCTTTGGATTCTCTGCACATTTCTTTGCAACTCCCAATGGCTATAATTATTCCAAAGTGCCTCACATACAGTTCTATACAGAATAGCATGAAGAGACTTCATATTTGACTGTAAGCACTCTAAAATCCAGAAAGAAATTCTAAAAAAACAGAATCACACATTTTTTACATTTATAGTTGGAGAGAACCCCAGACTATGCAGACAAAAATCCCCTTCCAACAAACCCCATATTTATGTAGGTAGGGGAAGAATTTCCTCCTACAGATCTTCATGACAAGAATATTCCAACTGACTTCAGTCTCTCAGCTACCCTAGAAAAGTTTCTTTCTGTTGCCTCATGGAACCAGGGGCCTGTGTCCTGGGCAATAAATCATTTTCATGAGCACATCCCAACACTAGAGGGAGCTCTTTCTGTCAGTTAAGGTAAAATTTCCTTTACAAGGAACCCTGGTTAATTGAAGCCATAAGGACTCAGGGTTCCACTCTCTGTACTTTCTCTGAAAGTCTAGGGTCTCTCTTATGGTTTCTTGTCTTGGACTTCCCCACTCCTAGTAGGCAGATGCATTGGTTCTTGGACCTCCAGCTGAGTAGGAGATACCCAGCCAATCTCACAGATATACAAGAGGATTTGAGCTCACTCAGGGCTTTGGGCCAGAGCTTCAGCTAATACAGAAGCATTCCTTTAGCTTATCTTGCATTCTGATTATAAAGACAGGATTAAGTGTCAAAATGCAGGTGCTCATCAAATACCAGCCTTCCATTTCAACTCAATTTTCAGAGTACTGCTCCCCGCACACACGTGGATTTATTTGTCTCTTCATTGATATCTACAGGGAGAAGTTGAGACAGTCCACACCTGTGGAACTTGCTGGGTTTATATGGGATCTCAACTACCATGTGGCATGTAGCTTTCAGTCAGCCAGTAATTTGGGACACTGACTTCAAAGCTACAGATCAATGTAGACTAACAGACTGCCTGCTTCAGATCTCAGAGGAATGAGCAAACAACTTCCCTCCCCCAAGGGCTGTTCTTTTTAACAACCATGTGCAAAGTCAAGACTTCATCTGCTAGTCCAAAAATGAGCCCCCCCCCCCCCCCCCGCAGCAAGCATGTAAAATACAAGTACTTGGAATGGATCCATCATCTTGACAACTTACGTGGAACTGGTCTGAGGTTGTTCAAAGGCTTCTTTTGGAATCTTAAGGCCAGGGTTTCGCTTCTTGCCTATGGGGGAGGACATAAGGAAAAATGTCAAAGTCTACTTTGCTGCAAAAGAATGAGGACAGAGACTCCAGAGCAAAGGCAAGAAGTCGTCGTCACAGGTATCTATTCTCATTTCCCAGCTCAGAACACAACTTGCAAAGGAAGCAGCCAGTAAATGCGAGGGGCCAGGGCGTCAGACAGCTTCTCAGATGCAGGCTGAGACCAGAAATGGCATTGCCAGAGGCCCAGAGTACACATACCAAGGTGAAAATGTTCATTCTTGCTGGGAGTGTGGCTCAGTGGTAAAGCACTTGCCTATCATGTGCAAGACCAGGGCTTAATCCACAACACTGAAGAAAAAAAAAGCCAACTCTTTTGCTAAGAAGGTGGATCCTTCTTGCCCACTGAGAAATTGTCACATTAACTTCTTGGGTTGTTCTTTTATACAGTAATCATGATGGCTTATGACTGTTTATAGGTGGGGTATTTTGGTTGTTGTTCATTTTTGTTTTAACAGCAATCAGATGTAGTCACCCTGATCTCAGTATCCTACAGTTTTCTAAATCGGTCTGAGAGCATTGTTAAAACTGATGACGGAAATGAAAAAAAAAAACAAAACAAAACACTTCTCTGCTCTTCTGTCTTTACTCATTCCTCAGCTACCTGCAAGAGGCTGGAAAACTGAAGAGAATGCATCTGACTTACTACCAGAAGCATGCAGTGATATGTTTGCTCTGCTCTGACAAGGATTAGGACGACAGATGAGCTTGTGCCAAGTTACCGTTTCTTTGGGGTATAGATGGGAATGCAGATTGATGTTGCTCATTCCTGGGTAGAAACTATAGTTGAGTTTGGCACAAGCACCTTTGCTGCTGGGTCCAAAAGAACAGACCAGGAAATGCCAGCTCAGGAAGCAGACTGGACAAGTCAGTCTTGTTAAGGGCCTGGGGGTTTCATCCTATGCATAGATCCCAGGTCTTTGCACTTGGCAGGAGAAGTCAAAGCAGAGCTGGACACGATGCCTATGGTCTCGCCTCTTTCCTCATCTCTCCTCTGTACTGCCAAGTGGGCACATCAGAGCTGATACAAGCTCTGGATGAGATCCTAGTAGACCCTAAGGCGCAACATAAGAATTCCAAGTACTGTATGCATGAAAAATGCACCCAAAGGGCTTACTTGTTCAACATCACAGAGTCAGCAACAACCTCATGAGCATCTGTGTAGAGGTCTCCTGACACCTGATGTGGAGATCTTTCCACTAAATGGCCAGGGAATGGGATGGGGGCTGTGAGTTTAAAAATCACCGGGCTATTTCTCTTACCAAAGGAACTACAGGCTGACTTTTTTCCAAAAGATGTTTTCTTTTATGTGCACAGTGTTTTGCCTGCATGTGTGTCTGTGTATCACCATACAGTGGCAGAGGAGGACAAAAAATGTCATATCCCCTGAAACTGGAGTTATAGACTATTGTGAGCTGCCCTGTGGGTGCTAGGAATAGAACCTGGGTCCTCTACAAGAGCAGACAGAGCTCTTAACCAGAGCCATCTCCTCAGCACTGAACTGGCTTTTAACTCTCAGTCTCCTCAGCTGTAAAATCCAGAAATAACATCAATATTTACTTCTCTGAACCAAATGTAAGAATCAAACCAGACAACGCACATGAAAAACATTGAGATATCCAAAGAACCTTTTCATTATGATGATATAGAGAAAATATCTATATGTCTCATTTCAAAAAATAGTAAGAAATCCATGAATAAAACTGGCTATGTTATCAGAACCCTAAAATTGTGTATAATTGAGCTTTTTTAATCTATTATTTAGAAATTCAATATCTAGATCAATTCAGCAACCAATATGAAGACAATACTAGTCAATGATCAACATAGAGAAAGCCTTTGGGGAATATCTTTAGTAAATAGTTTTTCAACTATCTGTTCATTTTTTTCTAGTGTTCTATAAAGAATAGGTACATCATTACTCCTCCCTTCTCCTGACTCTCAGAGACCTCTTAGCACATATTTACAAAGTTAATCAGACCAATGCGTACGTGGATTGGCAATGTATAGGGCTTTTCACTGTGCTGCCAAGGTGCTCGGTCTAACAAATGGAGGGTTTAACTCTAAATAGACTCATCCATGAACCTCAGCCACACAGACAGGAGATGCCGTCTGAACAAGTCGCTCCAGCGAGGAACAAGATACTCCACTTCAAATCATGACAAATGCTTAGCAATATAACAAAGAGGGAACCAGAAAAGCCCAACAAATAGTGCCTTAGCTTTTTTCTCAAATAAAACAAAAATAAAGTAAAATACATTTTGTCTGTGATAAGGGCTCCCAGAGGTCATTCAGTCAAACCTTAGGCAGAAGTTTTGCCTCACTTCTAATGTGGTTCCTGTATGACAGGTGTGAAGAGAGATCACTGATTATAGAGGAAAATCTCCGTGTCAAAGGCTTAACACATCAGGAGCACTTCTTAGCAGCAACTAGTTGTGACACCATAACACAATAAATTACCAAACCATCTATCCAAAGACAGCGGAGCAAAGGATGAAGGAAGAGAGAGAGTGGAGAAAGAGTCCTGGGGACAGAAACAAATGGAGTAAAAGGCCAAGACAATAACACAGCCTTCCCTGGCTCTTCCCCACTTCCCACACACACCCAGTCACCCCACCCCACATCATATCACTCTGCCCCAGAATTGGCAGCCTCTGGCTAAAATGACTATCCTCTAATCTCCAGATCTGATCCCTGACTATCTACACCTAAACATTAGAGATTTTCATGGTGTTCAACATTTTCACAAATATAAAATTCCAAAACATTCAACTCAGGGACAGCAAGAATAAACCTCAGGAGACACAGAATCCAGCCAAATGTCACTTAGAAAAGTATCCTCTCTTTTTGAAGATGTAAATCAAGTAACGTGAAGACATAGACATATCCAAGACCTTCCTAGACTTACTTATCTATCTCCAGAACCTTCAATAAATCCCAGGAGGTTTTCAAAGCTGCAAACACAGGGACTCCAGGAGGAGCCCCAACAGAAGTCCAAAGCCCTTACTGAGCTCCAAAGCCGGCACGCTTCAGTTGGAGGCAAAGAACAGAGCAAGCTCCACCTCCTGCTCTTGTGCGGTAGCAAACCTTGGTGAGTTCATTGTTCCCGGGCCATGGAAGCCATTCAGGGAGGCAGAAGGTTAGCTGGCCCATTCAGACACCCAGGGGTGGCATTGCTCATTAAGCAGCCCTGCAGTTATAAATCCCTGAAGTAACTCTGGGAGCCCAGTTCTCTACCCTTTTGATAAATGGCTCTTTCATTTCCTAACAGAAAGAAAAACAATAGGTGGTCCGTTTCCAGCTGTGTTTATTCCAGAGCAATCTGTTCCCTCAAAGAGGCTGCCAACACCTCATGCTAACATTTAACACTATGCTGCTAGGGAGGAAAAAAAATTAATGGGAAGGAGAGATATGAATAACAAAGTTAAGTGGCCAAGAACGTTAATGGACCTTTCCCTTGATAATTCAAACAGAAATCCTTTAAAGTCAGAAAAGAGGCTTTACCTTAGGTGGGGACAGAAACAAGGCTTCTCCGAGAGAATCTTGTCTATTTCTTGTTTGCCTTTTTCTTGGTACTGACTAGAAAAGGGGAGTCTGCCTGACTGCTGAACACAAACAGTCTTGCTTCATCAGCCTCTGTGTGTGTGTGTGTGTGTGTGTGTGTGTGTGTGTGTGACATCCATGCTAAGAAAACTGCTTCTCCAAGAGAGAAAGGGTATCATCCCAGTACAAACTGAGATTCACTCGACATTCATCTTAAATCAAAGCCAGGCCATGAGAATTCAGACCCAGTGTAAAACAACATTGGGCTGAGAAAGAAAAGAAAAAAAAATAGAAAGAGTAGAGGGGATGGAGAAACGTTAAAATTTTCTAAATTTTTAGAAGAAAAATTAGCAGGCCACGTAGAAATACCCTGGCTTTAAGTGTACATAAAATGGTGGGGTACAAATGAGGTCTTGCCCAGCAGCCACTCTGAGGGAGTGAGCACAAAGACCTTTCTGATGTGCCTTATTACATAAAGTAGAAGGCTGTGCTCCGGCGCCAACCCAAACAGCACACAGCCCCACGAGGCTGGCAGACGGTGTCACCACCCTGAGATAAGCGGGTGTCTGAGCATTTCTCAGCCCCACTGAAAGGTTGGCGAGCGTGACTCTGGTGGTCTGCGACTATCTACATCGCATCACAGGAGGAAGGACTGCGGGTCACCAGCGCCAAGTTTATTTTTCTAGTGTGTTTCCCAGGGTGAATGGGGCTCCTGGCCAAGTTACTGGCGACCTGGAGGCCTTGGCTGCTTTCTCTCTACCCCGTGCATCTGGGTTTATGTTCCAAGCGCAACTGGCAGCAAAGCACACAGCTAAGTGTCATTAGATGCCATTAAACTACAAGGAGGATCATATGCAAAGCAGCTAACGGAGCCCAGAGGAGGCAGGAGGTGCAGAGAAAAAAGCTGCCTTTACAGAAGCCACTAGGAAGAGGACGAGGAGCCTGTACCACCACAACCCTACAAAAATACCAGATATTGCACATCACCAGGACTCCACAGTATGCGAAATCTGGTAGGATATACAAAGTTTAGAAAATAAAAATTGGAG